>NW_027203715.1:25402705-26002705 GCF_024711535.1 Dipodomys merriami | reverse complement strand
ACTCACCCTCCTCCTAACCCTAATCCTAACGCTAACCCTAACCCTGAACCTAAACCTAAACCTATCCCTCACCCTCAGCCTAACACTAATCCTAACCCTAACCCTCACACTAATCCTAACCCTCAACCTCACTGTAACCATAACCCTCATCCAAACCCTCACCCTATCCCTCACCCTAACCTTAAACCTCAGCCTAACCCTCAGCCTCACTGTGACCCTAAACATAATCCAAACCCTCACCCTAACCCTAACCCTAACCCTAACCCTAAACCTCACCCTAACCCTAATCCTAACCCTCACCCTCATCCTCACCCTCATTGTAAACTTGACTCTAACCATAAAACTAACAATAACCCTAACCCTAAACCTAATCCTAACCCTCACCCTCACCCTAACCCTAACACTAACCCTTACCCTAACCCTAACCCTCACCCTCAACGTAACCCTAACCCTAACCCTAAACCTCACACTAACGTTAACCCTAACCCTCACCCTCAATCTAGACCTCACCCTAAACCTAATCCTAACCCTAAACCTCATCCTAACACTCAACCTAACCCTAAAATACTAACTCTCATCCTAACCCTAACTTCTCCTTCACACTCATGCTCGGCCTAAGCCTAAGCCTAAACCTAAGACTAAACATAACCCTCACACTCACCCTAACCCTCACCCTAACCCTAACACTAACCCTCAACCTCACCCTAGCCCATACTCTAACCCTAAGACTAAGCCTAACCCTCATGCTAACCCTCTCCCTCACCCTAACACTAATCCTAACCCTAAACCTCACACTCACCCTCACCCTAACCCTAACTGTGACACTAACCCTAACCCTAACACTAACCCTCACCCTAAAGCTAACTCTAAACCTAAACTTCATCCTCACCCTAACCCTAACACTCACTCTCACCCTCACCCTCCGCCGAACACTAAGCCTATCCCTAACACTAACATTAACCCGAAACCTAACCCTCATACGAACCCTAACCCTAACCCTGACCCTAACCCTCACCCTCAACCTAGCCCATACTCTAAAACTAAGCCTATTCCTAAACCTCACCCTAACCCTCACTCTAACCCTAACCCCAACCCTCACCCTAAACCTAACCCTCACCCTCACCCTCACCCTCAGCCTAAATCTAAGCCTAACAGTAACCCTAACCCTAAACCTCACACTCACCCTAAAACTTACCCTAACACCAACCCTAACACTAACCCTAACCCTAAGCCTCACCCTAACCCTAACTCTAACCCTAATCCTCACCCTAAGCCTATCCCTCACCCTCACCCTCAAGCGGGGCCTAAGCCTAAGCATAAGCCTAAAACTAAATCTAACCCTCACACTCACCTTCACCCTAACCCTAAACGTAACCCAAAGCCTCGCACTAACCCTCAACCTAACGCTAAACCTAACTCTAACCCTATACATAACAATAACCCTCACCCTCAGCCTCAGGCTCACCGCAAACTTAACCCTAACCATAACACTAACAATAACCCTAATCCTCACCATAACCCTAACCCTAAACCTAACCCGAACCCGAACCCTAGACCTAATCCTTACCCTCACCTTCACCCTAACCCAAACCCTAAACCTGACCCTCACGCTAACCCTAACCTTAACCCTAAACCTAAACCTAACCCTAAGCCTAACCCTAAACCTAATCCTAACCATAACCTTAACCCTAAATCTTATCCTAACCCTCACCCTTAACCTAACCCTACCCCTCACCCTAACCCTAACCTTAACCCTCACCCTCATGCTCAGCCGAAGCCTAAGCCTAAGCCTAACCATAACCCTAACCCTAACCTTCACCCTAACCATAAACCTAACACTAACCTTAACTCTAACCCTAAACCTCACCCTCAACCTAACTCTAACTCTAACCCTAACCCTAAACCTCACCCTAACCACAACCCTAACCGTCACCCTCACACTCACCGAAAATGTAACCCTAACCCTCACCCTATCCATAACCCTCACCCTACCACTAACCCTCAACCTAACACTAACCCTAACCCTAAAACTAACACTCACACTGACCCTAAACATCAAACTAACCCTAAACCTCACCCTAAACCTAACCCTAAACCTCACCCTCACCCTAGCCCTCACCCTAACCCTAATCCTCATCCTCACCCTAAACCTCACACTAATCCTAACACTAATCCTCAATCTAACCCTCCCCCTCCCCCTAACCCTAACCCTAACCCGCACCCTCACCCTCACCCTAACCCTAACCTTCAGCATTACCATAACACTCACACTCAGCCTAACCCTCACCTTTACCCCTACTGTCCCCCTCACCCTAACCCTCACCCTAACCCTCATCCTCATCCTAACCCTCACCCTAACCCTAACCCTAACCCTCACCCTCAATGTAACCCTAACCCTAACCCTAAATTCACCCTAATGCTAACCCTAACACTCACCCTCAATCTAGCCCTCACCCTAACCCTATTCCTAACGCTAAAACTCATCCTAACCCTCACCCTAATCATAACACCCTAACCCTCACCCTAACCCTAGTCCATAACCTAACCCTCAGCCAAAGCCTACCCCTCAAACTAACCCTCACTCTAACCCTAACCCAAAGCCACACCCTAACCCTAACCCTCACCCTAACCCTAATTCAAATCCTAAGCCTAACCATAACCCTAATCCTCAAACTCACCCTCACCTTAACCCTAATTCTAATCCTAAACCTAACCCTATCCCTAAACCTAATCCTTACCCTCACCCTCACCCTAACTCAAACCCTAATCCTAACCCTCACCCTAACCCTAAACTTAACCGTAAACCTAATCCTAACCCTAAACTTAACCCTAAACCTAACCCTAACCCTAATCCTAACCCTAAACCAAACCCTAACCGTAACCTTTACCCTAAATCTCATCCTACCCCTCACCCTAACCCTAACCCTAACCCTCACCCTAACCCTAACCCTAACCCTCACCCTCATGCTCGGCCTAAGCCTAAGCCTAAGCCTAACCATAACCCTAACCCTAACCTTCACCCAAACCATAAACCTAACACTAACCCTAACTCTAACCCTAAACCTCACCCTCACCCTAACCCTAAACCTAAACCTGATCCTAACCCCAAACTTAACCCTCACCCTTACCCTCACCGTAAAATAACCCTAAACCTAACCCTAACAATAACCCTCACCCTAATCCTAACACTCAACCTAACCATAACCCTCACCCTAACCCTAAACCTCACCATAACACTAACCCTAAACCTAACATTAACGCTCACACTAACCCTAACCATCACCCTATCCCTAATCCTCACCCTAACACTAACCCTAAACTTCACCCTCACCCTAGACCTCACACTAACCCTAACCCTCATCCTCACCCTAAACCTCACACTAACCCTAACACTAATCCTCAATCTAACCCTAACACTAAACCTTACCCTAACCCTCACCCAAACCCTAACCCTCATCCTTACCATAACCCTCACCCTCAGCCTAACCTACACCTTCACCCTTTCCCTCAGCCTAACCCTAAGCCTAACCCTAACCATAACGCTAAGGCTCACACTCACCCTCACCCTCACACTAATCCTAAAGCTAACCCTATCCCTAACCCTAAACCTCACCCTAAACCTAACCCTCACCCTAACCTCGCCCTAACACTTATCCTAACCTACACTATAATCCTAACCATCACACTTAGGGGAACACTCACCCTCAGCTTAACCCTGATCTTTACTCTTACCGTCCGCTCACCCTAACCCTCACCCTAACCCTAACCCTCATCCTAACACTCACACTAACCCTAACCCTATCCATCACCCTAACATTAACCCTCATCCTCACCTTCACCCTCAGCCTAACCCTAAGCCTAAGACTAACCCTAACCCTCACCCGCACCCTAGCCCTAACCCTAAACCTAAGCCTAACCCTCACACTCATCTTAACCCTCACCCTAACCCTAACCCTAACCATCACTCAAAACCTATTCCTAACCCCCACCCACACCCTCAGCCTAACCCTAATCCTAAGCCTAACCCTAACCCTAACCCTCATCCTCACCCTAGCCCGCACCCTAACCCTAATCCAAACCATAACCCTCACCCTAATCCTCACCCTAAACCTAACCCTAAACCTCACAATAAACCTAACCCTAACCCTCAACGTAACCCAAACCCTCACCCTTACTGTAACCCTAACCCTAAAACTCACCCTAAAACTAAACCTAACCCTAACCCTAAACCTCACCCTAAACCTAACCCTAACCTTAACCCTCACCCTAGCCCTCATCTTAACCCGAATCCTAACCCTATACCACATCCTAACCCTCACCCTAACCCTAAACCTAACCCTCACCCTAACCATAACCCTCATCCTCACCCTCAGCCTAAACCTAAGCCTAAGCCTAACCCTAACCCTAAATCTCATATTCAACCTCACCCTACCCCTAATCCTAAATCTAACCCTATCCCTAACCCTAACCTTCACCCTCTCCCTAGCCCTAAACCTAAACCTAATCCTAACCATAACCCTAATCCTAACCCTCACCCTAACCCTAACCCTAACCATCACCCAAAACCTATTTCTCACGCCCACCCTCACCCTCAGCCTAACCCTAAGCCTAACCCTAACCCTAACCTTAACCCTCACCCTTACCCTACCCTGCACCCTAAATCTAATCCCAACCATAAACCTCACCCTCAACCTAAACCTAAACCTCACCCTCAACCTCAGCCTAAACCTCGGCCTACCCCTAACCCTAACACTAATCCTCACACTCACCCTCACCCTAACCCTAATGACAGCCCTAAACCTAACCCTCAACCTAACCCTAATCCTCACCCTAACCCTAAACCTAACACTGACCCTAAACTTAACCCTCAACCTAACCCTAACTCTAAACCTAAACCTCAACTTCAGCTTAAGTCTAACCCTAACCCTAACCCTAAACCTCACCCTAAACATAACCCTAAACCTCACCTTCATCCTAACCCTCATCTTAATCCTCACCCTAACCCTAACCCTAACCATCACCTTAACCCAAACCCTCAACCTCAACCTCACCCACAGCCTAACCCTAAGCCTAAACCTAAACCTAACCCTAACCCACACACTCACCCTCACCCTAACCCTAATCCTAATCTTAACCCTAAGAATAACCCTAACCTTAACATTAACCCTCACCCCAAACATAACCCTCACCCTAAATCTAACCCTCACCCTAACACTTACCCTCACCCTAACACTAACCCTTACTCTAACACTAACCCTCACACTAACCCTAACCCTCACCCTAACCCTAAACCTCACCCTAACCCTAACCCTAAAATTCACCCTCACCCAAGCCCTCACCCTAACCCTAATTCTAAACCTAACCCTCAACCTAATGATAACCCTCATCCTCACCCCAAACCTCACACTAACCCTAACCTTAATCCTCAATCTAACCCTCACCCTAACCCTAACCTGAAACCTTAACCTGACCCTCACTCTAATCCTAACCCTCACCCTTATCTTAAACCTCACCCTCAGCCTAACCCTCACCTTTACCCTTACAATCACCCTCACCCTAACCCTCACCTTTACCCTAACCCTCACCATAGCCCTCCCACAACCCTAACACTAACCCGCACCCTCACCCTCACCCTCATCGTAATACTAACCCCATCAAAATTCATAACCCTAAACCTCAACTTCACCCTAACTGTCACCCTAATTCTTAACCTCACACTAATCCTAACTCTAACCCTAACCATAACTCTCACACTAAACCTAAACCTCACCCTATCCATAACGCTACCCATTACCCTAACTCTCACATTAACCCTAACTCTAACCCTCACCCTCACCCTCACCCTCACCCTAAGCCTCACCCTAACCCTCACCCTAATCCTAATCCTAACCCTCAGCCTAACCCTCACACTAACCCTAAGTATAAACCTAGCCCTAACCCTCACCCTAACCCAAACCTGTACCCTAACCCTCACCCGTACCCTAACCCTCACTCTAAGTCTTAACCTCATCCCCACCCTAAACCTCACACTTAACGGAAACCTCACCTTAACTCTAAATCTAATCATCACCCTCACCGTCACCCTCATGCTAACCCTAATCCTAACACTCACCCTAACCCTAAAACTCACCCTAAACCTCACCTTAAACCTCACTCTCACCCGCACCTTCACCCTAACCCTAAACCTAACCTGTCGCTACCGCCTCGACCAGCAAGGAAGACGCGACACCGAACTCGTCTCTCTGCAGTTTATTCAGGACCTTTGAGTAATCTTCTGACCCCAACCCCGGGGATAATTCCCCACAGCCTTAAGTACCCGCTGGGTAGCCAACCCTGATACGCCACGTGGGAACCACCAATAGGTTCAGGTGCACGGAAGCAAGCCAGATTCTTTGCCTTAGCCATATCAGGAGTTGTTTACCACAGAGAGCACTCGCCATCGGGAAGGCGGAGGGCGGAAGCTGGCACCATCTTCCAAGTGCGGCCTCTCGCAGCTCTCTACAGTTCCCCCTTTTTTGTTTAAAGAACACAGATGAGAACAGAGGTCTGATCCCTGTTGTGCAATTGCAAGGACTGCATACAAGCCTTCTCCCAGAGGGCGCCTTCTCTAGGGATGACTCAGCCTGTCCATTGATTCATTTTTCACAAGGACGGGAAAAGGCGAATCGAACCCGTGTGCAATCAATCATGCTCTCCTCGAGGGCAAAACTCATGCCTCTCGACTGCAGTACTTTGGCTTTGCAATCTGTGTTCATTGTTTTAGGGTGGCAAGCCACGCTTTGGGGGACTGACCTGCTCCAATGGCTGTAAAGGCTTGGATAATCATGGCTGCACTGCGACGCTGAGAACCTCTAATTTGGCAAATGCACCACAGACATACCAAGGAGGCTAACACCAGGAGGCCTATCAGGGCTCCTAAACCCGCCCATTCCTTAAGATGATTCATAGCAGTGGAGATCCATGAAGATAACCCCTCCGCCAATCCAGCATCCACTCGGGTCGAGTTCACCATGACGATGGCAACCCTGAGCTGTTCCATCAGGCTGTCGAACTCCCCAGTTCAATTACCTAAAAGATAACTAGACAACTGTTTAGACAAATTTGCAGCGTTTTTTGAATAGGTTTTTTCCTGGGCCTGAACTCTGGGCCTGGGCGCTGTCCCTCAGCTCTTCAGCTCAAGGCTAGTGCTCTACCACTTGAGCCACAGCGCCACTTCCGGCTTTTTCTTTTGCTTATGTGGTGTTGAGGAATTGAACCCAGAGCCTCAGGCATGCAAAGCAAGTGCTCCACCACTGAGCCACCTTTCCAGCCCCCATTCTTCTGGGTTAATTGCACCACAGCAGCAGCTAATCCAGCATTAGTTAGTGGTCTGCCCAGCTCTCTGCAAACTTTCATCCATGCTTCTAGTCCCCTATTCTTATATGGGGTTATGGCGGCTCTGCATTCCTTAGTGCACTGCTCGTAAACAAGCTGTTTAATTAATGGCATGGCTGCGTCTGGGTCACCAAAAATTCTGCCAGCAGCCTCGACCATACGGGCAACAAAGTTCGAAAACGGCTCCGTAGAGCCCTGCAGGATTTTGGTGAGATTGCCACTCACCTCGCCTTTATTTGGTAAGGCCTTCCATGCTTTTATGCCAATTTTATTGATTTGTTCATAAACTTGAACCGGGTAGCCTATCTGCTGATTGGCAAATCTCCCCTGTCCAAGCAGCATATCTCTGTCCCAAGCTGGGTTTCCCCCAGCCTGATTGGCCGCAGCCTCATCACTAGCAAATTCAATCAAAAAGGCCTTCCAATCTAAATACTGACCTGGGCTCAAACAAGCTCGTGCGAGCCCACTCCAATCACCGGGTGTCATGCAATGTCTGTTTAGGGCCTCCACCTGGGCTACAGTAAAGGAGGCTGTGATTCCATATGTCCGCACAGACTCAGCTAAAGATTTTATCACCTTAAAATCTAAGGGTTCATGATACCGCTGTCCCTGTGGATCCTGAAATATTGGACAGGCTAGATGTAACTCGGTTCTGACCGCTTTCCACACGCCTGGGCTGAAAGAACAGCCGGGGCTGCCACTTCCAGGGTCCTCCGCATAAAGCGGAGGGGCCGAAGGTGTGGCGCGGTGCACGGAGGGTGTGCATTCGTCTTTATCTGGGTCCTCTCTCTCCTTCCCTTTCCTCCTCTTTCTTATCTTAGTTTTTTCTATTTGTTCTATGAGTGATTGTAGTTCCTCTGAGTCTGTAGACTCAGAGGTCTCTAGTTCGGCAAAATCGGGGTAAACCCCCCCCCCTGCTCTCCTCCTTTTCGCTGTCTGCCCTTTCCGATCTTTCTTCCTTCAGGATTTCTAGGGCGGCTTGACCATTCTCTACCGCCTCACTGCAACGTTGGTCCTCGAGACAGCCTCTTATCAGTTTCCATATTGGTCTCACTCCGCTCTTAAGTGTTCCTTGTTCAGAGGCAAAATCTAGGTCCCTCCCTAGTTTCTCCCAAGAGGCCACCGTGAGGCTTCCGGAGACAGCGAACCATGGGGCAAAGATGTCACATTCATTCAAAAATCTCTCTAAAGTACTCTTTTTTATTTTTAACTTTTTTGAGTGCAGTAGCACATTGAGAGCCAAAAAAATTGGGTGCGAAGAAGAAGCGCCCATGTTTTAAACATTTAAAGCTGGTAAACAAACTTTTACTTTCACTTTTGGCTACTCTACTGACTAGCCCCGGGTTCTCGCTCTCTCTATCTACCAAGAAGAGCAAAAATCCCCCCCGCTCTTGTCGCGGATTCCCCTTTTACCTGGGAACTTACTCCCCGCTCTTGTGGCGGATTCCCCTTTTACCTAGGGACTTACCCCCGCTTTTGTCGCAGATTCCCCTTTTACCTGGGAACTTACCGGTGCACCACCCTGACCACAGAGAGTTCTGAGTCCTCGTTGGGGTTATGGCTGAGTTCCCCGTATGGGCCACCACGTGTCGCTACCGCCTCTACCAGCAAGGAAGACGCGACACCGAACTCTTCTCTCTGCAGTTTATTCAGGACCTTTGAGTAATCTTCTGACCCCAACCCCAGGGAGAATTCCCCACAGCCTTAAGTACCCGCTGGGTAGCCAACCCTGATACGCCACGTGGGAACCACCAATAGGTTCAGGTGCGCGGAAGCAAGCCAGATTCTTTGCCTTAGCCATATCAGGAGTTGTTTACCACAGAGAGCACTCGCCACCGGGAAGGCGGAGGGCGGAAGCTGGCACCATCTTCCAGGTGCGGCCTCTCGCAGCTCTCTTCACTAACCCTCAACCTAACTCTCACCCTAAACCTAATGCTAACTCTAACACTCACCCCAAACCTCATGCTATCACTTATCCGCACCACAAACCTAACCCTAACCTTAACCCTCACACTCACCTAAATCTCACCGTAACCCTAAACCTAATCATAACCCTCACCCTCAACATAACCCTAACCATAACCCTCACCCTCACCCTAACCCTCTCCATAAACCTTACCCTCAAACTCACCCTCACCCTCACCATAACCCTCACACTAAACCTAACCCTCACCCTAAACCTAAACCTACCCCTCACCCTTACCCTCACCCTAAACTTAACCCAAACCCTATCTCTTACCCTAACCCTCACTCTTACTGTAACCCTCACCTTTACTCTTACCATCACGCTCATACTAACCCTCACCCTAACGCGAACCCACATCCTAACCCTCACCCTAACCCTAACCCTAACCATCACCATAACCCTAAGCCTCACCCTCACCATCACCCTCAGCCTAAACCTCTCTAACACTAATCCTCACCCTCACCCTAGCATTCAGCCTAACCCTAATTCTAACCCTAACTCTCATCCTAAACCTCACCCTAATCTTAAGGATAACCATCACCCTAAGACTAATCCTCACCCCCACCCTCACCCTCAGCCTAACCCTAAGCCTAAGCCTAATCCTAAACCTAACCCTCACACTCACCCTCACCCTAACCCTAATCCTAACCCTAACCCTAACACTAACCCCAAACCTCAAAGTAACCCTCACCCTAACCCTAAAGCTAACCCTAACACTAACCCTAACCCTAACCCTCAACCTAACCCTCCCCTTCAACCTAAATCTAACCCTAAACCTCACCCTGACCCTATCCATAATCCTAACCCTAACCCTAAACCTCACCCTAACCCTAACCCTAACGCTCACCATCAACCTCACCTAAACCTCACACTAACCCTAACCATAATCCTCAATCTAATCCTCACCCTAAACCTAACCCTAACCCTTACCCTAACCCTAATCCTAAACTTCACCCTCACCCTAAACCTAAACCTAACCCCAACCCTAACCCTCACCTTAAACTTAACCCTCACCCTTAAGGGAACCCTAACACTCATTCTAACCCTCACCCTAACCCTAATCCTAAACCTCACCCTAACACTAAGCCTAACACTCTCCCTCACCCTAGCACTCACACTAACCCTAAACCTAACCCTAATCCTCATGCTACCCATCACCCTAACCCTAACCCTAACCTTCACCCTAACCTTAACAATAGCCCTCAACCTAACCCTAATCCTCATGCTCACCATAACCCTAACCCTAACCCTAAACTCAAACTGAACCCTAACTCTCACACTATCCCTAACCCTAGCACTCAACCTAACCCTAACCCTCACCCTTAACCTCACCCTCAGCAAAACTATAAGCCTAACCCTAACCCTTAACGGAACCCTCACACTCACCCTACCCCTTATCCTAATCCTAATCCTAACCCTAAGCCTAACCATCAACCTGACCCTAACACTCACCCTAACCCTAACACTAACCCTAACCTTAACCCTCGACCTAACTCTCCCCCTAAGGCTAAGTCTAACCATAAACCTCAACCTAAACCTAACCCTAATCCTAACCCTAACCCTAAACCTCACCCTAACCCTAAACCTAACCCTCACCCTCAGCCTTACTGTAACTCTAAACCTAAACCTAACAATAACACTATTCCTAACCCTAAACCTAAACTTAACCCTAACCCTAACCCTAATCCAAACACTCACCCTCAACCTAACCCTAACCCTCACCCCCACCATCACACTCAGCCTCAGCCTAAGCCTAAGCCTAAGCCTAACCCTAACCCTCACACTCACCCTAATACTAAACCTAATCCTAATCCTAACCCTAATCTTCACCCTCACCCTAACCCTCACCTTAACCTTAACCCTAACATTAACCCCAAACATAACCCACACCCTCAGATTCACCCTAAACCTAACTCTAACCCCACACCTCACCCTAACCCTAAAACTCAAACTCACTCTCAGCCTAGCCCTCAACCTAACCCTAATCCTAACCATAAACCTCATCCTAAACAACTCCATAATCCTAAGCCTAACCCTCACCCTAACCTAACTATCTCACCATCAACCTGACCCTCAGCCTAACCCTAAGCCTAACCATAAACCTAACCCTAACACACACACTCACGCTCATCCTAACCTTAAGCCTAACCCTAAACCTAACCCTAACCTACACACTCACACTCACCCTATCATTAATTCTAACCATAACCATATTCCTCCCCCAACTCTCACCCTAACCCTAACCTACCCCTCACAAAAACTCTAACCCTAACCCTCACCCTCAGTCTCAGCCTAAGCCTAAGCCAAAACCTAACCCTAACCCTCACACTCACCCTAACTCTAAACCTAATCCTAACCTTAACCCTAACCCTCACCCTCACCCTAACCCTCACCTTAACCCTAACACTAACACTAACCCTAATCCTAATCCTCTCCCTCAGCCTCACCCTAACCCTAACTCTAACCCTAAATCTCACCCTCACACTTACCCTGACCCTAATCCTATCCTTAAACCTGAACTTCACCCTAACCCTAAACCTAAACCTCACCCTAGCCCTCCCCCTAACCTTAATCCTAACCCTAACCCTCATACTAACCCTCCCCCTAACCCTAACCCTAACCCTAACATTAATCCTAACCCTCACCCTCAAACTCAACCTCAGCCTAATCCTAACATTAACCCTAATCCTCACCCTAACCCTAACCCTCACCCTCACCCTCACCCTAACTCTAATCCTAACCCTAACCCTAACCCTCACACTCACCCTCACCTTAACACTAATCCTAATCCTAACCCTATCCCGAACCCTCAGCCACAGACTAAACCTCACCCTAACCCTTACCCTAACAGTAACCCTAACCTTAACCTAACCCTCACCATAAAACTAACTCTAAACCTAAACCTCACCCTCACCTTAACCCTGAACCTAACCCTAATCCTAAACCTCACGCTAAACCTAAACCTTATCCTAACACTTACCCTCACTCTAACACTAACACTAACCCTATCACTAACCCTCACCCTAATGCTAACCATCACCCTAAACCTAAACCTCACCCTAACCCTCACCCTAAACCTCAACTTCACCTTAGCCCAAACCCTAAGCCTAACCTTCATCCTCACCCTAAACCTCACACTAACCCTAACACTAATCCTCAATTTAACCCTCACCCTCACCCTATATTCTAACCCGACCCTCACCCTTACCATAACCCTCAACCTCAGCCTAACCCTCACCTTTACTCTTATAGTCACTCTCATCCTAACCCTCACCCTTACCCTAACCCTCATCCTAACCCTCACCCTAACCGTAACCCTAACCATCACCCTAACCCTAACCCTTGCCCTCACCTTCAGTCTCAGCATAACCCTAAGCATAAGCCTAAACCTATCCCTAAACTTCACAGTCATTATAGCCCTCACTCTAACTCTTATCCTAAACCTAACCCTCATCCTAACCCTAAACCTAACCATAAACTAAACCAGCACTCTAAACCTAATCCTCATCCCCACCCTCACACCTCAGCCTAACCCTAAGCCTAAGCCTAACCCTAACCCTCACACTCACCCTCACCCTAACCCTAATCCTAACCCTAACCCTAATCCTAAACCTAAACCTCAACCTAACCCTCACCGTAAACCTAACCCTAACCCTAACCCTCACCCTGACCTTAGTCCTCACCCTAACCCTCACCCCAAACCTAACCCTCACCCTCACCCAAACCCGAACCTTAACCCTCACCCTAAGCCTACCCTTAATATTAACCCTAAACCTCACCCTAACCCTAACACTAACCCTCACAATCACCCTAGCCCTCAACCTTACCCTACTTGTAACCCTAAACCTCATCCTAACCCGCACCCTAAACTTAACCTTAACCCTCACCCTAAAACTAAACCTAATTCTCACCCTCAAACTAAACCTAACCCTAACCCTCACCATAACCCTAACCCTAAACCTCACCCTAACCCTAAACCTAACCCTCACCCTCACCCTAGCCCTCATCCTAACCCTAATCCTCACCGTAACCCTCATGCTAACCCTCACACTAACCCTAACCCTAACTCTCAACCTAAACCAAGCCCTACTCCTAACCCTCAACCTATACCTAAACTTAACCCTAAACCTAAACCTCACCCTCATGATAGCCCTCACACTAACCCTAATCCTAAACCTAACCCCCATTATAACCATCACCCTAAACCTAACCCTAACCCTCACCCTAACCCTAACCCTCACCCTCACTCTCAGCCTAACCCTAAGCCTACCTCTAACCCTAACCCGAAACCTAACCCTCACACTCACCCTCACCCAAACCCTAATCCTAAAACGAACCCTATCCCTAACCCTAAACCTCACCCTAAAACTCAACCTAAACCTAAACCTAAAACTAATCCTAACACTAACCCTCACACTAACCCTCACCTTAAGTCAAACTCTAACCCTAAACCTCACCCTCAACCTAACCCTAACCCTCACCCTCACCCTCTCCCTCAGCCTATCCCTAAGCCTAAACCTAACCCAAAACCAAACCCTCACACTCACCCTCACCCTAAACCTCAGCCTTACCCTAAGACTAAGCCTAAGCCTAAACCTAACCCTAACCCTCACCTTAACCATAAGCCTCAACCTAACCCTAACACTCACTCTAACCATAACCCTAACCCTCACCCTCACCAACACCCTCACCCTAACCGTAACCCTCACCCTCACCCTAAATCAAACCCTAACCCTAACCCTCACCCAAACCCTAAGCCTAACTCTAAACCTAACCCTAACCCTCACACTCACCCTCAACCTAAATTAATCCTAAACCTAAACCTATCCCTAACTCTAACCCTCATACTAACCCTCAACCTAGTGCTCACCCTAACCCTAATCCTAACCCTAAACCTCAACCTAACCCTCACCCTAACCCAAACCCTCACCCTAACAATAACTTTAAGCCTCACATTCATGCTAGGCCTAGGCCTAAGCCTAAGCTTAAGCCTAACCCTAACACTCACCTAACCCTAACACGAACACTAACCCTAACTCTAACCCTAAACCTCACCCTCACCCTAACCCTAAACCTAACACTAACTCTAAAACTCAACCTAACCCTAACCCTCACCCTCACCCTAGCCCTCAGCCTAACCCTTATGCTAACATTAATCCTCATCCTAAACCTCACCCTAACCCTAACCCTAACCCTCACCCTAACCCTAGCCCTAACCCTAACCCTAACCCTCAACCTAATCATAACCGTCACTCTCACCGTAACCCTAACCCTAACCCTCACCCTAAACCCAAACTTAACTGGAACCCTAACTCTCACCCTAACCCTAACCCTAACCCTAACCCTAACCCTAACCCTAACCCAAACCCTCACAATCAGCCTCACCCTAACCCTAACTCTAAGCATAAAAATCACTTTCACCATAACCCTAAACCTAACCCTAACCCTAAACCTCACCCTAATCCTAACCCTAACCCTAAACCTCATCCTCAACCTAGCCCTCACCCTCACCCTAATCCTATCCCTAACCCTCATCCTAACCCTCACCCTAACCCTAAAACTCAACCTCACTGAAACCCTTACCCTACCCCTCATCCTAACCCTAAACTTAACCCAAACCCTAACTGTCACCCTAACGCTAACCCTAACCCTCACCCTAAGCCTAACACTCACCCTCAGCCTCAGCCTCAGTCGAAGCCTAAGCCTAAGCCTAACCCTAACACTAACCCTCACACTCTCCCTAACCCTAACCCTAATCCTATTCCTAAACTTAACCCTAACCCTCACCCTCACCCTATCCCTCACCTTAACCCTAAACCTAACACTAACCCTAAACCTAAGCCTCACCCTCAGCCTCACCCTAACCCTATCTCTAACCTTAAATCTCATCCTCACCCAAACCCTATCCCTAAACGTCACCCTAAACCTAAGCATAAACCTCACCCTCAACCTAGACCTCCCCCTAACCCTAACCCTCATCCTAACCCTCCCCCTAACCCTAACATTAACTTTCACCCTAACACTAACCCTCACCCTCAGCCTCACCCTCAGCCTAAGCCTAACCCTAACCCTAAACCTCACACTCATCATAACCCTAACCCTAATCCTAATGCTGACACTAACCCTAACCCTCACCCTCACCCTAACCCTCAACTTAACAATAACCCTAACATTAACCCTAAACCTAACCCACACCCACAGCCTTACCCTAACCCTAACTCTAACCCTAAACATCACCCTGACACTAACCCTAAGCCTCACCCTAACCCTAAACCTAAAACTCACCCTCACCCTAACAATAAAACTAACCCTAACCCCAAAACTCATCCTAACCCTCCCCCTAACCCTAACTCTAAACCTAAACCTCACCCTCACCCTAACCCCAACCCTAAACTTAAACCTCACCCTAAACCGCACCCTAACCCTAATCCTCACCCTCACCTTCACCCTCCACCTCACCTTAACTGTGACCCTAACCCTAACTATAACACAAACACTAACCCTAACCCTAATCATATCCCTCACCCTCAACCTCACCCTCACCGCAATCTTAACCCTAACCATAACACTAACAATAACCCTAACCCTAAACCTAACCCTAATTCTCACCCCCACCCTCATCCTCAGCCTAAACCTAAGCCTAACTCTCACCGTATACCTAACCCTAAACCTAAACCTAACCCTAACACTAAACCTAACACTAATCCTAAGCTTCACCCTCACGCTAACACAAACCCTAACCCGAACCCGAACCCTAACCCTAAGCCTAACCCTAACCCTAACCCTAACCTTCACACTCAATCTAACCTAACCCTATTCCTAAACCTAACCATATCCCTAAACATAACCCTCACCGTAACCCTCACAATAGCCCTCACCCTAACCCTAATCCTAACCCTAAACCTCATCCTAAAACTCACCCTAACCCTGACCCTACCCCTCACCGTCATGCTCGGCCTAAGCCTAAGCCTTAGCCTAAGGCTAACCTTACACCTGACCCTCACCCTAACCCTAAACTTAACACTAACCCTAACTGTAAACCTAAACCTCACTCTCACCATAACCCTAACTCTAACCCTAAACCTAAACCTAAACCTCATCCTAACCCTAAAACTAACCTTCACCCTCACCCTCACCTTAACGCTCACCCTAACCCTAACCCACACCCTAACACTTACCCTCACCCTAACACAAACCCTAACACTAACACTGACCCTCACACTAAGCTAACCATCAAACTAACCCTAAATCTAAACCTAAGCCTAACCTTCACCCTCACCCTATCCCTAAACCCCATCTTCCCCCTAAACCTCACCATAACCCTAACACTAATCCTCAATCTAACCCTCACCCTCACTCTACCCCGAACCCGAAACCTCACCCTAACCCTAACCCTGACCCTTACAGTAAACTTCTACCTCAGCCTAACCCTCATGTTGACCCTTACGGTCCCCCCCACCCTAACCCTCACCCTAACCCTAACTCTCACCCTCATGCTCGGCCTATGCCTAAGCCTAAGCCCAAGCCTAACTGTAAACCTGACCCTCACCCTAACCCTAAACCTAACACTAACCATTACTCTAAACCTAAACCTCCTACTCAAGCACAACCTCAGCATAAACCTAAGGCTAACCCTAAACCTAAAACTAACCCTCACACTCACACTAACCCTAACCCTAATCCTAATCCTAACCCTAACCCTAACCCTCACACTAACCATAACCCTCACCCTAACCCTAACCCAAACCCCAAACCTAACCCTAACCCTCACCCTCAGCCTCACCTTAACCCTAATTCTAAACCTAAACTTCACCTTCACCCTAATCCTACCGCTAAACCTAACCCTAACCTTAACCCTAACCCTAGCCCTCCCCCTAACTATCACCCTAACACTAACACTAACACTAACCCTAACTCTAACCCTTACCCTAACACTAAACCTCACCCTAACCCTAACCCTAAGCCTCATTCTAACCCTAAACTTCACCCTCACCCTCACCCTCAGCCTAAACTTAAGCCTAACCCTAACCCTAACCATAACCCTCACACTAACCCTAAACCTAAGCCTAATCCTAATCCTAACCCTCAACCTAACCCTCACCATAACCCTAAACTTAACCCTAATACTAACCCTAAACCTAACCCTAACCCTAACCCTAACACTAACCCTCACACTCACCCAAACCCTAACCCTAATACTAATCCTAAACCTAACCCTAACCCTCACCCTCACTCTCACCCTCACCGTAACCCTAACCATAACACTAACCCAAACCCTAACCCTAACCCTCACCCTCAGCCTCACCTTAACCCTAATTCTAACCCTAAATTCACCCTCACCCTAACCCTACCGCTAAACCTAACCCTAAACTTAACCCCAACCCTAGCCCTCCCCCTAACTATCACCCTAACCCAAACACTAACACGAACCCTAACTCTAACCCTAACCCTAACCCTAAGCCTCACCCTAACCCTAAACCTCACCCTCACCCTCAGCCTAACCTTAAGCCTAACCCTAAACCTAACCCTAACCCTCACACTAACCCTAAACCTAACCTTAATCCTAATCCTAACCCTAACCCTAACCCTCACCCTAACCCTAAACCTAACCCTAACACTAACCCTAACCCTAACCCTCACCTTAAACCTCAACCTCAGCCTCACCCTCATGCTCGGCCTAAGCCTAACCCTAAGCCTAAGCTTAAGCCTAACCCTAAACCTCACAGTAATGCTCACCCTAACGCAAACCCTAACACAAAAGTTAACTCTAACCCTAAACCTCACTCTCACCCTAACCCTAACTCCAACCCTAAATCTAAACATAAGCCTAACCCTCTTCCTAACCCTAACCCTCACCCTCAACCTAGACATCAACCTAACCCTAATACTAACCCTAACCCTAATCCTAACCCTAAACCTAAACCTAACCCTAACCATCACCCTTAACCTAATCCTCAAACCCACCCTCACCCTCAGCCTAACACTAAGCCTAAGCCTAATCCTAACCCTAAACCTCACACTGAGCCTCACCATAACCCTAATCCTAAATCCAACCCTAACACTAACCCTAAACCTAACCCTCCCCCTAACCCTCCCCCTAACACTAACTCTGACACTAAACCTCACCCTCAACCTAACCCTCACCCTAAATCTAAACCTAACCCTCACCCTCACCGTAACTCTAACCCTAACCCTAAAAATAACACTAACCCAAACCCTCACCCTAAACCTAACCCTAAATTAAACCCTCACCCTAACCGTAACTCTAACCCTAACCCTAAACCTCACCCTAACCCTAACCCTAACCCTCACCGTCAGCCTCACCCTAATCTTAAACTTAACCTTAACCATAACACTAACAATAACCCTAACCCTAACCCTAATCCTAAACCTGATGCTCACCCTAAACCTAACCCTAACACTCACCATAACCCTAACCCTAACCCTCACCCTAACCCTGAAATTAACACAAACCCTAACTCTCACCCAAACGCTAACCCTAACACGAATCCTAAACGTAACCCTCACCCTCAGGTTAACGCTAAGCCTAACCCTATCCCTAAGCCCAACCTAAGCATTCACCCTAACACTAACCCTAATCCTAATCCTAAACCTAACCCTAACCCTAACCCTCCTCCTAACCCTCACCCTAACACTAACCCTAACACAAACCCTAACCCTTACCCTAACCCTCACCCTAACACTTACCCTAATCCTAACTCTCACCCTTAGGGGAACACTCACCCTCAGCCTAACCCTCACCTTTATTCTTACCGTCACACTCACCCTAACCCTCACCCTATCCCTAACCCTCATCCTAACACTCAGCCTAACCCTAACGCTATCCATCACCCTAACCCAAAACCTCACCCTCACCCTCACCCTAAGCCTAACCCTAAGCCTAAGCCTAAGCCTAACCCTAACCCTCACCCTTACCCTAGCCCTCTCCCTAAACCTAATCCTAACGCTAAGCCTCATCCTAACACTCACCCTAACTATCACCCAAAACATATTCCTCACCTCCACCCTCACCCTCAGCCTAACCCTAAGACTAAGCTTAACCATAACCATAACCCTCAACCTCAGGCTCACCCTCACCACAAACTAAACCCAAAACACAACATTAAAAATAACCCTAATTTTAACCCTAACCCTAAACCTAATCTTCACCCCCACCCTCACCCTCAGCCTAACCCTAACTCTAAACTGCCACGCCGACCCCAGTAGAGTCTGCTTAGCATGGGAAACCATCTATCAGACCATGATAGGGGCCTCGAGACCCATCTCTGAGTTTTGGGACTTCACCGAAGTCTACCTCAGAGAATGGGGCTTTACAGAAACCTATCTCCAAGTTTTGGGACTTCACCGAAGTCTACCTTAGAGAATAGGGCTTCTAAGAGGCCTACTCCTGGGAAAAGGCTGGCAAAACCCCTGGAAAAGATGTGTTTCTGCCTATCTTTTCCTCATAAGAGTGCCTATTAATCTTTTACTGTTTCTACTGCTCATTGTACTTACTCATTGTCAACGTTCCCTTATTCAAAGCTCTTTCTTAAGAGTGTTGACGACTCCAATATCTGATGAGTGTCTTAAAAATATGACTAACTCACCAGAGTTAAGTGCTACCCTGAAACCCCTCTTATGGAGGCTAGTAGACAAGTTATAAGTAAATATAAAAGTATTGGGGGTTTCACAAAGTCACTCCAGAAGGAATTGTAAGATTTACAAAAAGTTGTAGGCGCGGCTAGAACAGAAAGAATGTATGGCAATTGCTGAGATAACTACTTAGGAGAAAGAACTTCCTCATTTACTAAGAGACTTGCTAAATCTAAGTCTCCTTGGTGCTTACTATGAAAGAAGGAACAGGAAAGATCTTAATGGGACAGTTAAGGCCTCTATAGAAAAAAGTAGTGGTTAATTGGTGACAATCATCGAAACCAATTGTATTTCTTAAAAATAGAGGTAAAGCTGGAAACAAGTGCCTTTCAGGCGACCAGCTGGTGACTGCCCAAGAATGAAGCCCTGCAGCAAGATTATGTAACCTTTTGCCCTTTCTTATGGAGACTTTTTGCTATAAAAGTTTGTTATCCTCTGCATTAAATCGCACTCAGCACTCAGCATCCACTCCTAATGTGTGTGAGTTGTCTGTTTGCCATCTCCCCGTCCTATTCCAGGTTCCTCCCCTAGGTATCCTCCGTTGTCCCGACAGAACCCGGTCCGCGGCAGGTGGCGCCCAACGTGGGGCTCAGAGCGGGGCAAGAAGCAGTTTCTTCAGTCAAGGAACCTTGGGAGGTAAGCATCTATCTCTCTCTCTCTCTCTTTTCCTTTCACCTGGAATAGTAGTCAGAAGCTCGTTGGGGTGCTGCAGGCCCCTCAGTTGTGACTGAGAAAGATAACGAGCAAATCATGGGGAGTTCATCTTCTAAGAATAAGGATAGTTTGTCTCTATTTTAAAACATATACTCCACAGTAGCAGTGGGAGAACAAACTAATCCTTGGTTCCCGCAGGAAAAAGGAAACCATTGAAAAAGTGAATGTAAATCTAAGTTCCATAAAGAGGGAACTCCTCCTTTGAGAGGAAACAAAAAACGGACAGAGGGGCAACCAGCCCCTCCCCAAGAGAATAAGAAACAGTTAGATCATTTGATACAATTTTCATATTTCAGGAATGGTGAAAGCCTGCAGGTGTGGTCTTGGGGCTGGCGGAGAGTCTTGGCGGACGCGCTATAAGACTGCCAGTGGGGCCAGTGGGAGACGTCCCCTGGACCCCTGGGTGGGGCTGTCCTCGAGATCGGGTAGAGGGGGTTCGAGTCCCCCCGATTGGCCGATTCTCTCTGGTTGGAAGCCCTTCTGGACAGACTGTCTGACCAGCAGTCTGACGCGCTTGCTGTCTGTCTTGAGTGTGCGTATATGTCTTCTGTTAACTCTAATTTGAATCTTAGGCACGCAGCCCTGGGGCTGGTGGATGAGGGGCTTACTGATCCCGTAGACCAGAGGAAGAGTGCGCATTTCCCACTTAATTGCCCCTTCCACCCTTTTAGAATTACAGGAGTGCCCGGACCAGATCACCCACCTCCCCAGAGAAAGCGTGACCAAGTGCGCGTACATTACCAACCCCCGTATGCAGCAGTGTGTGTGTGTGTGTGTGTGTGTGTGTGTGTGTGTGTGTGTGTGTGTAATTTTAACTTCTTTTTCTTTCTTATCTCGGTTTTATTAATTTGGACACTCCTTGTCCCAGAGATGGGGCAAGGACAAAGTAACCTTACTCCTCTCAACTTCCTGCTCAGTCATTTCAAAGAGGTAAAAGAGAGGGGGTATAATTTGAGTATAATTGAAAATCTCAGAAGAATCTAAAAAGAAAAATTCTCTAGAATAAGTAGAGGGGGTTCGAGTCCCCTGGTAAGTGGTGAGATGTCACCCCATTCACTGAGACCTGATTTTGTCTTTGTGGACACTTGTTTGTCTTGTTTACAGTGTGTGTGTTCGTTTTATGTTTTCTGAGGTAGGGAAGATTTGGGTGAGTGTGACAGGCTCACTCAGCAGACTCTGGATTCAGTTTGCTGAATGAGAACAGCACAGAGATTCAAAAGACTAATTAGTGAATTGCCTTGCTAACAAGCAAGCTCTGGGAAAATTAAGCCCAACAAAGGTACCTAGTTTAAAAGAAATACTGTCTTAAATTTTTGTTTAAAACCTTTAGAAAGTGTACGTACAACTAATTTTGATTTTTGCGCGCTTTAAGATCTGTGTGTTTTGTGTGTGTTTGTGAACGTGTTCAAAGATAAAAAATTGTCAGCATGCTGTAACAATTGCGTGAGTTTAAATTTAAAAAATTCAAAAGGTTATGAGGTTTGGACATTACCAAAAAATTTTAAAAAATCTTCACATTGTTTTAAATGGCTTTTTAAAAGGTTCTTTAACTTGCAAATTAGAAAATCTGGTATTTTAAAAACTAATATTTTAAAATGCATAAGACTGTTTATACTGTAATCAAGTTATCTGGCTTAACAAAAATGCATTGGCTGTTTGGGGTCTAATTCCCTTGGCTAAAATTTGGGGATAAATATTAGAAATTTAAATGTAAAGGTTAGTTTAACACTGTCAAAGATGTTACCAGTTCTGTCTGTCTAAAACTGTATTATTTCATTTGAGAACCAAGAGAAGAGACAGGGAAAAACTTAGAAACCAACAGAAGACCTATCTTTAGAGGTGAAGGGTGAACAAGCAGAAGTGCAGTTCAGCTGGTCATGCAGTGGGACAGGCCCTGGGAGGAGTCCACGCATGGTGAGGCAAGCTGGCACAAACGCAGTTCATCTAACCCTAAAGAGTCAGATAGAGTGTGTGGCCATTCCATAGGAGGGGCCAAGTGGCCCATCGTTGTTCTGTCTCTTTTCCCTGCAGATAGACACTGAAAACATGATGGTTAAAATGAATGATGTGATGATCTGATTAGTATTGCTAAAACTTTCCCTTGGATGTGTTAACATTAAAATTAGGAAGGCCTTAAAAAGAGGGCAAAAAGTTATTTGTATAATGTGGCTTACTTTCAATTATGTTCTACAATTAGGATGTTTTTAAAAGTTATAAAGATGTTAAATCTAGCTTTGTGGTATAGTAAAGGTGACTGTAATTCTTGCATTAAGGAAAATTGTCATTTGAGTTTAAAAATCTTAATGTGTGTCTGTTTTAAAACAAGCAGCCAAGAGGCAATGAGTGACACTTGGCCTCAAGATTTCAAGGGATTTTTTCAAAATGCAAATGAAAACTAAAGTATAAAATATTAAAGGTGATTAATAAGAGGTTTAAAAAAATAGGGAATGGATTTTTGGATATATAGTTTAAATGTAAAATCATTCTTGACATTGGCCTCAATGTGCAAAAAAAAAAAAAATAGGATTATCAAAATGATTGCTATTCTAGTTTGCTCTTATAGGTTTTTTAAGTTTCCAGCAAGCCCAAAGCAAAGCACAGAGGATTCTTACAGTTTGTCAGATGTAACTTTGACTCTTAATAAGTGTCAGGTAAGTGCATGCTTAAAAGCTACTTCTATGTTGACCACCTTGTTGCTTTTAATTGGAGTAAAATGGCCTTTTATAAGACTCAGTGATCTGCAAACTGGTTCAAAGCCAGCCCGGGCAGAAAAACGTCCCTGAGAGGCTGTCACCTCTATTTAGCCAGCAGAGTACTAGCCCTGGACTGAAGAGTCAGGGGACAGTACTCAAGCCCCAAGCTGGAGACTCACAGTGGCAGAGTACTAGCCTTGAGCTGTAGAGCTGAGGGACAGTGCTCAGGCCCCGAGTTCAAGTCCAACGACCAGCTAAAGGGAAATGCCAATGAGGCATGAGGCATTTATCCCAATGTAGAGAAGACACTCCTGGGACAAAAGCAATGGTGGAGCATCCAGAGGCAGTAAGCCACTGCTTGGATGGCAGAAATGTCAGATCCTAGAGTCATTTGTGCGTGGCCCTTCAAAACTGGTCAGAGCCGGGAGGTCATAGGAAGATAGTTTGGAAGCATGCCTAATGTTCATGACTACCTTGTAAGGGACAAGAACTTGCCAGTCCTCTGTGATAGTGAAAAGCTAATGTTATAAAATGTGGGAGATAGTTTAAATCTTAACCCCTTTATGTGCCAAAAGCTCTAATTGGCAGTTACTATTGAGCTGACACTAGTTACATGAAATTCATCTGCTCAGGAAAAAGTTTGTAAACCTGAGAGTGTGTTTCTATTGATATCTGTCTAAAGGCCTGCAAAGGTAACTCAGGCATTGTGTTAGGGTCACTAGAGATCACATTCCTAAGCCATCTAAAAAGATGCTTTTTGCAAACTAGAGTGCTAAACAAGCTACACTGCTGTAGCCAGAGAAAAGGTCTGTGCAGTTGTCAAAAGTTAAATATTGTTCTTAATGACATCTAACCCTGATAGCCTCTTTGTAAAATAGGCTAAGGTTATAGGTTCTTGGCTAGGTAAGATCAACGCCCCTAAAGTCAGCTTGAAGAAGTTACAGAAGATTGACCTTCGCCCTTCTACCCCCATTTTAAGATCAAGAGTCCAGAGTCAGTTTTGGAAAAATGAGGCAAAATAGATAAAATAATTTTTTTTAGAAAAAGGCATAAAGAATAGTGTTAACAGCTGTAGGTGTGCAAGTGTGGAGACTGCATTTGTCAGAGATGGTTACAAGACTAAGCCTTCTGTGTCTATTTATAAAAAAAAAAAAAAAATCTGGTTAGTAAAAAAGTTATTTTGGTAAATTGTCCTGGGCTATTGTCTAAATGTTCTTAGAAACCAACGGAGTCATGGCCTGCCAAGCCTATGTATTACTTGCATCCTTAACCAGTCTGTGTAGGAATTTACAGCCCAGCACGAGAGACCCTGTTGCTGCTACTGCTACTGCTGAACACCTTAATGGGTAAAGTTCAACGACGGCCTGACAGTCAACCAGAGATACTCCTGCTTGATTCCATCACCTGAATCTGCTTCCTGGTTGAAAGCTGCTAAATCTAAGATCTTGTGGGACATTCTTTTGGGTGATATCCAGAAATCCTCTCTATTCCCACAGTGGATATTGGGGACAAGGATATCACTGGCTTGCTTGTCTTAGGCACTTCAGTGCATAGTGACTGAAAATCCACTCTAGGGTCACAGCCTAGTTTGACTCTGATATGGTAATAACCTGAGTGTGTTATCAACAGAGGTAATACTCTTAGCCTTAAAATCTAGCAAGCTTCTGCATCATGGTGGTGCCTTAAGGCTGTTCTAAGATAAAGGTTCCGCAAGCCAAAGGAAAATTGGGCAGTTTTAAACTACAGCTACAAAGATGGTCAAGAGATTGTAAAGAAAGAAGGAAGTAAAGAAAGCCTTGGAAAGAGAATTGGGGAAATTTGAAAAGTAAGGATTGTCTTTAAGACAAACCTCAGAAAGTTTAAGTATGTCAGACAGTTTAAGTATGTCGCAAATGGTATGAGTATGTCTTAAAATTGGAGCTTACAAGGACGGCTGGTATAAAATTGATACACGGAGTCAGGACTGGTGAAAATTAAAAAAAAAAAAAAAAAAAAAAGGGGCAAATGCCACGCCGACCCCAGTAGAGTCTGCTTAGCATGGGAAACCATCTATCAGACCATGATAGGGGCCTCGAGACCCATCTCTGAGTTTTGGGACTTCACCGAAGTCTACCTCAGAGAATGGGGCTTTACAGAAACCTATCTCCAAGTTTTGGGACTTCACCGAAGTCTACCTTAGAGAATAGGGCTTCTAAGAGGCCTACTCCTGGGAAAAGGCTGGCAAAACCCCTGGAAAAGATGTGTTTCTGCCTATCTTTTCCTCATAAGAGTGCCTATTAATCTTTTACTGTTTCTACTGCTCATTGTACTTACTCATTGTCAACGTTCCCTTATTCAAAGCTCTTTCTTAAGAGTGTTGACGACTCCAATATCTGATGAGTGTCTTAAAAATATGACTAACTCACCAGAGTTAAGTGCTACCCTGAAACCCCTCTTATGGAGGCTAGTAGACAAGTTATAAGTAAATATAAAAGTATTGGGGGTTTCACAAAGTCACTCCAGAAGGAATTGTAAGATTTACAAAAAGTTGTAGGCGCGGCTAGAACAGAAAGAATGTATGGCAATTGCTGAGATAACTACTTAGGAGAAAGAACTTCCTCATTTACTAAGAGACTTGCTAAATCTAAGTCTCCTTGGTGCTTACTATGAAAGAAGGAACAGGAAAGATCTTAATGGGACAGTTAAGGCCTCTATAGAAAAAAGTAGTGGTTAATTGGTGACAATCATCGAAACCAATTGTATTTCTTAAAAATAGAGGTAAAGCTGGAAACAAGTGCCTTTCAGGCGACCAGCTGGTGACTGCCCAAGAATGAAGCCCTGCAGCAAGATTATGTAACCTTTTGCCCTTTCTTATGGAGACTTTTTGCTATAAAAGTTTGTTATCCTCTGCATTAAATCGCACTCAGCACTCAGCATCCACTCCTAATGTGTGTGAGTTGTCTGTTTGCCATCTCCCCGTCCTATTCCAGGTTCCTCCCCTAGGTATCCTCCGTTGTCCCGACAGAACCCGGTCCGCGGCACTAAACCTAATCCTAAACCTAACCCTAATCCTCAGCCTCACCCTCACCCTAACGCAAACCCTAACCCTAATCCTCACCAAAACCCTAAGCCTAACCCTAACCCTAATTCTCACACTCACCCTCAACCTAACCCTAATCCTAAACCTAACCCTATCCCTAAACCTAACCCTCACCCTTACCCTCACCCTAGCTCTCACCCTAAAACTAATCCTTACCCTAAACCTCATCCTAACACTCACCCTTACCCTAACCCTAACCCTCACCCTAACCCTAACCCTAATCCTCACCCTCATGCTGGGCGTAAGCCTAAGCCTAAGACAAAGCTTAACCCTAACCCTAACCCTCATCCTAACCCTAACACTAAAACTAACCCTAACTCCAACCCAAAACCTCACCCTCACCCTTACCCTAACTCTAAGCCTAACCCTAAACCTAAACCTCATCCTAACCCCAACCCTAACCCTCACCCTTACCCTCACCGTAACCGTAACCCTAACCCTAATGGTAACAATAACCCTAATCCTAACCCTAAACCTCACCCTAACCATAACCCTCACCGTAACCCTATCACTCACACTAACCCTAACCCTCACCCTCACCCTCACCTTAACCCTAACCCTAAACCTCCCCCTCACCCAAAACCAAAGCCTAACCTTAACCCTCACCCTAAGCCTAAGCCTAAGCCTAAGCCTAACCCTAACACTAACCCTCACATTGACCCTCAACCTACACCTAATCCTAAACCTAACCCTAACCCTCACAGTAACGCTCAAACTAGCACTCACCCTAACTCTAATCCTAAACCTAAACCTCATCCTAACCCTCACCCTAACCCTCACCCTAACACTAACCCTAATCCTCACACTCATGTTCGGCCTAAGCCTAAACCTAAGCCTAAGCTTAAGCCTAACCCTAACCCTCACACTAATGCTCACCCTAAACCTAATCCTAAAACTAACCTTAACTCCAACCCTAAACCTCACCCTCACACTAACCCTTACTCTAACCCTAACCCTAAACCTAAACCTCATCCTAACCCCAAACCTAACCCTCACCCTTACCCTCACCGTAAAGATAACCCTAACCCTAACTGTAACAATAACTCTAACCCTAACCCTAAACCTCACCCTAACCATAAGCCACATCCTAACACTAACCCACACCCTAACCCAAACCCTAACCCTAACCCTCACCCTCACCCTAACCCTCATCCTAACACTTAATCTCATCCTCACCCTAAACCTCACATTAACCTAACCCTCACCGTAACTCTAACCCTAACTGTCACCCTCACTGTCGCCTTCACGCTAAGCCTAACCCTAACCCTCACACTAACCCTAAAACTCATCCTAATCCTCAACCTAACCCTCACCCTAACCGTAATGCTAAGTCAAACACTCAGCCGAACCCTCATGCTATCACTTACCCACACCACAAACCTAACCCTAACCTTAACCCTCACCCTCACCCTAAACCTCACCCTAACCCTAAACCTAATCCTAACCCTCACGCTAACCCTAACCCTAACACTAACCCTCACCTAACCCTAACCCTAACCTTCTACCTAACCCTAAACATCACCATCACCCGAACCCTCACCCTAACCCTAACTGTCACCCACACCCTAAACCTCAACCTCACCCTTACCCTAACCCTCAACTAATCCTCACCCTAACCCGAACCATTACCTAACCAAGACCCTCACCAGCACCCTCACCTTCACCCTAACCGTCACCCTCACCCTAGACCTCACCCTAAACATAACCCTAACCCTAAACCTCACCGTCTCCCTCACCCTCAATCTCAGCCTATACCTAACCCTATCCCAAATCCTAACCCTAACCCTTACCCTCACTGTAACCCTCACCATAACCCTTACCCTCACCCTCACCCTCACCATAACCATAACCCTCATACTAAACCTAACCCTCACCCTAAACCTAAACTTACCCCTCACCCTAAACCTCACCATAAACTTGACCCTAACCCTAACCCTTACCCTCACTGTAGAACTCACCCAAACCCTAATTCTAACCCTAACCCTCATCCACACCCTAAGCCTCACAATTACCCTAACCCTAATCCCCAATCTAACCCTAACCCTAACCCTAACACTTACCATAACCCTCAACGTAACACTAACCCTCACCATTAACGTAACCCTCACCCTTAGCCCAACCCTCAACTTTACTCTTACTGACACGATCATTGTAACCCTCACCCTAACCGGAACCCTCAGCCTAACCCTCATTGTAAACCTAACCCTATCCATCACCATAACCCTAACCCTCACCCTCACCCTCACCCTCAGCCTAAAAGTATGCCTAAGCCTAAACCTAACCTTAACCCTCCCCTCACCCTAGCCCTCACCCTAATCCTAATCCTAACCCTAACCCTCATCCTAACTCTCACCCTAACCATAAGGCTAATCATCACCCTAATCCTAATCCTCACACCCACCCTCACCCTCAGCCTAAGCCTTAGCCTAAGCCTAATCCTAACCCTAACCCTTACACTCACCCTAACCCTAATCATAACCCTAAACCTAAGCATAACCCTAAACCTCAATCTTACACTAATCCTAAACCTAACGCTACCCTAACACTAGCCCTAACTCTAACCCTCACCCTTATCCTCCCCCTCAACCTAACTCTAACCCTAAAAGTCTCCCTCATCCTATCCCTAATCCTAACCCTAACTCTAAACCTCACCCTAAACCTAACCCTAACCCTCACCCTCACCCTCACCATACCATAAGTCTAACCCTAACCCTAACATTAACACTAACCCTAACATTAACCTAACCCTATCCCTAACCATCATCCTCACCCTCATCCTCACCCTCACTGCAAACTTAACCCTAAACATAACACTAAAAATAACCCTAACCTTAACCCTAAACGTAACCCTAATCCTCACCCCCACCCTGACCCTAAACCTAACCCTAACCCAAACTCTAACCCTAATCCTCTCCCTAAACCTAAGCCTAACCCTAACCCTAACCGTAAACCTCACACTCACTCTCACCCTAACCCAAATCCTAAACCTAACCGTATCCCTAACACTAACTCTCAACCTAAACCTCACACTAGCCCTTACCCTAAACTAAACCCTAACCCTCACCCGCACCCGAACCCTAACCCTCACCCTCACCCTCACCGTCAGCCTAACCCTAAAACTAAGCCTAACCCTAACCCTAACCCTCACACTCACACTCATCCTAACCTTAATCCTAACCCTAAATCTCACCCTAACACTAAACCTCACCCTAAACTTAAACCTAACACTAACCCTAACCCTAACCCCCACCATAACCCTAACCCTCATCCTCACCATAAAACTCACACTAACCCTAACTCTAAACCTAATCACCAATCTACCCCTCACACTAACCATAACCCTCATCCTAAACCTACCTCTCATCCTAACACTTACCTCACCCTAACACTAACCCTAACCCTAACACTAACCCTAACCATCACCCTAATCCTAAAACTCATCCTAACCCTAACCCTAACTCTAACCCTCACAATCACCCTAGACCTCACCCTAAACATAATTCTAACGCTAAACCTCACCCTAACCCTAACACTCATCCTCACCCTAAACCTCACACTAACCCTAACTCTAACCCTAAACCCCAATTTAACCCTCACCCTAAACCTAACCCAAAACCTACTTACCCAAAACCTAAAACTCACCCTAACCGTAATCCAAACCCTCACCCTAACCATAACCCTCACCCTAAACCAAACCCTCACCCTAACACAAATCATCACCTTATCCGTCACCCTAAACCTCACACTCACCCTCACCCTAACCATAATGCTAAAAATAACCCTATCCCTAAACTTCAACCTAACCCTCACCCTCACCCTAACACTAACCCCAACCCTAAACCTCACCCTAATACTACCCTAACCCTAACTCTAATCGAAAACCTCACCCTCAACCTACCCCTAAACCTAATCATAAATCTCAACCAAAAGGTCACACTAACCCTAAACCTCACCCTCACCCTCAACCTCACTGTAACTCTAACCCTAACCCTAACCCTAAACATAACCATAACCCTCACCCTAAGCCTCACCATCACCACAGACTTAACCCTAACTATAACACTAACAATAACCCTAGCCCTAACCATAACATTAACCCTCAAAGTAACCCTAACCCTAACCCTGATCCTAAACCTAACCTTATCCCTAAGCCTAACCCTAACCCTAACCCTCCCACTCACCCTCAACCTAACCCTAATCCTAAACCTAACCCTATGCCTAAACCTAATCCTCATCATAACCCTCACACTAGCCCTCACCCTAACCCTAACACTAACCCTCACCCTCACCCTAAACCTCAGCAAAACCCTATCACCCTAACCGTCACCTTAAACCTCACACTCACCCTAACCCTTACCCTAATCCTAATGCTAACCCTAACCCTACTCTGCACCCTCACCCTCAACTTAACCCTAACTCTAACCCTAAACCTCAGCCTCACCCTAACCCTAACCCTAAACCTAAAACTCAACATAACCCTAACCCTAACCATCACACTCACAGTAAAACTCACACTAATCATAATAGTAAACCTAAGCCTAACCCTCAACCTCAACCTAACGCACAACCTAACCCTAACCCTAACACTAACCCTCACTCTAACCCTATACCCTAACCCTCAAACTAACCCTAACCCTCACTCTCACCCTCACCCTCAGCCTAAACCTAAGGCTAACACTAACCCTAAACCTAACCCTCACACTCACCCTAACCCTAAACCTAATCCCAATAATAACCCTAAACCTAATCCTCACCTTTCCCTCAGCATCACCCTAAACCTAATTCTTAACCTAAACTTCACCCTCACTCTAACTCTAACGCTAAATCTAAACCTAACCCTAACCCTAACACTCACCCTAACCCTCATCCTAACCCTAACTCTACCCCTAAACCTCACCCTCACCCTAACCATAAATCTAACACTAACCCTAACACTAAACCTCATCCTAACCTTAACCCTAACCCTCAAACTAACCCTAACCCTCACGCTCACCCTCACCCTCAGCCTAAACCTAAGGCTAACCCTAACCCTAACCTAACCCTCACACTCACCCTAACCCTAACCCTAATCCAAATCCTAACCCTCACCCTCAGCCTCACCCTAACACTAATTCTAACGCTGAATTTCACCCTCACACTAACCCTAACGCTAACACTAACCATAACCCTTACCCTATACCAGCCCTCCCCCTAATTCTCACCATAACCCTAACCCTAACACTAAACCTAAAACTCAACCTAACCCTCACCCAAACCCTAAATCTAAGCCTAAACCTCATCCTCACCCTAACCCTAACCCTAAACCTAATCCTAAACCTCACCCTAAACCTCACCCTAACCCTCAGCCTCACCCTCAACCTCACTGTAACTCAAAGCCTAACCCTAAGAATAACACTAACCCTAAACCTAACCATAACCGTAACATTAACCCTCACCCACAGCCTCACCCTCACTGTAAATTTAACCCTAAACATAACACTAACAATAACCCTAAGCCTAACCCTAATCCGAACTCTAACCTCACCCACACCCTCACATTCAGCTTAACCCGAAGCCTAAACGTAACCCTAAACCTAACCCTAAACCTCACCCTAACCCTAACCCTAACCCTAACCCTAACCCTAACCCTAAACCTAACCCTAATCCTCAGCCTCAACCTCACCCTAAACCAAGCCCTAACCCTAACCCTCACCCTAACCCTAAGCCTATATCTAACCCTAAACCTCACCCTCACCCTAACCCTAACGCGAACCCTAACACTAAACCCCACCCTAACCCTACCCTAACCCTCACCCGCACCCTTACCCTCACCGTAACTCTAACCCTAACCCTAACAATAACAATAACACTAATCCTCACACCCACCCTCACCCTCAGCCTAAAGCTAAGCCTAAACCTAACCCTCACCCTAACCCTCACACTCACGCTCACCCTAATCCTAATCCTAAACATGACCCTATCCCTAAACCTCAACCAAACCCTCACCCTCACCCTACCCCTAACACTAACCTAAACCCTAAACCTCACCCTAACCCTCCCGCAAACCATAACTCTAACCCTAAACCTCACCCTCACCCTAACCCTAACCCTAAACCTACCCTAAAGCTCACCCTAACCCTAACCCTCACGCTCACCCTCAACTTCACCGTAACTCTAACCCTATCCTTAACAATAACACTAACTCTAATCCTAACCCTAACCCTCACTCTCAGCCTCACCCTCACTGCAAACTTAACCCTAACCATAACACTAAAAATAATCCTCACCCTAACAGTAACCCTATCCCTAATCCTCACCCCCACCCTAAACCTCAGCCTAACCCTAAGCCTAAGCCTAACCCTAACCCTCCCTGTAAACCTAACAGTAACACTAAAACTAACATTAACACTGATCCTAAACCTAAGCCTAACCCTAACCCTAACCCTAATCCTCACCCTAACCATAAGCTTAAACCTATCCTTAACCCTAACCCTCACACTCACTCTCACCCTAACCCAAATCCTAAACCTAACCGTATCAGTAACCCTGACCCTCAACTTAACCCTCATACTAGCCCTCACCCTAAACCTAACCCTAACCCTCACCCTAACCCGAACCCTAACCCTCTTCCTCATGCTCCACCTAAGCTTAAGCCTAAGCCTAACCCTACCCTAACCCTAACCTTAAACTTCACCCTATCCCTAACCCTAACACTAACCCTAACTCTAACCCTAAATGTCACCCTCACACTAAGCCCAACTCTAACTCTGACCCTAAACCTAAACCTAACCCTACAACTAACCCTCACCCTAACATATACCCTCACCCTAACACTAACCCTAACGCTAACACTAACGCTCACACTAACCCTAACCATCACCCTAACCCTTAAACTCACCCTAACACTAACCCTAACCCTCACCCTCACCCTAGCCCTCACCCTAAACCTAACCCTCATCCTCACCCTAAACCTCACACTAACCCTAACACTAACCCTCAATCTAACCCTCACCCTAACCCTAACCCTATCCCAAACCCTAACCCTAACCCTAACCCTCACCCTTACCGTAACCCTCACCCTCAGCTTAACCCTCATCCTTACCCTTACTGTCACCCGTACCGCAACCCTCACCCTAACCCTCACCCTCACCCTAACCCTAACTCTACCCCTAAACCTCATCCTCACCCTAACCCTAATTCTAACCCTTACCCTAACACTAAACCTCACCCTAACCCTGTCCCTAACCCTCACACTCAACTTCACCCTCAGCCTAACCCTAAGCCTAAGCCAAACCCTAACCCTAACCCTCACACTCACCCTCACCCTAACCCTAATCCTAACCCTAACCCTAACCCTAAACCTCAACCTAACCCTCACCCTAACCTTAACCCTAACCCTAACCCTAACCCTAACACTCACCATAAACCTAACACTCATCCTCACCATAAAGCTCACACTAACCCTATCTCTAAGCCTAATCCCCAATCTAACCCTCACACTAACCATAACCCTCACCCTAACCCTAACCATCACCCTAACACTTACCCTAACCATAACACTAACCCTAACCCTAACACTAACACTAACCATCACCCTAATGCTAAACCTCATCCTAACCCAAACCCTAACTCTAACACTCACCCTCACCCTAGACCTCACCCTTAACCTAATTCTAACCCTAGACCCTCACCCTAACCCTAACACTCATCCTCACCCTAAACCTCACACTAACCCTAACTCTAACCCTAATCCCCAATCTAACCCTCTCCCTAACCCTAAACCTAACCCTAAACCTCACCCTTATCTTAACCGTCACGCTCAGCTTAACCCTCAACTTAACTCTTACCATCATCCTCACCCTAACCCTAAACCTCATTCTAACCCTCACCCGAACCGTAAACCTAACCATCAACCTAAACCTAACCCTCACCCTCAACCTCACGCTCAGCCTAAACGTAACCCTAAGCCTAACACTCTACCTAACACTGACCCTCACCCTAGCAATCACCCTAACCCTAATCCTAATCCTAACCCTCACCTTAACCCTAACCCTAACCATCATCCTAACCCTAATCCTCACTCCCACCAACACGCTCAGCCTAAACCTAATCCTAAACCTAACACTAACCCTAACACTAAACCTCAACCTAACCCTCACCCAAAACTTATCCCTAACAATAACCCTAACCCTAACCCTCGACCTAACACTCCAACTAACCCTAAATCTAACTCTAAACCTCACCGTCAACATAACCCTAATCCTAACCCTAAACTCACCCTAACCCTAACCTTAACCCTCAACTTCACCCTCACCCTCACCCTCTCCATAACCCTAACCCTAACCTCAATAAGAACACTAATTCTAACCCTAATCCTAAACATCACCTTAACATTAAACCTTACCAAAAGACTAACCCTCACTCTAACCCTAAACTTAACCGAACCCTAACTCTCACCCTAACACTAAACGTAACCCTCACACTTACCCTAACCCTCACCCTCACCCTCACCCACAGCCTAAGCCTAAGACTAACCCTAACCGTAACCCTAACTGTCACACTCAACCTAACCCTTACCCTAATCCTAATCGTAATCATAAGCCTAACCCTCAACATCAACCTAACACTCAACCTAACCCTAACTCTAACACTATCCCTAACACTAACCCTCACCCTAACCCTAACCCTAACCCTCAACCTAACAATAACCCTCACGCTCACCCTAACACTTACCCTAACCCTCACTCTAACCCTAAACTTAACCGAACCCTAACTCCCACCCTAAACCTAACCCTCACCCTCACCGTAACCCTAACACTCACCCTAATCCTCAGCCTAACCCTAATTCTACACCTAAACCTCAGCCTCACCCTAACGATAAATCTAACCCTAACCCTAACACTAAACCTCACCCTAACCCTAACCCTAAACCTCAAACGAACCCTAACCCTCACCCTCACCCTCACCCTCAGCCTAAACCTAAGGCTAGCCCTAACCCTAACCCTAACCCTCAATCTCACCCTAACCCTAACCCTAATCCAAATTCTAACCCGAAACCTATTCCTCACCTTCACCCTCAGCCTCACCCTAACCCTAATTCTAAACCTAAACTTCACGCTCACCCTAACCCTAACGCTAACACTAAACATAACCCTAAACCTAACCCTCCCCCTAACTCTCATCGTAACACTAACATTAACACTAACCCTAAACCTCAACCTCACCCACACCAGAACCCTAACTCTAACCCTAAACCTCACCCTCACCCTAACCCTAACTCTAACACTTACCCAAATTGTAAAAATAACCCTAAACCTAATCCAAACCATCACCCTAACCATAACCCTCACCCTAAACCAAACCCTCACCCTAACACTTACCATCACCCTAACCCTCACCCTAAACCTCAACCTAACCCTCACCCTCACCCTAACACTAACCCTAACCCTAAACCTCACCCTAATACTCCCCCTAACCCTAAACCTCACCCTCAACCTACCCCTAACCCTAAACCTAAACCTCAACCTAAAGGTCACACTAACTCTAAACCTCAACTTCACCCTCAAACTCACTGTAACTCTAACCCTAAAACTAACCGTAAACATAACCATAACACTCACCCTAAGCCTTACCCTCACCACAAACTTAACCCTAACCATAACACTAACAATAACCGTAGCCCTAACCGTAACCGTAACCCTCACCATAACCCTAACCCTAACCCTGATCCTAAACCTAAGCCTATCCCTAAGCCTAACCCTAACCCTAACCCTCACACTCACCCTCAACCTAACCCTAATCCTAAACCTAACCCTATGCCTAAACCTAACCCTCACCATAACTCTCACACTAGCTCTCACCCTAACCCTAATCCTAACCCTAAACCTCATCCTAGCACTCACCCTAACCCTAAAGCTAACCGTGACCCTAACCCTCAAACTCAGCATAACCCTAAGCCTAACCCTAAACCTAAACTTAACCCTCACACTCAACCTATCCCTTACCCTAATCCTAAAACTAAGCCTAACCCTACCCTGCACCCTCAGCCTCAACTTAAACCTAAATCTAACCCTTAACCTCAACCTCACCCTAACCCTAACACAAAACCTAAACCTCACCCTAACCCTAACCCTAAACCTCACCCTCACCCTAGCCCTCACAACAACCCTAATCCTAACCCTAAACCTAATCCTAATCCTCGCCATAACCCTAACCCTAACCCGCACACTAACTCTCAACCTCACCCTCACCCTCAACCTCAGCCTAATCCTAAGCCTAACCCGAACCCTCACACTCACCGTAACACTAACCCTAATGCTAATCCTAACCCTAAACCTAACCCTCACCCTCAACCTAACCCTCACCTTAAGCCTAACCCTAACATTAATCTTAACCCTAACTCTCAACTTCTGCATCACCCTAACCCTAAATCTAAACCTAAACCTCATCCTAACCCTAACCCTAACCCTAACCCTAACCCTCACCCTAACATTAACCCTCACCCTGTCTGTAACCCTCACCCTCCACCTAAGCATCACCTTTACCCTTACAATCTCCTCCACACTAACCCTAACACTAAACCTCACACTAACCGTAACCATAACCCTCACCCTCAACCTCATGCACAGCCTAACGCTAAGCCTAAGCCTAACCCTAACATTTACCCTAACCCTCACCCTCACCCTAGCCCACACCCTAACCCTAATCCTAACCCTAACCCTCACCCTAACCCTAACCCTAACGATCACCCTAACCCTACTCCTCATCCCCACCCTCACCCTCAGCCTAACCCTAAGTGTAAACCTGACCCTAACCCTCACCCTCACCCTCACCCTCACCCTAACCCTAATCCTAAACCTAACCCTAACCCTAACACTAAACCTCAACCTAACCCTCACCCTAACCTTATCCTGAACACTAACCCTAACCCTAACCCTCGACCTTATCCTCCAAATAACCCTAAATCTAACACTAAAACTCACTCTCACCCTAACCCTAATCCTAACCCTAATCGGAAACCTCACCCCAACTCTAAGCCTAACCCTCACCCTCACCCTCACCCTCACCATAACTCTAACCCTAACAGTAACAATAACCCTAATGCTAAACATAATCCTAACCCTCACGCTCACCTTAACCCTAACCCTAACCCTCTCGCTAACCCTAAACTTAACCGAACCCTATCTCTCACCCTAACCCTAACCCTAAACCTCAACCCAACCCTAACCCTCACCCTCACCTTAACTCTAAACCTAACCCTAAGAATAACACTAACCCTAAACCTAACCATAACTCTAACCATAACCCTCACCCGCAGCCTCACCCTCCCTGCAAATTTAACCCTAACCATAACACAAAAAATAACTCTAACCCTAATCCTAATACTAATTTTAACCTCACCTCCACCCTCACACTCAGCCTAACCCGAAGCCTAAATGTAACCCCAACCCTAACCTTAAACCTCACCTTAACCCTAACCCTAACCCTAATCCTAACCCGAACCATATGCCTAAACCTAACCCTCACCATAACCCTCACCCTAGCCCTCAACCTAATCCTAATCCTAACACTAAACCTCATCCTAACACTCACCCTAATCCTAAACCTAACCCTCACCCTCACCCTCATGCTCAGCCTAAGCCTAAGCCTAATCCTAACCCTAACCCTCACCCTACCCCTAACCCTAACACTAACCCTAACTCTAACCATAAACATCATGCTGACCCTAACCCTAACTGTAACCCTAACTCTACACTAACCCTAACCCTAACCCTAAAAATAACCCTAACCCCAAACCTAAATCTACCCCTGAACCTCATGCTCACCCTAACCCTAACTCTAACCCTAACCCTAACACTAAAACTCACCCTAACCCTAAACATAACCCTCACCCTAAACCTATAACCCTCAACTTCACCCTCACCCTCAGTCTAAACCTAAGGCCTACCCTAACCCTAACCCTAACCCTCATACTCACCCTAACCCTAACCCTAATCCTAATCCTAACCCTATCCCTAAACCTAACCCTCACCCTAATGCTAACACTAACACTAACCCTCACCCTCAGCCTCACCCTAACCCTAATTCTTTCACTAAACCTCACCCACACCCTAACCCTAACACTAACCCTAAACATAACCCTAACCCTAACCCTCCCTCTAACGCTCACCCTAACCCTAACACTAACACCCTAACCCTAAACCTCAACCTAACCCTGACCTTAAACCTAACTCTATCACTAAACCTCAACCTCACCCTAACCCTCACATTAACCCTAACCCAAACACTAAACTTCACCCTAACCATAACTCTAACCCTCAAACTCACCCTCACAGTAACCCTAACCCTAAACCTAAACCTAACAATAACCCTAACCCTAATCCTAACCCTCACCTTAACCATAACCCTCACCCTAAACCAAACCCTCACCTTAACACTTACCCTCACCCTAACACTAACCGTAACCCTAACACTAACCCTCAAACTAACCCTAACCTTAACCCTAAACCTAAACCTCAACCTAACCCTCACCATCACCCTAACCCTAACACTAACCCTATGACTAAGCCTTACGCTAACCCTCCCCCTAACCTTATAACTAACCCTAAACCTCACCCTAACCCTAACCCTAAGCCTAACCATAACCCTAAACATAACACTAAACCTAACCCTAACCCTAACCCTAAAAGTAACCCTAATCCTCAGCCTCACCCTCACCCTAACCCAAACCCTAACCCTAACCCACACCGTAACCCTCACCCTACCTCTAAGCCTAACCCTAACTCTAACCCTAACCCTCACAAACACCCTCACACTAACCCTAATCCTAAACCTAACCCATTCCCTAACCCTAACCCTCACCCTAACCCTCACCCTAGCCTTCACCCTAACCCTACTCCTAACACTAAACCTCATCCTAAACCTCACTCTAACCCTAACCCTAACCCTCACCCTAACCCTAACTCCAACCCTCAACCTCATGCTCGGCCTAAGCCTAAGCCTAAGAATAATCCTAAACCTAACCGTATCCCTAACCCTCACCCTAACCCTAACCCTAACACTAACTCTAAGTCTAACCCTAAATCTCACCTTCACCCATTCCCTAACTCTAACCCTAACCCTACCCCTAACAATAAACCTAAACCTAACCCTAACCCTCACCCTAACCATTACACTCACCCTTACCCTAACCCTCACCCTACCACTTACCCTCACCCTAACACTACCCTAACAATAACACTAAGGCTCACACTAACCCTAACCATCACCCTAACCCTAAACCTCACCCTAACACGAACCCTAACCCTCACCCTCACTGTAGATCTCACCCTAACCCTAACCCTCATCCTCACCCTAAACCTCACACTAACCCTGATACTAATCCTCAGTCTAACCCTCACCCTTACCCTAACCCTAACACTAAACCTCCACCTTACCCTAACACTCACTCTTACCGTAACCCTCATCCTCAGCTTAACCCTCACCTTTACCCTTACTGTTACCCACACACGAACCCGCACCCTAACCCTAACCCTGACCCTAACCCTCACCCTCACTCTAACTCTACACCTAAAACTCACATTCACGCTAACAGTAACTCTAACCCTAACCCTAACACTAAACCTCACCCTAACCCTAACCCTAAACCTCACCCTCACCCTCATCGTAACCGTAACCCTAACCCTGACCCTAACAATAAACCTAACCTAACCCTAATCCTCAATCTAACGCTCACCCTAACACTTACCCTAACTCTTACCCTAACCCTAAACCTAACACTAACACTCACACTTATCTTTACCATCACCCTCAGCCTAAAACTCACCTTTACCTTTACGATCATCCTCACCGTAACTCTAAATCTCATCCTAACCCTCACCCTAACAGTAAACCTAACCATCACACTAACCCTAACCCTCACCCTCAACCTCACGCTCAGCCTAACCCTAAGCCTAAGCCTAAGATTAACCCTAACCCTAATCCTCACCCAAAACCTCAAACTCAGCCTAACCGTAAGCCTAAGCCTAAGATTAACCCTAACTCTCACACTCACACTCACACTAAACCTATTCCTAAGCATAACCCTAACCATAAACCTAAACCTCAACCTAACCCTCACCCTAAACTTAACCCTAACACTAACACTAACCCTAACCCTCAACCTAACCCTCTAACGAACCCTAAATCTAATGCTAAACTTCACCCTCACACTAACTCTAATCCTAAATCTAACCCTAAACCTCACCCTAAACCTAACCCTAATCCTCACCCTCACCCTCAGCTTCACCATCACCAAAATTCTAACTCTAACCCTAACAATAACACTAATCCTAACCCTAAACCTAACCCTAACACTAACCCTAATCCTAACACTCACCCTCACCCTAAACTTAATGCTAACCCTAACCTTAACACTAACACTAACCCTGACCCTAACCCTAACCCTCACACTCACTGTAACCATAATCCTCAACCTAACTCTCAACCTAACCCTAACCCTAACCCTAAAACTTAATCTAACACTAACCATAACACTGACCCTCAACCTAGCCCTCACTCTAACCCTAATTCTAAACCTAATCCTCATCCTAACCCTCACCCTAACCCTAACATTTTTTTTATTATAATTCTTTTTTTTTAATTTTATTTTATTTTATTTGAGAACATACTGTACAGAGGGGCTACAATTACATGGACAGGATAATGCATACATTTCTTACCAAGCATTGCAGCCTCCTCCTTTGTTTACCCTTCACCTCCCTTCCCCGCCTCCCCCCTGCCCCCACCCAATTATACCCCCCTCCCCCCACCCAATTATACCCCCCTCCCCCCTCCACACCGACACTGTAAAGCTGGTTTTGACATGAGATTTTGTACTTCTCATTGTTGCAACAGGTCCACCTGAATCCTTAAACGACTTGTTTGTCCCCATCTCCTCCACATGTTATACTGACATCAAATATAGTGAAAGCGGGGGTTACACTGTGGGGGAGGGACATACAAAGCAACAAAGAAATAATCTTATAAATGCCCTAACCCTAACATTAACCATCACCCTAACCCTAACCCTAACCCTCAAACTAACCCTAATCCTCACGTTCACCGTAACCCTAACCGTAACCCTGACCTAACCCTGAACTTAACCGAACCCTAACTCTCACCCTAACCCTAACCCTAACCCTCACCCTAACCGTAACCCTCACCCTCACCCTCACCCTCAGCCTAACCCTAAGCCTAAGCCTAACCCTACACCTAACTGTCATACTCACCCTAACCCTTACCATAATCCTAATTGTAACCCTAAGCCTAACCCTCAACCTCAACCAAACCCACAACCTAAACTTAACTCTAACACTAAACCTATCCCTAACCCTCAACCTCAGCCTCACGCTAACCCTAACTCTAAATCTCACCCTCACCCTAACCCTAACCCTAAACCTCACCCTAACCCTAAGCTAAACCTCACCCTCACCCTAGCCCTCACCCCAACCCTAAACCTAACCCTAACCCTCCCCCTAACCCTATCTGTAATGCTAAATCTCACCCTCAACCTAACCCAAACCCTCACCCTAAACCCCACCCTAATCCTAACACTCAACCACAACCTCACCCTCACCGGAATTCTAACCCTAACCCTAAAAATAACACTAACCATAACCCTAACCATCACCCTAATGTTAATCCTCACCACACCCTCACCATTAGCCTAAACCTAAGACTAAACCTAACCCTCACACTAACCTTCACACTTTCTCTCACCCTAACCCTAAACCTAAACCTAAACCTATCTCTCAACCTCAACCTAACCCTCACCCTCACCCTAACCCTAACACTAACCCTAACTCTAAACTTCACCCAAACCCATCCCCAAACACTAACTCTAATCATAAACCTCACCCTCACCCTAACCCTAACCCTAACCCTAACCCTAAATCTCAATCTAACCCTAAACCTCACCCTCAACCTCAACCTCACCGTAACTCTAACCCTATCCCTAATAATAACACTAACCCTAACCCTCACCCTAACCCTAACCCTAACCATAACCCTCATCCTCAGCCTCACCCTCACTGCAAACTTAACGCTAACCATAACCCTAACAATAACCCTAACCCTAACCCTAAATCTAACGCTAATACTCACCCCCACCCTCACCCTCAGTCTAATCCTAAGCCTATCCCTAACCCTAACCCTAACCCTCCCTGTAACCCTAACCCTAACCCTAACCCTAACACTAACCTTAACCCTAAACCTAATCCTAAGCCAAACCCTAAATCTAATCTTCACACTAACCCTAATCCTAACCCTAACCCTAACCTAAAATCTCACACTCAATCTCACCATAAACCAATTCCTAAACCTAACCCTATCCCTAACACTAACCCTCAACCTAACCTTCACACTAGCCCACACCCTAAACCTAACCCTAACCCTCACCCTAACCCCAACCCTAACACTCCCCCTCATGCTTGGCCTAAGCCAAAGCCTAAGCCTAAGCCTAACCCTAATCCTAACCCACACCGTATCCCTAACCCTAACACTAACCCTAACTCTAACCCTAAATCTCACCCTCAACCTAAGCCTAACTCTAACCCTAACCCTAAACATAAACCTCAACCTAACCCTAACCCTAAACCTAACCCACACACTAATATTTACCCTCACCCTAACACTAACCTTAACGCTAACACTAACGTTCACACTAACCCTAATCATCACCCTAACCATAAACCTCACCCTAACACTAACCCTAAAGCTCACCCTCACCCTAGCCCTCAACCTAAGCCTAACCCTCATCCTCACCCTAAACCTCACGCTAACCCTAACACTAATCCTCAATCTAACACTCACCCTCACCCTAAGCCTTAACCTAACCCTCACCCTAACCCTTAAACCTCACCCTTACCGTAACCCTCACACTCAGCCTAACCCTAACCATAACCCTAAACCTAAACCTCACACTAACCCTAACCCGAAACATCACCCTTACACTAGCCCTCACCCTAACCCTAATCCTAAACCTAATCCTCATCCTAACACTAACCCTAACCCTCACCCTCACCCTCACCCTAACCCTAATCCTAACCCTAACCCTCAACCTAACCCTAACACTCACCCTCACCGTAACCCTTATCCTAACCCTCAACCAAACCCTAAACTTAACCCGAACCCTAACTCTCACCCTAACCCTAACTCTCACCCGAAACCTAACCCTTCACCTCAACCTCACCCTAGCTCTCACCCTAACCCCAATCCTAACCCTAACCCTCATCCTAACCCTCCCCCTAACCGTTAACCTAACCCTCACCCTAACCCTAACCTTCACCCCCAACCTCGCCCTCAGCCTAACATTAAGCCTAAACCTAAACCTAACCCTCAATCTAACCCTCACCCTAACCCTAAATCTAACTCTAAACCTCACCCTCACCCTAACCCAAACTCTAACCCGAACCCAAATATTAAACATCACTCTAACCCTAAACCTCACCCACACCCTCACTGTAAACGTAACACTAAACCTAACCTTAACAATAACCCTAATCGTAATCCTAACCCTCAACCAAACCATAACCCTCACCCTAACCAAAACCCTCACCCTAACACCTACCCTGATCCTAACACTAACCCTAACTATAACCCTAACCTCACCCTAACCCTAACCCTAACAATAACCCTAACAATAACCTAACCCCAACCCTCACGCTCAAGGTAACCCTAACCCTACCTCACCCTAACCTTAAACTTAACCTGAACCCTAACTCTCACCCTAACCCTAACCCTAACCCTAAACCTAACCCTAACCCTCAACCTCACCCTCAGCATAACCTTAAGCCTAACCCTAACAATAACCCTAACCCTAACCCTAAGCCTCATCCTAAACATAACCTTCACCCTAACCATAAACCTCACCCTAACAATTACCCTCACCATAACACTAACCCTAACCTTAACACTAACCCTCACACTAACCCTAAGTCTCACCCTAACCCTAAACCTCACCCTAAACCTAACCCTCTGCCTCAACTTATCCCTCAACGTAACCCTAACTCTCATCCTCAACCTAAACCTCACACTAACCCTAACACTAATACTCAAACTAAACTTCACCCTCACCCTAACCCTAAGACTCACCCTGACCGTAACCCTCACCCTCAGCCTAACCCTCACCTTAACCCTTACCGTCACCCTCAACCTAATCCTCATCCTAACCCTCATCCTAAGGGTAACCCCAACCATAACCCTAACCATAACCCTCAAACTCTCCCTCAGCCTCAGCCTAAACCTAAGTCTAAGCTTAACCCTAACCCTAAACCTCACGCTCAACCAAGCCCTCACCCTCACCCTCACCCTCAGCATAAACTTAAGCCTAAACCTAACCCTAAGCCTAGCCCTCACACTCACTCTATCCCTTACCCTAATCCTAATCCTAACCCTATCCTTAACCCTCACCCTCACCCTCACCCTAACCCTAACCCTAACACTAAACCTCACACTAACCCTAACCCTAAACCTCACCCTCACCCTAGCCCTCACCCTAAACCTAATCATAACCCTAACCCTCATCCTAACCCTCCATAACTCTAACCCTTACCCTCACCCTCACCCTCACCCTAACCCTCACCCTCACCCTCAGCCTAAACCTAAGACTAACCCTAACCCTAACACTCACACTCACCCTAACCCTAACCCTAATCCGAATCCTAAACCTAAACTTAACCCTCACCCTCAAAATTACCCTCAAGTTAAGCCTAACCCTAACATTAATCCTAACCCTAACCCTCAACTTCAGCCTCACCCTAACCCTAACTCTAATGCTAAACCTCACCGTGACCCTAACCCTAACTCTAACCCTATCCCTAAACCTCATCCGAACCCTAACCCTAACCCTCACCCTCACCCTCACAGTAACCGTAACCCTAACCCTAACGCTAACAATAACCCTAACCCTAATCCTAACACTCACCCTAAACACAAACCTCACCCTAACCCTAACCCTCACCCTAACACTATCCCTAAACCTCACCCTCACCCTAGCCCTCACCCTAACCCTAATTCTCATCCTCACCCTAAACCTCACACTAACCCTAACACTAATCCTCAATCTAACCCTCACCCTCAACATAACTCTAATCCTAACCCTCACCCTAACATTAACCCTCACCCTTACCGTAACCCTCACGCTCTGCCTAACCCTCACCTTTACCCTTACCGTCACCCCCACACTAACCCTAACACTAAACCTCACCCTTACCCTAACCCTAACCCTTACCCTCAACCTCACGCTCAGCCTACCCCAAAGCCTAAGCCTAACACTTACGCTAACCCTCACCCTCACCCTAGCCCTCACCCTAACCCTAATCCTAACCCTAACCCTCATCCTAACACTCACCCGAACCCTAACCCTAACCATCACCCTACCCAAATCCTCACCCCCACCCCTCAGCCTATCCCTAAGCCTAAGCCTTACCCTAACCCTCACACTCACCCTCACCCTAACCCTAATCCTAAACCTAACCCTAACCCTAACATTAAACCTCAAACTAAACCTCACCCTAACCTTATCCCTAACACTCACCCTAACCCTAACCCTCAACCTAACCCTCCAACGAACCCTAAATCTAACTGTAAACCTCACCCACACCCTAACCCTAATCCTAACCCTAACCGTAAACTTCCCCCTCACCCTAAACCTCACACTCACCCTCATCCGGCCCCTCACCATAACTCTAACCCTAACAGTAACAATAACACTAATCCTAACCCTAATCCTAACCCTCACTCTCAACATAACCCTAACCCTAACCCTCACCCTAACCCTAAACTTAACCAAACACTATCTCCCCCTAACCCTAACCGTAACCCTCGCCTGAACCCTCACCCTCTACCTCACCTTCACCCTCAGCCTAACGCTAAGCCTAACCCTAACCCTAACGTCACTCACCCTAACCCTTACCTTAATCCTAATCGTAACCCTAAGCCTAACCCTCAACCTCAACCTAACCCTCAACCTAACCCTAACTCTAAAACTAACCCTATCCCTCACCCTCACCCTAACCCTAATGCTAACCCTCAACCTAACCCTAATCCTTACTCTCACCATAACCCTTACCCTAAACCTCACCCTAACCCTAAACTTAACCGAACCATAACTCTACCCCTAAACCTCACCCTCAACATAACCCTGAATCTAACAGTAAACCTAACAATAAACCTCAACCTAACACTTATCCTAACCCTCAAACTAACCCTAACCCTCACCCTCACACTCTCCCTCAGCCTAAACCTAAGGCTAACCCTAACCCTAACCCTCACACTCACCGTAACCCTAACCCTAATCCATATCCTACCCCTAACCCTAACCCTCACCCTCACCCTCAAACTCACCTTAACCCTAATTCTAAACCTAAACCTCACCATCAACCTAAACCTAACGCTAACCCAACCATAATCCTAACTCTAACCCTAACCCTAACCCTCACCCTAATTCTCACCGTAACCCTAACCCTAACACTAACCCTCAACCTCACCCTCAACCTCAACCTCATCCTAACCGTAATTCTACCCCAAACCTCACCCTCACCCTAACCCACACTCTAACCCTAATACTTACCCTCACCCTAACCCTCACCCTAACCCTCATACTCACCCTCACCCTAAACCTAATTCTAAACTTAACCCTAACCATAACCCTCACCCTAACCCAAACCCTCACCCTAACACTTACCCTCACCCTAACCCTCACCCTTACCCTCACACTCACCCTCACCCTAACACTAATCCTAAACCTAGCCCTATCCCTAAACCTCAAGCTAACTCTCACCCTCACCATAACACTAACCCCAACCCTAAACCTCACTCTCAACCTACCCCTAACCCTAACTGTAACCCTAAACCTCAACCTAAAGGTCACACTAACCTTAACCCTCAACCTCATCCTCAACCTGTAACTCTTAACCTAACCCTAACAGTCACCCTAACCCTAACCCTAACCCTCACCCTCATGCTCGGCCTAAGCCTAAGCCTAAGCCTAATCCTATCCCTAACCCTCACCCTAACCCTAAACCTAACACTAACCCTAACTCTAACCATAAACCTCACTCTCACACTTACCCTAACTCTAACAATAACACTAACCCTAACCCTAACCCGCAACCTAAACATAACCCTGACCCTAACACTAACCCTCACCCTAACACTTACCCTCACTCTAACACTAAACCTAACCCTATCACTAACCCTAACCCTATCACTAACACACACACTAACCCTTACCATCATACTAACCCTAAACCTCAACCTAAACCTAAACTTAAACCTCACCCTCACGCTAGCCCTCACCCTAACCCTAATCCTCATCCTCACCCTAAACCTCACACTCACCCCAACACTAATCTTCAATCTAACCCTCACCCACACACTTCTCCTAACACTAACCCTGACCTTTACCTTAACCCTCACCCTCAGCCTAAACCTCACCATTACCCTTAACATCATTCTCACCCTAATCCTCCCCCAACCCTAAAACTCAGCCTAACCCTCACCTAAAGGTGAACCTAACCATCACCCTAAACCTAACCCTCACCCTCAACCTCACGCTCAGCCTAACCCTAAAAGCCTGAGCCTAACCCTTACCCTAACTCTCACCCTCACCGTAGTCCTTACCCTAACCCTAATCCTAAACCTAACACACACACTCACCCTCCCCTTAAACCTAATCCTAAGCCTAAAACTAACCCTCCCCCTAACTCTCACCCTAACACTAACCCTAACACTAACGCTAACCCTAACCCTCAACATAAACCTAACTCTAACCCTAAACCTCACCCTCACCATAAACTTCACCCTTACCATAAACCTAACCCTCAAACTATCCCTAACCCTAAATCTAACCCTAAACCTCAACTTCACCCTCAACTTAACCCTAACCCTAACCGTATACCCCACCCTAACTCTAAACCTAAACCTCACCCGCAACCTCACCCTCACTGTAACTCTAACCCTAACCCTAACACTAACCCTCACACTAACCCTAAACTTAACCCTAACTCTAAAACTCAACCTAACCCTCATTCTCACCCTAATCCTAACACTAACCCTGTACCTAACCCTTACCCTAACCCTCCCCTAATCCTATATCTAACCCTAAACCTCACCCTAACCCTAACGCTAAGCCTAACCCTAACCCTAAACATAACCCTAAACATAACATAAATCCTCAGCCTCACCCACACTCTAACCCAAACCCTAACCCTAACCCACACCCTAACCCTCAGCTGAACCATAAGCCTAACCCTAAGCCTAACCCCAACACTCACACTCACCCTCACCCTAACCCTAATCCTAAACCTAACCCTATCCCTAAACCTAACCATCTCCCTAACCCTCAGCCTAGCCCTCACCCTAACCCTAATCCTAATGCTAAACCTTATCTTCACCTTCACCCTAAACCTAACCCTAACCCTCACCCTAACCCTCACCCTAACCCTCACCCTCATACTCGGCCTAAGCCTAAGCTTAACCCTAACCCTAACCCTCATCCTAACCTTAACCCTAACACTAACCCTAACTCTAAAAGTAAACCTCACCTTCACCCTAACCCTAACTCTAATCCTAACCCTAAACCTAAACCTCATCCTAACCCTAAACCTAACCATCACCCTCACCCTCACTGTAACTGTAAACCTAAACCTAAGCCTAAAAATAACCTTAACCGTAACCCTAACCCTCAACGTATCCATAACTCTCACCCTAAACCTAACCCTAACCCTAACACTTACCCTCACCCTAACACTAACCCTAACCCTATCACTAAAACTCACACTAACCAGAACCATCACCCTAACCCTAAACCTCAGCCTGAACCTAAACCAAAAACCTCACCCTCACCCTAGCCATCACCCTAACCCTAACCCTCACCATCACCCTAAACCACACACTAACCCTGACACTAATCCTCAATCTAACCCTCACTCACATCCTTCCCATAACCCTAACCCTCCCCCTAAACCTAAAAATCATCTGACCATAACCCTTATCCTCAGCCTAACCCTCACGTTTACCCTTATGGTCACCCCACTCTAACCCTTACTCTAACCCTAACACTCACACTAACCCTCACCCTAACCCTAACACTATCCCTAAACCTCATCCTCACCCTAACTCTAACTCTCACCCTAACCCTAACACTAAACCTCACCCTAACCCTAACCCTAACAATCACCCTCACCCTCAGCATAACCATAACCCTAACCCTAACCCTAACAATAACCCTAACCCTAACCCTCAACTTAACCATTACCCTCACCCTAACCCTAACCCTCACCCTAACACTTACCCTAACCCGAACACTAACCCTAAACCTAACACTAACCCTCACACTAACCCTAACCCTCACCCTAATCCTAAACCTCACCCTAACCCTAACCCTAATCCTCAATCTAACCCTCACCCTACTCCTAACCCTTACCCTTACCCTAACCCTAAACCTAACCCTAATCGTCACCCTTAACTTAAATCTCACCTTCAGCCTAAACCTCACCTTTACCCTTACCATAATTCTCACCCTAACCTTCCCCCTAATCCTAAACGTCAACCTACCCCTCACCCTAACTGTAAACCTAACCATCACCCTTACCCTAAACCTCGCCCTCAACCCCACGCTCAGCCTAACCCTAAGCCAAAGCCTAACCCTTACACTAAACCTCACCCTCTCCCTAGCCCTCTCCGTAAACCTAATCCTAACACCCACACTCGCCCTCAGCCTAACGCTAAGACTAAGACTCACCCTAACCCTAACCCTCACCCTCACCCTCACCCTAACCCTAATCCTAACCCTAACCCTACCCCTATCCCTTAACCTCAACCTATCACTAACACTAACCTTAACCCTAACACTAACACTACCGGTAACCCACGAACTAACCCTCCCCCTAACCCTAAATCTAACCATAAACCTCACCCTCTCCCTAACCCTAATCCTACCCCTAAACCTAAAACTCAACCTAAACCTAACCCTAACCCTCACCCTCATCTTAATTCTAACTCTAACCCTAACCCTAACCCTAACCCTAAACCTAATCCTAACACACACCCTCACCCTAACTCTAATCCTAAACCTAATTATCCTCCTAACCCTTACCCTAAACCTAACACTAACCAACACCCTAACCCTAACCCTAACCATAATACTAACCCTCAACCAAACCCTAACCCTCACGATCACCGTAACCCTAACCCTAAGCCTCACCCTAACCATAAACTTAACTCGAACCCTAACTCTCACCCTAACCCTAAGCCTAAAACTCACCCCAACCCTAACCCTCACCGTCACCCTCACCCTCAGCCTATCCCTAACCCTAACCCTAACCCTAACCTTCAAACAAACCCTAACCCTTTCCCTAATTCTAATCCTAAACCTAATACTAACCCTCACCTTCACCCTAACCCTAACCCTAACCTTAACCCTAAGTCGAACACTAAACCTAACTCTAACAATCACAATCAGCCTCACCCTAACCCTAACTCTAACCCTAAACCTCGCCCTCATCCTAAACCTAAACCTAACCCTAACCCTAACGGTAAACCTCACCCCAACCCTAACCCTGAATCTCACCCTCACCCAAGCCCTCACCCTAACTCTAATCCTAACCCTAACCCTCATCCTAACCCTCACCCTAACACTAACTCTAAAAATAGCCATCACCCTAACCCTAACCCTAACGCTAACGCTCAACCTAACCCTAACCCTCACCCTCACCGAAACCCTCATCCTAACCCTCACCCTAACCCTAAACTTAACCCAAACCCAAACCTCACCCTAACCCTAACCCTAACCCTCAAACTAACCCTAACCCTCACGCTCACCCTCACCCTCAGCCTAAGCCAAGCCTAAGCCTAACCCTAACCCTAACCCTCACACTCACCCTAAGCCTAATCCTAATCCAAATCCTAAACCTAACCCTAATTAGCACCCTTACCCTAACCTTCACCTTAACCCTAACCCTAACACTAACACTAACCCTAACCCTCAACCTCAGCCTCACCCTAACCCTAACTCTAACCCTAAACCTCACCCTCCCCCTAACCCTAACTCTAACCCTAACCCTCACCATGAACCTCAACCTCAGCCTAACCCTAAGCCTAAACCTAAACCTAACCCTAACGCACACACTGACAATCATCCTAACCCCAATACTAACCCTATCCCTAACCCTAACCCTCCCACTAACTCTCACCCTAACCTTAACCCTAACACTAACCCTAACCCTAAACCTCAACCTAACCCTCACCCTAACCGTAACTCTAACACTAAACCTCACCCTCAAACTAAACCTAAATCTAAAACTAACCCAAACCCTAAACCTCACCCTAACCCTAACCCTAACCATCACACTAAACCTAATCCTCAGCCCCACCTTCACCCCCAGCCTAACCCTAAGCATAAGCCTAAAAATAAACCTAAAACTTACACTAAACCTCACCCTAACCCTAAGCATACCCTATCCCAAACCCTAACCCTTAACCTCAACCTAACCTTCACCCTAACCTTAACCCTAACACTAACCCTAACTCTAACCCATGAACTAACCCTCCCGCTAACCCTAAATCTAACCCTAAACCTCACCCTCAACCTAACCCTAACCCTAAACCTCATCCTAACCCTAAACTTCAACCTGACCCTCACCCTCACTCTCACCGTAAGTCTAACAATAAACTTAACAATAACACTAATCCTAACCCTAAACCTAAACCTAACCCTAACCCTAACCCTAATCCTAACACTCACCTTCAGCCTAACCCTCATCTTTACCCTTACCGTCACCCAAACCCTAACCCTCATCCAAACCCTCACCCTAAACCTAACCCTAAACCTAAACCTCACCCTAACACTAACAGTAAACTCACCCTCACCTTAGCCCTCACCCTCACCCTAATTCTAACCCTAATTCTAATCCTAATCCTTACCCTAACCCTAACCCTAATCCTCACCCTAAAACTAAACCTAACCCTAACCCTAACCCTCAAACTAACCCTAACCCTCAAACTCACTGTAACACTAACCCTAACCCTCATCCTAACCATAAACTTACCCTGAACCCTAACTCTCACCCTAACCCAAACCCTCAGTCTCAACCTAGCCCTAACTTTCACCCTCAGACTCACCCTCAGCCTAACCCTTGGCCTAACCCTAACCCTAACCCTCACACTCACACTATTACCCTAATCCTAATCCTAACCCTAAACCTAACCCTCACCCTCACCCTATTCCTCACCCTAACCCTAACCCTAACATTAACCCTAACTCTAACAATCCCAATCAGCCTCACACTAACCCTATCTCTAACCCTAAACCTCACCCTCACCCTAACCCTAACCCTAACCCTAAACCTCACCCTAACCCTAAACCTAAACCTCACCCTCACCCTTGCCCTCACCCTAACCCTAATCCTAACCCTAACCCTCATCCTAAACCTCACGCTAACACTAAGCCTAACCCTAACCCTCACCCACACCGTAATCCTAACCCTAACCCTCACCCTAACCCTAAACTTAACTCGAACCCTAACTCTCACCCTAACACTAACCCTTACACTATCCCTCACCTTCATCCTAAGCCTAAACCTAATGCTAATCCTAACCCTCACACTCACCCTAAACCTCACCTTAACCCTAACCCTAATACTAAACCTAACCTTAACTCTCACCCTCAGCCTCACCATAACCCTAACTCTAAACCTAAATCTCACCATCAACCTAACCCTAACCCTAAACTTCACCATCACCCTAGGCCTCTCCCTAACCCTAATCCTAACCCTAATCCTCATCCTAACCCTCAACCTAATCCTAACCATAACCCGCGCCTTAACCCTAGCACTTGTCTCTCAACATCACCCTCAGCCTAACCCTAAGCCTAACCATAAACCTAACCCTAACACACACAATCACACTCACCCTAAACCTAATCCTAATCCTATCCCTAACCCTAAACCACCCCCTAACGATCACCCTAACACTAACCCTAACACTAACTCTAACCCTAACCCTCAACCTAACCCTCAACCTAACCCTAACTCTAACCCTAAACCTCACCCTTACCCTAACGTTCATCATAACACTTACCCTCAACCTAAACCTAACCCTAACCGTAACCCTCCCCCTAAGCCTAAACGTCATCTTACCCGTCACCCTAAACTTAAACCTAACCATAACCCTAACCCTAACCCTAAACCTCAACCTAAACCTCACCCTCACCCTAACCGTAACACTAACCCTAACACTAACCCTCCCACTAACCCTCCCCCTAACCATATATCTAACCCGAAACCTCACCCTCACCCTCACCCTAAACCTAACCCAAACTCTCACCCTAACCATAACCCTCACCCTAACCCTAACCCTCACCATAACACTTACACTCACCCTAGCACTAACGCTAACCGTAACACTCACCCTCACACTAACCCTAAACCTCACCCTAATCCTAAACCTCACCCTAACCCTAACACTAACCATAACCCTCACCCTCACCCTAGCTCTCACCCTAACCCTAAATCTAACCCTCACCCTCAGCCTAACCCTAACCATCACCCTCACCCTAAGCCTCACACTAACCCTAACACTAATCTTGAATCTAACCAACACCTAACACTAACCCTAACCCTAACCTAACCCTAACCCTTATCCTAACCCTAAACCTAACCCTAACACTCACGCTTATCTTAACCCTCAACCTCAGCCTAAACCTCACCATTACCCTTACCATCATCCTCACCCTAACCCTTACCCTAACCCTAACTCTAACCCTAAACCTCACCTTCTCCCTAAATCTAACTCTAACCCTAACCCAAAACCTAAACCTCACCCTAACCGTAACCCTAACCCTCATCCTCACACTCACCCTAGCCCTCAATCTAACCGTAATTCTAAACCTCACCCTCACCCTAATCCTAACCCTCATCCTCATCCTAAACCTCACACTAACCCTAACCTTTATCCTCAATCTAACCCTCACCCTCACCCTAACCCTAACACTTACCCTAACCCTAAAACTAACCCTAAACCTCAACCTTAACGAAAACCTCACCCTCAGCATAAACCTCTCCTTTACCCTTATCATCATCCTCACCCTAACCCTCAACATAACCCTAAACCTCATCATAACACTCACCCTAACCATAAACCTAAACATCACCCTAACCCTAACACTCAACCACACCCTCACTCTCAGCCTAACCATAAGCGTAAGCCTAAGCCTTACCCTAACCCTCACCCTCACCCTAGCCCTCACCCTAACCCTAATCCTAACCCTAACCCACATCCTAGCCCTCAACCTAACCCTAAAACTAACCATCACCCTAACCCTAATCCTAATGCCCACCCTCACCCTCAGCCTACCCCTAAGCCTAAGCCGAACCCTCACCCTAAACCTCACACTCACCGTCACCCTCACCCTAATCCTAAACCTAACACTATCCCTAAACCTCAACCTAACCCTCTGCCTCACCATTACCCTAACACTAACCCTAGCCCTTAACCTCACCCTAACCCCCCTAACACTAAGTCTAACCCTAAACCTCACCCTCACCCTTACACTAACCCTAACCCTAACCCTCACCTTAACTCTCACCCAACCCCTCAACCTAACCCTAATCCTAATCCTGAACCTCATCCTAAACCTCACACTAACCCTAATCTTAACACTCAAACTAACCCAAACCCTAAATCTAAACCTCACCCTAACCCTAAACCTAATCTGCACCCTCACCCCTACCCTCAACTTAACTCGACCATAACAATAACCCTAACCCTAATCCTAAGCCTAACCCTCAAACTCACTGTAACTCTAACCCTAACCCTCACCCTAAACAATACCCTAACGCTCACCATAAGCCTCACCCTCACTCTAGCCCTCACCCTAACCCTAATCCTAACCCTAAACCTCATCCTAACCCTCACCCTAACCCTAAAACCCTAACCCTCACACTAACCTTAACCCTCACCCTCACCCTCATGCTCGGCCTAAGCATAAGCATAAGCTTAAGACTAACCCTATCCCTCACACTCACCTTCACCCTAAACCTAACTGTAACATTAACCCTAACACTAACCCTCACACTATCCCTCAACCTAACGCTAAATCTAACCCTAAACCTCACCCTCACTTAACACTAACCCTCCCCTTACCTCTCCCCCTAACACAAAGCCTAACACTAACTCCAACCCTAACCCTAACCCTAACCCAAACCCTCACCCTAACACTCACCCTAACCCTCAACCTCACCCTAGCTCACACCCTAAACCTAAGCCTAAGCCTAATCCTCACCCTAATCTTCACTCTAAACCTATCCCCAAACCTCATGCTATCCCGAAACCTCACCCTAACACTCACCGTAACCCTAACCCTAATCCTAACCTTAACCCTAACCCTCACCCTCACCATAAACCTCACCCTATCCCTAACCCTAACACTAACCCTAACCCTAACCCTAACCCTAAACATAACCCTCACCCTCAGCCTCACCCGAACCGCAAACTTAACCCTAAACATAACACTAACAATAACCCTAACCCTCACCCTAACAATAACCCTAACCCTAAACCTAACCCTAACTCTAACCCTAACCCTACACCTAAACCTAAACTTGACCCTAACCCTAATCCTAACCCTCACCCTCAACCTCACAGTAACCATAACCCTAACCCTAACCCTTACAATAACCCTAAGACTAACCCTAAATCTCATGCTAACCATATACTTCACCCTAACCCTAACCCTCATCCTAACACTTACCCTCACCATAACCCTAACCTTAACACTCACACTCACCCTAAACCTTACCCTAATCCTAATCCTAACCCTAAGCCTAACACTCACCCTCACCCTAAACGTCACCCTAACCCTAACGCTCAACCTCAGCCTCACACTAACCCTAACTCTAACCCTAAACTTCAATCTCACCCTAACCCTAACCCTAACCATAAACCTAAACCTCACCCTAATTTTAACCCTAAACCTCACCCTCACCCTAGCCCTCACCCTAACCGGAACCCTAACCCTAACCCTCATCCTAACCCTCAACCTAACACTAGCACTCACCCTCACCCTCAACCTCAGTCTAACCCTAAGCCTAAGCCTAACCCTAACCCTAAACATTACCCTCACCCTAACAATCACACTAACCCTAACCCTAACGGAAACCTAAACCTCACCCTAACAATAACCCTAATTCGAATCCTAAACCTAAGCCTCCCCCTAACTCTCACCCTAACCCTAACCCTAACACTAATACTAACCCTAACCCTCAACCTAACCCTCACCCTAAACCAAACGCTAATCCTAAACCTCAGCCTCACCTTAACACTAACTAACCCTAAGCCAAATCCTAAACTTCACCCTAACCCTAACCCTAACCCTCATCCTCACCCTCACCTTAATTGTAAACCTAAACCTAATCCTAACAATAACCCTAACACTATTCCTAACCCTCACCCTAAACATAACACTCACCCTAAGTCAAACACTCACCATAACACTTACCTTCACCCTAACACTAACCCTAACCCTAACATTAACCCTCACATTAACGCTAACCCTAACCTAACCCTCACCCTAACCCTATATCTAACCCTCAAACTCAACCTCACCCTCACCCTAACCCTAACCGTAAACCCCACCCTAACCCTCATGCTCGGCCTAAGCCTCAGCCTAACCCTAAACCTAACCCTCACCCTAAACCTTACACTATCACTAACCCTAACTCTAACCCTAAACGTCACCCTCACCCTAACCCTAACTCTAACACTGACCCTAAACCTGAACCTCATCCTATCCCTAACCCTCACCCTCACCCTCAACATAACTGTAACCCTAACCCTAACAATAACCCTAACCCTAACCCTAACCCTAAACCTAACCCTAACCATAATCCTAAACCTCACCCTCACCCTAACCCTCACCCTAACCCTAATCCTAACCCTAACCCTCATCCTAACCCTCCCCATAACTCTAACCCTTACCCTCACCCTAACCCTAACCCTCACCCTCACCTTCACCCTCAGCCTAACCCTAAGCCTAACACTAACCCTAATACTCACACTCACCCTAACCCTAACCCTAATCCGAATCCTAAACCTAAACCTAACACTCACCCTCAACCTTAGCCTCACCTTAAGCCTAACTCTAATATTAATCCTAACCCTAACACTCAATTTCAGACTCACCATAACCCTAATTCTAACCCTAAACCTCACCGTGACCCTAACCCTAACTCTAACCCTATCCATAAACCTCATCCGAACCATAACCCTAACCCTCAATCTCACCCTCTTACTAACCCTAACCCTAACCCTAATGCTAACAATAATGCTAACCCTAACCCTAACCCTAAACATAAACCTCACCCTATCCCTAACCCTCACCCTAACACTTACCCTCACTCTAACACTAACCCTAACCCTAACACTAACCCTAAAACTCACCCTCACCCTAAACCTAACGCTAACCCTAACCATAATCCTAACCCTAACCCTAACCCTCACCCTAACTCTCACAGTAACCCTAACCCTAAAAGTACCCAAAACCACAACCTAACCCTCAGCATAACCCTAACTCTAACCCCAAACCTCACCCTCACCCTAACCCACACTCTAACCCTAATACTTACCCTCACCCTAACCCTCATACTCACCCTCACCCTAACCCTAATCCTAAACTTAGCCCTAACCATAACCCTCACCCTAACCCAAACCCTCACCCTAACACTTACCCTCACCCTTACCCTCACACTCACCCTCACCCTAACCCTAATCCTGAAACTAGCCCTATCCCTAAACCTCAAGCTAACCCTTACCCTCACCCTAACACTAACCCTAACACTAAACCTCACCATAACACTCCTCCTAACACTAAGTCTAACCCTAAACCTCACTCTCAACCTACCCCTAACCCTAACCGTAACCCTAAACCTCAACCTAAATGTAACACTAACCCTAACCCTCAACCTCATCCTCAACCTGTAACTCTTACTCTAACCCTAACAATAACCCTAACCCTAACGCTAACCCTCAACCTCATGCTCGGCCTAAGCCTAAGCCTAAGCCTAATCCTAACCCTAACCCTCACCAGAACCCTAACCCTAACACTAAACCTAACTCTAAGCGTAAACCTCACTCTCACACTAACCCTAACTCTAACCCTAACTCTAACCCCAACCCTAACCCGCAACCTAAACATACCCTAACCCTAACCCTAACCCTCACCCTGACACTTAACCTCACCCTAATACTCACCCTAACCCTAACACTAACCCTCACACTAACCCTAACAATCACCCTAACCCTAAACCTCAACCTAAACCTAAACTTAAAATTCACCCTCACGCTAGCCCTCACCCTAACCCTAATACTCATCCTCACCCTAAACCTCACACTCACCCTAACACTAATCCTCAATCTAACCCTCACCCACACCCTTCCCCTAAACCTAACACTTACCCTTATCTTAACCCTCACCCTCAGCCTAAACCTAACCTTTACCCTTACCATCAACCTGACCCTAATCCTCCCCGTAACCCTAAAACTCAGCCTAACCCTCACTTAATGGTAAACCTAAGCATCACTGTAACTCTCACCCTCAACCTCAACCTCATGCTCAGCCTAACCCTAAGCCTAAGCCTAACCCTTACCCTAAATCTCACCCTCACCCTAGCCCTTAAGCTAACCCTAATACTAACCCTAACACACACACTCAACCTCACCTTAAACCTAAACCTAACCCTAACTCTCACCCTAACACTAACCCTAAGACTAACTCTAACCCTAACTCTCAACCTAAACCTAACTCTAACCCTAAACCTCACCCTCACCTTAAACCTCACCCTAACCCTAAACTTAACCCTCAAACTAACACTAACCCTAAATCTAACCCTAAACTTCACCTTCACCCTCAAACTAACCCTAATCCTAACAGTATACCCCACACTAACTCTAACTCTAATCCTCACCCTCACCCTCACCCTCAGCCTGAGACTAAGCCTAAGCCTAAGCCTAACCCCAACCTTCACACTTACCCTAACCCTAAACATAATTCTAAGCCTAACCCTAACACTCACCCTCACCCTAACCCTCACCTTAACCTTAACCCTAACATTAAGACTAATCCTAACCCAAATCCTCAACCTCACCCTAAACCTAACTCTAACAATAAACCTCACACTGACCCAAAACCTAACCCTAACCCTAAACCTAAACCTCACCCTAACCCTAACACTAACCCTCACCCTCAACCTAGCCCTCACACAAACCATAATCCTAACCCTAAACCTCATCCTAACCCTCCCCATATCCCTAAGCCTAACCCTCACCCTAACCCTAACTTTCTCACCCTCAACCTCACCCTCAGCCTAACCCTAAGCCTAAATATAATCCTAATCCTAACACACACACTCACCCTCAGCCTAACCCTAAGCCTAAACCTAAATCTAACCCTAACCCACACACTCACCCTTACCCTAACCCTAATCCTTACTCTAACTCTAACACTATCCCTCCCCCTAACTCTCCCCTAACCCTAACACTAACGCTAACCCTAAACCTCAACCTAACCCTGACTCTTACCCTAAACCTCACGCTCACCCTAACCCTAACTCTAACCCTAACCAAAACCCTAAACCTCACCCTAACACTAACCTTAAACCACACCCTCACAGTAACTGTAAACATAAACCTTACCCTAACAACAACCCTAACTCTAATCCTAAGACTCAACATAATCCTAAAATTAACCCTAATAGTAAACCTCACCCTAACCCTCCCCTAACCCTAACTCTAACCCTAAACTTCACCCTCGTCCTAACCCTAACCCTAACCCTAAACCTCACCCTAGCCCTACCCCTCACCCGCACCCTCAGCCTCACTGTAACTCTAACCCTAACCCTAATATTAACCCTAACCCTAACACTAACCATCACCCTAACCCTAATCCTAAAACCCAAACTCACCCTCAGCCTTACCCTAAGCCTAAGCCTAACCCTAACCCTAACCCTCACACTCACCGTCACCCTAACCCTAACCCTAACCCTAACACTGTCCCTAAACGTCAACCTAACCCTCACCCTCACCCTAACCCTAACACTAAACCTAACCTTAACCCTCATCCTAACCCTCCCCCTAACCCTAACTCTAACCCTAAACCTTACCTTCACCCTAACCCTAACCCTAACCCTAAACCTCACCATAAACCTCACCCTAACCCTCACCGTCAATCTCACTGTAACTCTAACCCAAACCCAACAATAAGACTAACACTAATCCTAACCCTAACCCTAACCCTAACACTAACCATAACCCTCACCCTCAGCTTCACCCTGACTGCAAACTTAACCCTTACCATAACACTAACAATAACCCTAACCGTAACTCTAAACCTAACCCTAACCCTATCCCTTACCTACTCCTAACCACCAACCTCACCCTCAGCCTAACCCTAATCCTAACACTAAACCTAACCCTAACCCTCACTGTAACCCAAAACCTAACCGTAACCCTAACCCTAACCGAAACACTAACCCTAACCCCCTAACCCTAACCTTAACCTTAACCCTAAACCTAATCCTCACCCTCACCCTCATGCTTACCCAAACAATAACCCTAACCCTCACCCTAACCCTAACCCTAAGCCTAAACCTAACCCTAACCCTCACACTCACCCTCACCCTAACCCTAATCATAAACCTAACCCTATCCCTAACCCTAACCCTCACCCTAACCCTCACCCAACCCCTCAAACTAACCCTAATCCTAATCCTAAACCTCATCTTAAAGCTCACTCTAACCCTAACCTTAACACTCAAACTAACCCAAACCCTAAATCTAAACCTCACCCTAACCCTAAACCTAATCTGCACCCTCACCCCTACCCTCAACTTAACTCTAACCATAACAATAACCCTAACTCTAAACCTAAGCCTAACACTCAAACTCACTGTAACTCTAACCCTAACCCTAACTCTAAACCACACCCTAACCCTAAAACCCTAAATCTCACACTAACCTTAACCCTCAGTCTGACCCTCACGCTCGGCCTAAGCCCAAGCATAAGCCTAAGACTAACCCTATCACTCACACTCACCTTCACCCTAAACATAACTGTAACACTAACCCTAACATTAATCCTCACACTAGCCCTCAACCTAATGCTAAATCTAACCCTACACCTCACCTTCACCTAACCCTAACTCTCACCCTCCCCTTCCCCCTAACACAAAGCCTAAACCTAACTCCAACCCTAACCCTAACACTAAGCCTAACACAAACCCTCACCCTAACACTCACCCTAACCCTCAACCTCACCCTAGCCCACACCCTAAACCTAAGCCTAAGCCTAAGCCTCACCCTAAACTTCACTGTAACCCTAACCCCAACCCTAATGCTATCCCTAAACCTCACCCTCACCCTCACCGTAAACATAACCCCAATCCTAACTTTAACCCTAACCCTCACCCTCACCATAAACCTCAGCCTAACCCTAAAACTACCACTAAACCTAACCCTAAACATAACCGTAAACATAACCCTCACCCTCAGACTCACCCGAACCGCAAACTTAACCCTAAACATTACACTAACAATAACCCTAACCCTCACCCTAACAATAACCCTAACACTAAACCTAACCCTAACTCTAACCCTAACCCTAAACCTAAACCTAAACCTGACCCTAACCCTAATCCTACCTCTCACCCTCAACCTCACAGTAACCATAACACTAACCCTAACAGTTACAATAACCCTAACCCTAACCCTAACTCTCATGCTAACCATATACTTCATCCTAACACTAACCCTCACCCAAACACTTACCCTCACCATAACCCTAACCCTACCACTGAAACTCACCCTAAACCTTACCCTAATCCTAATCATAACCCTAAGCCTAACCCTCACCCTCACCCTAACCGTTACCCTAACCCTAACCCTCACCCTCAGCCTCACCCTAACCCTAACTCTAACCCTAAACTTCAATTTCACCCTAACCCTAACCATAACCATAACCTTAAACCTCACCCTAACATTAACACTAAACCTCACCCTCACCCTAGCCCTCACCCTAACCCGAATCCTAACGATAACCCTCATCCTAACCCTCAACCTAACACTAACCTTAACGCTCACCCTCACCTTCACCCTAACCCTAAACATAAACTGAACTCTAACTAACAGCCTAACACTAACCCTCACATTAACCCTAAACCTCACTCTCACCCTCAACCTCAGTCTAACCCTAAGCCTAACCCTAACCCTAACCCTAAACATTACCCTCATTCTAACGATCAAACTAACCCTAACCCTAACCCGAACCCGAAACCTCACCCTAACACTAACCCTAATCCTAATCCTAACCCTAAACCTCCCCCTAACTCTCACCCTAACCGTAACCCTAACACTAACACTAACCCTAACCCTCAACCTAACACTCACCCTAAACCTAACTCTAATCCTAAACCTCACCCTCACCTTAACCCTAACTCTCACCCTAAGCCAAATCCTAAACTTCACCCTAACCCTAACCCTAACCCTCATCCTCACCCTCACCGTAACTGTAAACCTAAACCTAACCCTAACAATAACCCTAACCCTATTCCTAACCATCACCATACCCATAACACTCACCCTAACTCAAACACTCACCCTAACATTTACCCTCACCTTAACACTAACCCTAACCCTAACACTAACCCTCACACTAACGCAAACCCTAACCCTAAACCTAAACCTCAACGTAACCCTCACCCTCACCCTCACCCTAACACTAACCCTAACCCTAACCCTAACCCTCACCCTAACCCTGTATCTAACCATCAACCTCAACCTCAACCTCACCTTAACCCTAACCGTAAACCCCACCCTAACCCTAACGCTAACCCTCACCCTCATGCTCGGCCTAAGCCTAAGCCTAAGTCTAACCCTAAACCTAACCCTCACCCTAACCCTTACACTAACACTAACCCTAACTCTAACTCGAAACCTCACCCTCACCCTAACCCTAATTCTAACACTGACCCTAAACCTAAACATCATCCTATCCCTAAACCTCACCCTCACCCTCACCATAACCGTAACCCTAACCCTAACAATAACCCTAAACCTAACCCTCATCCTAAACATAACCTTCACCCTAACCATAACCCTCACCCTAACACTAACCCTAACCCTAACACTAACCCTCACACTAACCCTAACCCTCATCCTCACCCTAACCCTAAGCCTAACCCTAAACCTCAACCTAACCCTAACCCTCACCCTCACAGTAACCCTTACCCTAACCCTCACCCTAACGCTAAACTTTATCCCAACATTAACTCTCACCCTAAACCTAACCCTAACACTTACCCTATCCCTAACCCTCACACTCACCCTCACCTTCAGCCTAAGACTTAGCATAAGCCTAACCCTAACCCTAACCTTCACACTTACCCTAACCCTAACCCTAATTCTAAGCCTAACCCTAACACTCACCCTCACCCTAACTCTCACCTTAACCCTAACCCTAACATTAAACCTAATCCTAATTCACACCCTCAGCCTCACCCTAACTCTAACTCTAACAATAAACCTCACCCTGACCCGAACCCTAACCCTAACCCTAAACCTCACCCTAACACTAACACTAACCCTCACCCTCAACCTAGCCCTCACACTAACCATAATCCTAACCCTAAACCTCATCCTAACCCTCCCCCTATCCCTAAGCCTAACCCTCACCCTAACCCTAACTTTGTCACCCTCAAACTCACCCTCAGCCTAACCCTAAGCCTAGCCATAAACCTAACCATAACACACAAACTCACCCTCAGCCTAACCCTAAGCCTAAACCTAAATCTAACCCTAACCCACACACTCACCCTCACCCTAACTCTAATCCTAACTCTAACCCTAACACTATCCCTCCCCCTAACTCTCACCCTAACCCTAAACCTAACACTAACCCTAAATCTAAACCTCAACCTAACCCTTACTCTAACCCTAAACTTCACGCACACCCTAACCCTAACTCTAACCCTAACCCAAACCCTAAACCTCACCCTAACACTAACCTTAACCCACACCCTCACAGTAACCATAAACATAAACCTTACCCTAACAATAACCCTAACTCTAATCTTAAGACTCAACATAACCCTAAAATTAACCCTAACCGTAAAACTCACCCTAACCCTCCCCTAACCCTAACTCTAATCCTAAACCTCACCCTCATCCTAACCCTAACCCCAACACTAAACCTCACCCTAGCCCTAACCCTCACCCGCACCCTCAACCTCACTGTAACTCTAACCCTAACCCTAACATTAACCCTAACCCTAACACTAACCATCACCCTAACCTTAATCCTAACCCCCAAATTCACCCTCAGCCTTACCCTAAGCCTAAGCCTAAGCCTAACCCTAACCCTCACACTCACCATCACCCTAACTCTAACCCTATCCCTAAACTTCAAACTAACCCTTACCCTCCCCCTAACCCTCCCCCTAACCCTAACTCTAACCCTAAAACTTACCTTCACCCTAACCCTAACCCTAACCCTAACCCTAACCCTAACCCTAACCCTCATCCTCACCCTCAATGTCAATCTCACTGTAACTCTAACCGAAACCCAACAATAAGACTAACACTAATCCTGAACGTAACCCTAACACTAACCATAAACCTCACCCTCAGCTTCACCCTGACTGCAAACTTAACCCTTACCATAACACTAACAATAACCCTAACCGTAAATCTAAACCTAACCCTAACCCTAACCCTTACCTACTCCTCACCACCAACCTCACCCTCAGCCTAACCCTAATCCTAACCCTAAACCTAACCCTAACCCTCACTGTAACCCAAACCCTAACTGTAACCCTAACCCTAACCGAAACACTAACCCTAACCCCAAACCTAACCCTAACCCTAACCCTAACCCTAATCCTCACCCTCACCCTCATGCTTACCCAAACAATAACCCTAACCCTCACCCTAACACTAAGCCTAACCCCAACCCTAAGCCTAAACCTAACCCTAATCCTCACACTCACCCTCACCCTAACCCTAATCAAAAACCTAACCCTATCCCTAACCCTAACCCTCACCCTAACCCTCACCCAACCCCTCAAACTAACCCTAATCCTAATCCTAAACCTCATCCTTAACCTCACTCTAACCCTAAACTTAACATTCAAACTAACCCAAACCCTAAATCTAAACCTCACCCTAACCCTAAACCTCATCTGCACCCTCACCCCTACCCTCAAATTAACTCTAACCATAACAATAACCCTAACGCTAAACCTAAGCCTAACCCTCAAACTCACTGTAACTCTAACCCTAACCCTAACTCTAAACCACACCCTAACGCTAACCATAAGCCTCACCCTCACTCTAACCCTCTCCCAAACCCTAATCCTAACCCTAAACCTCATCCTAACCCTCACCCTAACCCTAAAACCCTAACCCTCACACTAACCTTAACCCTCACCCTCACCTTCATGCTAGGCCTAAGCCTAAGCATAAGCCTAAGACTAACCCTATCCCTCACACTCACCTTCACCCTAATCATAACTGTAACACTAACCCTAACACTAACACTAGCCCTCAACCTTATGCTAAATCTAACCCTAAACCTCACCCTCACTTAATCCTAACCCTCCCCCTCTCACTCCCCCTAACACAAAGCCTAACCCTAACTCCAACCCTTACCTTAACACTAACCCTAACGCAAACCCTCACCCTAACACTCACCCTAACCCTCAACCTCACCCTAGCCCACACCCTAAATCTAAGCCTAAACCTAACCATCACCCTAATCTTCACTCTAACCCTAACCCCAACCCTCACGCTATCCCTAAACCTCACCCTCACCCTCACCATAACCCAAACCCTAATCCTAACCTTAACCCTAACCCTCACCCTCACCCTAAACCTCACCCTAACCCTAACACTAACACTAGTCCTAACCCTAAACATAACCCTAAACATAACCCTCACCCTCAGCCTCACCTGAACCCCAAACTTAACCCTAAACATAACACTAAAAATAACCCTAACCCTCACCCTAACAATAACCCTAACCCTAAACCTAACCCTAACTCTAACCCTAACCCTAAACCTAAACCTAAACCTGACCCTAACCCTAATCCCAACACTCACCCTAACCCTCCCCGAAACCCTAACTCTAACCCTAAACCTCATCCTCACCCTAACCATAACCCTTACCCTAAACCTCACCCAAGCCTGATCTTAACCCTCACCCTCACCCTCACTGTAACTCTAACCCTAACCCTAACTATTACACTAACCCTAACACTAACCCTAACGCTGACCCTCACCCTAACCCTAAACCAAACCCTCACCTTAACTCTAACCCTAACCCTAACCCTCAACCTCACGGTAACCCTAACCCTAAACTCAGCCTAACGCTAACCCTAACCCTCATCCTCACTCTAGCCCTCACCCTAAACCTACACTAAAACGTTACACTCTCCCTAACCCTAAACCTCACCCTAACCCTAAATTTAATCCTAATAGTAACCATAACCCAAAGCCTCAACCTCACCCTAACCCTCACCTTAACCCTAACCCTAACACTAACCCTAACCCTCCCTCTAACCCTCACCCTAACCCTATATCGAACCCTCAACCTCACCCTCACCCTAACCCTAACCCCAAACCCCAACCTAACCCTAAAGCTAACCCTCACCCTTTGCTCGGCCTAAGACTAACCCTAAGCCTAAGCCTAAAACTAAACCTAAACCTCACCCTAACCCCAACAATAACACTAAACCTAACTCTAATCCTAAACTTCAACCTCAACTAAACCCTAACTCTAACCCTAACCCTAAACCTAAACCTCACCCTAACCCTAACCCTCACCCTCACCCTCACCCTCACCGTAAACGTAACCCTAACCCTAACCCTAACAATAACCTTAACCATAACCATAACCTTCATCCTAACCATAACTTTCACCATAACAATAACCCTCACCCTAACATTTACCCTAACCCTAACACTAACCCTAACCCTAACACTAACACTCACACTAACCCTAACCATCACACTAATCCTAAACCACAACCTGATCCTAACCCTCACCCTCAACCTAGCCCTCAACCTAACGCTAACCCTCATCCTCACCCTAAACCTCACACTCACCCTTACCGTAAACCTCACCCTCAGCCTAACCCTCACCCTAACCCTAACACTCACCCTTACCGTAAACCTCACCCTCAGCCTAACCCTCACCTTTACCCTTACCGTCACCCTCAACGTAACCCTCACCGTAACCTTCACACTAACCCTAATCCTCATCCTAACCCTCACCCTAATGGTAACCCCAAACATCACCCTAACCCTAACCCTCACCCTCACCCTCAGCCTCAGCCTAACACCACGCCTAAGCCTAAACCTAACCCTAACCCTCACCCTCACCCTAACCCTAACTCTAACCCTAACCCTAACACTAAAACTCACCCTAACCCTAACCCTAACCCTCACCCTAACCCTAAACCTCACCCTCACCCTCAGCCTCAGCCTAACCCTAAGCCTCACCATAAACATATCCCAAACACACACACTCACCCTCACCCTAACACTAATCCTAACCCTAACCCAAACCCTAAACCTCCCCTTAACTCTCACCCTAACCCTAACCTTAACACGAACATTAACCCTAACCCTCAACCTAACCCTCACCATAACCCTAACTCTAACCGAAACCTCACCCTCACCCTAAACCTAACTCTAAAGCTAACACAAAACCTAAAACTCACCCTAACCCTAACCCTAACCCTTATCCTCACCCTCACCGTAACCATAACCCTAAACCTAAACCTAAGAATAACCCTAACTCTATTCCTAACCCTCACCCTAACATTTACCGTCACCCTAACACTAACCCTAACCCTCCCTCTAACCCTCACCCTAACCCTATATCGAACCCTCAACCTCACCCTCACCCTAACCCTAACCCCAAACCCCACCCTAACCCTAAATCTAACCCTCACCTTTTGCTCGGCCTAAGACTAACCCTAAGCCTAAGCCTAAAACTAAACCTAAACCTCACCCTAACCCCAACAATAACACTAAATCTAACTCTAATCCTAAACTTCAACCTCACCTAAACCCTAACTCTAACCCTAACCCTAAACCTAAACCTCACCCTAACCCTAACCCTCACCTTCACCCTCACCCTCACCGTAAACGTAACCCTAACCCTAACCCTAACAATAACCTTAACCATAACCATAACCTTCATCCTAACCATAACTTTCACCATAACAATAACCCTCACCCTAACATTTACCCTCACCCTAACACTAACCCTAAACCTAACACTAACCCTCACACTAACCCTCACCATCACACTAATCCTAAACCTCACCCTGATCCTAACCCTCACCCTCAACCTAGCCCTCAACCTAACCCTCATCCTCACCCTAAACCTCACACTAACCCTAACACTAATCCTCAACCTAAACCTAACCCACACGCTAACCCTAACCCTCACCCTTACCCTACCCCTCACCCTCAGCCTAACCCTCACCTTTACCCTTACCGTCACCCTCAACCTAACCCTCACCGTAACCCTCACCCTAACCCTAATCCTCATCCTAACCTGCACCCTAATGGTAACCCCAAACATCACCCTAACCCTAAGCCTCACCCTCACCCTCAGTTTCAGCCTAACACCAAGCCTAAGCCTAAACCTAACCCTAACCCTCACCCTCACCCGAACACTAATCTTAACCCTAACCCTCATCCTTACCCTTAACCTAACCATAAACCTAACCAACTTTCTATACCTAGTCCTCATCCCCATACCATACCTTCAGCAAAACTCTAAGCCTAAGCCGAACCCTAACCCTAGCCATCACCCTCACCCTCACCGTAAACCTAATCCTAAACGTAACGCTAACCCTAACATTAAACCTCGACTTAACCCTCACCCTAACCCTAATACTAACACTGATCCTAACCCTATCGCTCACACTAACCCTCCCCCTAACAAGAACTCTAACCCTAAACCTCACCCTCACCCTAAAAATAACCCTATCCCTAAACCTCACCGTAAACCTGATCCTAACACTCACCCTCACCCTCACTCTCACAGTAACTCTAACCATAACCCTAATCCTAACCTTCACCCTCACCCTAACCCTAACACTAACACTCACCCTAACTCTAACCCTCTCCCTCACCGTAAACCTAACCCTAACCCTAACCCAAAACCTCACCCTAACCCTAACAATAACACTCACCCTCACTCTAGAGCTCACCCAAAACTTAATTGTAACGTTAACCCTCATCCAAACCCTAACCCTCACTCTAACCCTAGCCCTAAAACTAACCCTAACACTAAACCTCACCCTATTCCTCACCCTAACCCTAACTCTAACCCTAAACCTCACCCTCACTCTAACCCTAACCCTAAACCTCACCCTCACCCTAGCCCTCAACCTAACCCTAATGCTAACCTTAACCCTAATCCTAACACTCACCCTAACCCTAAACCTAACCCTCACCCTAACCCTAACCCCCACCCTCAACCTCACCCTAAGCCTAACCCTAAGCCTAACCCTAAACCTAAACCTAACACACACACTCAACCTCACTCTAAACCTAAACCTAAAACTAACCCTAACCCTAACCCTCACCCTCACCTTAGCCTTCACCCTAACCCTAATCCTAATCCTAACCCAAACTCTAACCATAACCCTAACCCTAAACCTCACCCTAAACCTAACACTAGCCCTCAACCTCACTATAAGGGTAACCCTAACCCTAACTCTACCAATAACCGTAACCCTAACTCTAACCCTCACCCTAAACTTAACACTCACCCTAACCCTAACCCTCACCCTAACATTTACCCTCACCCTTATCTTAACCCTCAGCCTTAGCCTAATCCTCACATTTAGGCTTACCATCACAATCACCCTAACCCTAATTCTAACCCTCACCCACACCCTAACCCTCACCCTCATCTTCCCCCTAAACCTCACACTAACCCTAACAATAATCCTTAATCTAACCCTCACCCTAATCCGAAACCTAACCCTTACTCTAACCCTAAACTTAACCCTAAACCACACCCTTATCTTAACCCTCACCCTCAGACGAAACCTCACCTTTACCCTTACCATCATCCTCACCCTACCCCTCCCCCTAAACCTAAACCTCATCCTAAAACTTACCCTAACAGTAAACCTCACCCTATTCCTCACCCTAACCCTAACTCTAACCCTAAACCTCACCTAACCTCAGCCTAACCCTAACCCTCACGCTCAACCTCAAGCTCAGCCGAACCCTAAGCCTAAGCCTAACCCTTACCCTAACACTCACCCTCTCCCGAAGCCCTCACCCTAACCCTAAATCCTAACCCTAAGCCTCATCCTAACCCTCACCCTAAGCCTAAACCTAACAATCACCAACCCTAATCCTCACGCCCACACTCACCCTCAGCCTAACCCTAAGCCGAAGCCTAACCCTAACCCTAACACTCTCACTCACCCTCACCCTAACCCTAATCCAAATCCTAACACTACCCCTAACACTTAACCTGAACCTAACCCTCACCCTAACCTGAACCCTAATATTAACCCTAACTCTAACCCACGAACTAACCCTCTAAGTAACCCTAAATCTAACCATAAACTTCACACTAACCCTAACCCTAACCCTACCCCTAACACCAAACCTCACCCTCACCCTCACCCTAACCCTCACCCTCACTGTAACTCTAACCCTCACCCTAGCCCTCACCCTAACCCTATTCCTAACCCTAAACCTTATCCTAACCCTCACCCTAACTCTAACCCTAACCCTCACCCTCATGCTAGGCCTAAGCCTAAGCCTAAGCCTAAGCCTAACTCTAACCGTAACCCTCACCCTAACCCTAACCCAAACACTAACCCTAACTCCCATCCTAAATCTCACTCTCACCTTAACCCTAACTCTATCCCTAACCCTAAACCTAAACCTCACCCTGACCCTCACCGTGACCATAACCGATACCCTAAACCTAACAATAACCCTAACCCTAACCCTAACCCTCACAATAAACATAATACTCACCCTAAACCTAACCCTCACCCTAACACTTACCCTCACCCTAACACCTACCCTAAGACTAGATAACCCTCAAACTAATCCTAACCATCACCCCAACCTTAAACCTGACCCTAACCCTAACTCTAACCCTCACCTTCACCCTAGCCCTCAACCTAACCCTATCCCTCCTCCTCACCCTAAATCTCACCCTAACCCTAACACTAATCCTCAATCTAACCCTCACCCTCACCCTACCCCAACCCTAACACTCAGCCTAAACCTAACCCTCACCATTACCGTAACTCTCACCCTCAGCCTAAACCTCACGTTTACCCTTACATTCACCCCCACCCTAACCCTCACCGTAACCATAACCCTCTCCTTAACCCTCACCCTAACCATAACCCTAACCCTCACCCTAACCCTAACTCTACCCCTAAACCTAACCCTCAACCTAACCCTAACTCTAACCCTAACCCTAACACTAAACCTCACCCTTACCCTAACCCTCACCCTAACCCTAAACCTTAACCGTAACCCTAATCCTAAGCCTAACCATAAACCTATCCCTAACACACACACTCACCCTCACCTTACCACTAATCCTAACCCTAACCCTAATCCTAACCCTCTTTTAACTCTCACTCTAACCCTATCCTTAAAACAAACACTAACCTTAACCCTCAACCTCACCTTCACTCTAACCCTAACCCTAAACCCCACCCTAACTCTAACCCTAACCCACACCCTCATGCTCAGCCTAAACCTAAGCCTAAAACTAACCCTAAACCTCACCCTAACCCCAACAATAACACTAAACCTAACTCTAACCCTAAACCTCACCTCAACCCTAACCCTAACTCTAACCCTAAACCTAAAGGTAAACCTCACCCTAACCCTAACCCTTCACCTCACCCTCACCCTCACTGTAACCATAAGCCTAACCCTAACCCTAACAATAACCCTATCCCTAACCCTAACCCTCATCCTAACCATAACCTTGACCCTAACACTAACCCTCACCCTAACACTTACCCTCACCCTAACACTAACCCTAACCCTAACACTAACCCTCACACTAACCCTAACCATCACCCTAACCCTAAACCTCACCCTAACCCTAACCCTAATCCTCACCCTAAATCTCAAACTAACCCTAACCCTAATCCTCAATTTAACCCTCATCCTCACCCTAACCCTAACCCTCACCCTCAGCCTAACCCTCACCTTTACACTTACCATCACCCTCACCCTAAACCTCTCTCTAACCCTAACCCTCACCCTCACCCTCAGCCTCAGCCTAACCGTAAGCCTGACTAAACCTAACCTTAACCCTCACCCTCACCCTAGCCCTAACCAGAACCCTAATTCGAACCCTAAACCTCATCCTAACCTTAACCTAACCATAAATCTAACCAACATTCTAAACCTAATTCTCATCCCCCACCCATACTCTCAGCCTAATCCTAAGCCTAAGCTGAACCCTAACCCTCACACTCACCCTCATCGTAAACCTAATCCTAAAGGTAACCCTAAACCTAACATTAAACCTCAACCCAACCTTCACCCTAACCCTCAACCTAACACTAACTCTAACCCTAAACCTCACCCTCACACTAACCATAACCCTAAACCTAAACCTCACCCTAAACCTGATCCTAACCCTCAGCCTCAACCTCACCCTCACTGTAACTCTAACCCTAAAGCTAATCCTAACCCTCACCCTCACCCTAAACCTAAACCTAACCCTCACCCTGACCCTAACCTTCACCCTCAACGTAACCCTAACCCTAACCTTAACCCTAAACCTCACCCTAACCCTAACAATAACATTCACCCTCACCGTAGCCCTCACACTAAACCTAATTGTAAACCTAACCCTCATCCCAACTCTCACCCTAACCCTAACCCTAACCATGAACCTAACCCTAAACCTAATTCTAACCCTCAACCTAACCCTAAACCTGACCACACTGTAACCCTAAACCTAACCCTCACCCTAATCCTAACCCTAATCCTCACCCTCATGCTGGGCATAAGCCTAAGCCTAAGACAAAGCCTAAGCCTAACCCTAACCCTCATCCTAACCCTAACCCTAAAACTAACCCTAACTCCAGCCCTAAACCTCACCCTAACCCTAACCCTAACACTAATCCTAACCGTAAACCTAAACCCTATCCCTCACCTTAACCCTAACTTTAACCCTAAACATCACCCTCACCCTAAACCTAAACCTAACCGTAACTCTAACCCTCACCCTCAAACTAAAACTCAACTTAACCCTAACCCTCATCCTCACCCTAAACCTCACCCTCACCCTAGCCCTCACCCTAGCCCTCACCCTCACCTTAATTCTAACCCTAACCCTCATAATAATCCTTAACCTAACCAGAACCCTAACCATCATTCTAAACCTAATCCTCATCCCCACCCATACACTCAGCCTAACCCTAAGCCTAAACGAACCCTAACCCTAACCCTTACACTCACCCTCACCGTAAACCTAATCCTAAAACTAACCCTATCCATAATTTTAAACCTCAACTTAACCCTCAACCTAACCCCAAGCCTAACACTAACCCGAATTCTAACCCTCACCCTAACCCTCCCCCAAAGCCTAAAACTTACCCTAAACCTCAACTTCACCCTAACCATAACCCTATCCCTAAACCTCACCCTAACTCTTATCCTAATCCTCACCTTCACCCTCACCCTCACTGTAACTCTAACCCTAACACTAACTATTACACTAACCCTAACCCTAACCCTGACCCTCACCCAAACATTAACCCTAACCCAAACCCTCACCTTAACCCTAACCGTAACCCTAACCCTCACCCTCACCGTAACCCTAACCCTAAACCTCATCCTAACGCTAGCCTTAACCCTCATCCTCACTCTAGCCCTCACCCTAAACCTAATGCTAACCCTAAACCTCACCCTCACCTTCATGCTCGGCCTAAGCATAAGCCTAAGCCTAAGACTAACCCTGACCCTCACACTCACCCTCACCCTAACCCTAAACGGAAGCCTAACCCTAACCCTAACCCTCACACGAACACTAACTCTAACCCTAAACCTCACCATCACCCTAAACCTAAACCTCACCCTCACCCTCAACCTCTGCCTAACATTAAGCCTAACCCTAACCCCAACCCTAACCCTAATACTAACCCTAACCCGTACCCTAACGCTCACCCTAACCCTAACCCTAACCCTCACTCTCACCATAGCCTATACCAAACCCTAAGCCAAAGCTTAACCCTCACCCTAACCCTCACTCTAACACTACCCCCAACGCTCACCCTAACCATAACCTCACCCTCACCCTCACCCTAAATCTAATCCTATCACTAACCCTAACCCTAACACTCACCCTCACCTTAACCCTAATCCTAATCCTAACCCTAACTCGCAACCTCACCCCCACACTAAATTCCACCCTAACCCTCACCCTCAAACTAATCCTAAACCTAACCCTAACCCTAAACCTCACCCTCAACCTAACCCTAACTCTAAACCTAACCCTAACACTAAACCTCACCCTAACCCTAACCCTAACCCTCACTCTAACCCTAAACCTCAACCTCACCCTTAGCCTCAGCCAAACCCTAAGCCTCACCATAAACTTATCCCTAACACACACTCACCCTCACCCTAACACTAATCCTAACCCTAACCCTAACCCTAACCCTCCCCTTAACTCTTGCCCTAACCCTAACCTTAACACGAACACTAAACCTAACCTTCAACCTAACACTCACCCTAACCCTAACTCTAACGGAAACCTCACCCTCACCCTAACCCTCACTCTAACACTAACCCGAACACTAAACCTCACCCTAAAACTAACCCTAACCCTCACACTCACCCTCACAGTAACCGTAACCCTAAACCTGTCCCTAACAATCACCATAAAGCTAATCCTAACCCTCACCCTAACCATAACCGTCACCCTAACCCAAACCCTCACCCCAACACTTACCCTCACCCTAACACTAACTCTAACCCTAACACTTACCCTCCCACAAACCCTAACCCTAACTCTAAACGTAAACCTCATCTAACCCTCACCCCCACCCTAAACCTAAAACTAGCCATATTCCTATCCCTTAACCTAACACTCCCCCTAACCCTATATCTAACCCTAAAACTCACGCTAACCCTAACCCTAAGCCTAAGCCTAAAACTAAACCTAACCCTAACCCTAACCCTAACAGTAAGCCTATCCCCAAACCACACACTGAAGCTCAGCCTAAACCTAAGCTTAACCCCAACCCTAACCCTAACCATCATCTTAACCCTAACCCTATCCCTAACCTTAACACTAAACCTAACCCTAATCCTCAGCCTCACCCTCACCCTAAACCAAACCCTAAACCTAACCCTCACCGTAAACCAAAGCCTAACACTAACCCTAACCCTCACACACACCCTCACCCTAATCCTAATCCTAAACCTAACCCTACCCCTAAAGCTAACCCTCATATTAACCCTCAGCCTAGCCCTCACCCTAACCCTAATCATAACCCTACAACTAATCCTAACGCTCCCCCTAACCCTAACCCTAACACTAAACCTAACCATAACCCTCACCCTCAGCCTCACCCTAACCCTAACTCTAAACCTAAACCTGCCCCTACACCTAACCCTAACACTAACCCTCACCCTAACCCTAAACCTCAATCTCACACTCAACCTCAGCCTAACCCTAAGCCTAACCCTAACCCTAAACCTAACCCTAACATACACACACACACTTATGCTAACTCTAATCCTAACCCTATCCCTAACCCTAAACCTCCCCCTAACTCTCACCTGAACCCTAACCCTAACACTAACCGTAAACCTAAACTTCAACCTAACCCTCACCCTAACCCTCACTCTAACCCTAAACCTCACCCTCACCCTAAACCTAACTCTAACCCTAACCCAAACCCTAACCCTCACCCTAACCCTACACCTAACCATCAAAATAACCCTAAACCTCAACCCCACCCTCATCTTCAGCCTAACCCGAAGCCTAAGCATAACCCTAACCCTAATCCTCACATTCACCCTCACCCTAACCCTAATCCTAAACCTAACCATAAACCTAACCCTTAACCTCAACATAACTATCACCCATAACCATAACCCTAACACTAACCCACGATCTAACCCTCCCCCTAACCCTAATCTAACCCTAAACCTCACCCTCACACTAACCCTAACCCTAAACCTCATCCTAACTCTAAAAGTCACCCTGACCCTCATCCCCACCCTCAACTTAACTCTAACCATAACCTGAACAATAACACCAATCCTAACCCTAAACCTAACCCTCATGCTAACCCTAGCCCTAATCCTCACACTCACCCTCACCCTAACCCTAATCCTATACCTAACCATAAACCTAACCCTTAACCTCAACCTAACTGTCACCCTAACCTTAACCCTAACACTAACCCTAACACTAACCCACGAACTAACCCTCCCCTAAACACTGAATCTAACCCTAAACCTCACCCTCACCCTAACCCTAATCCTAACCCTAACCCTAAACCTCACTCTAAACTTAACCCTCACCCTCAACCTCACCGTAACTCTAACCATAACCCTAACAATATCACTAATCCTAACACTAAACCTAACTCAACAACAACCCTAATCCTAAAATTCACCCTCACCCAAAACCTAATAATAACCCTAACCCTCACCCTAACCCTAAACTTCACCCTCACTGTAAACCTAACGCTCTTTCAAACCCTTACCCTAATCATAAACCTCACCTTAACACTAACCGAACCTTCACCCTCGCCCTGGCCCTCACCCTAAACCTAAACCTAACCCTAATCCTCATCCTAACCCTCACCCTAACCCTAAACCTCACCCTCACCCTAAACCTAACCCTCAACCTAACCCTAACCTTCACGCTCACCGAAAACATAACCCTAACCCTAACCCTAACAATAAACCTAAGCCTAACCCTCACCTAACCATAACCCTCACCCTAATCCTAAACCTCACCCTAACCCTAACTCTAACCCTCACCCTCACCCTAACCCTAACCCTCATCCTCACCCTAAAACTCACACTAACCAGAACCCTAACCCTTACCCTAACCCTAAACTTAACCCTAACCCACACCCTTATCTTAACCCTCACTCTCAGCCTAAACCTCAACTTTACCCTTACCATCATCCTCACCCTAACCCTACCCCTAACCCTAAACCTCAACCTAAAACTCACCCTAACAGTAAACCTAACCATCACCCTAACCCAAACCCTCACCCTCAACCTCAAGCTCAGCGTAACCCTAAGCCTAATCCTAACCCTTACCCTAACCCTCATCCTCACCCTAGTCCTCACCCTAACCCTAATCCAAACACTAACCCTCAGCCTAACCCTCACCCTAAGCCTAAACCTAACCATCACCATAACCCTAATACTCACGCCCACACTCACCCTCAGCATAACCCTAAGCGGAAGCCTAACCCTAACCCTAACACTCACACTCACCCTCACCCTAACCCTAATCCGAAACCTAACCCTACCCTTAAAACTTAACCTCAATCTAACCTTCACCCTAACCTTAACCCTAATATTAACCCTAACCCTAACCCACGAACTAACCCTTTCCCTAACCCTAAATCTAACCATAAACCTCACCCAAACCCTAACCCTAAACCTACCCCTAACACTAAACCTCACCTTTACCCGAATCCTAACCCTCACCCTCACTGTAACTCTAACCCTCACCCTAGCCCTCACCTTAACCCTATTCCTAACCCTAAACCTCATCCTAACCCTCACCCTAACCCTAATCCTCACCTTCATGCTAGGCCTAAGCCTAAGCCTAAGCCTAAGCCTAAACCTAACCGTAACCCTCACCCTAACCCTAACACAAACACTAACCCTAACTCTAACCCTAAACCTCACTCTCACACTAACCCTAACTCTAACCCTAACCCTAAACCTAAACCCCACCCTAACCCTAACCCTAACCCTCAACCTGACCCTCACTGTTCCCATAACCGATACCCTAACCCTAACAATATCCCTAACCCTAACCCTAACACTCACCCTAAACATAACCCACACCCTAACCCTAAAACTCACCCTAACACTTACCCTCACCCTAACACTAACCCTAACAATAACACTAACCTTCACCCTAACCCTAACCCTCACTCTAACCCTAACCCTCACACTCATGCTTGTCCTAAGCCTAAGCCTAAGCCAAAAACTAACCCTAAACCTCACCCTAACCCCAACAATAACACTAAAACTAACTTTAACCCTAAACCTCACCCTCACCCTAACCCTAACACTAACCCTAACCCTAAACCTAAACCTCATCCTAACCCTAACCCTCACCCTCACCCTCACCCTCACTGTAACCGTAACCCTAACACTAACACTAACAATAACCCTAACCCTAACCCTAACCCACATCCTAAACATAACCTTCACCCTAACACTAACCCTCACCCTAACACTTACCCTCACCCTAACACTAATGCTAACCCTAACACTAACCCTCACACTAAACCTAACCATCACCCTAACCCTAAATCTCACCCTAACCCTAACCCTCCTCCTCACCCTAAACCTCACACTAACCATAACACTAATCCTCAATCTAACTCTCACCTTCAGCCTAAACCTAACCCTCACCCTTACCCTAACCCTCACCCTCAGCCTAACCCTCAAATTTACCCTTACTGTCACCCTCACCCTAACTCTCACCCTAACAGTAATCCTTATCCTGACCCTCACCCTGAGTAACCCCAACCATCAACCTAACCCTAACCCTCACCCTCAACCTTAGCCTCAGCCTAACACTAAGCCTAAGCCTTAACCTAACCCTAACCCTCACCCTCACCCTAACCCTAACCCTAACCCTAATCCTAACCCTAAGCCTCATCCTAACCCTTAACTTAACCATAAACCTAACCATCTATCTAAACCTAATCCTCATATACACCCATACCCTCAGCATAATCATAAGCCTAAGCCAAACCCTAACCCTAACCCTCACACTCACCCTTACTGTAAAACTAATCCTAAACGTAACCCTAATCATAAATGTACCCCTAACTCTAACATTAACCCTCATCCTAACCCTCACCCTCACTCTAACCCTAACCCTAAACCTCACCCTAACACTAACCCTAACCCTCACCCTAACCCTAATCCTAACCCTAAGCCTAATCCTAACCCTTAACTTAACCATAAACCTAACCATCTTGCTAAACCTAATCCTCATATACACCCATACCCTCAGCATAACCCTTAGCCTAAGCCGAACCCTATCCCTAACCCTCACACTCACCCTTACCGTAAACTTAATCCTAAATGTAACCCTAACCCTAACATTAACCCTCAACCTAACCCTCACCCTAACCCCAACCCTAACCCTAACCCTAACCCTAACGCTCACCCTAACCCTCCCCATAACCCTAACTCTAACCCTAAAACTCACCCTCATCCTAACCATAACCCTAACCCTAAACCTCACCCTAAACCTGATCCTAACTCTCACCCTCACCTTCACCCTCACTGTAACTCTAACCCTAACCCTAATCCTAACACTGAACCTCACCCTAACCGTAACCCTAACCCTCACCCTAAACCTAACCCTCACCCTCAACGTAACCCTAACCCTAACCCTAAACCTCAACCTAACCCTAACAATAACCCTCACTCTCACCCTAGCCCTCACCATAAACCTAATTGTTACCCTAAACCTCATTCAAACCCTAACCCTAACCCTAACCATCAACCTAACCGTAAACCTAATTCTAACCCTCAACCTTAACACTAACCCTGACCCTACACTAACCCTAAACCTAACCCTCACCCTAAACCTAACCCTCATCATAACCCTAACCCTCACCCTAACCCTAACCCTAACACTAAACCTAACCCTAAAACTAAACCGTATCCCTCACCCTAAACCTAACTCTAAACCTAAAACTCATCCTCACTCTAACCCTAACCCTAACCCTAAACCTCACCCTCACCCTAGCCCTCACTCTAACCCTAATGCTAAATTTAACCCTCACCCTAACCCTCACCCTAACCCTAAACCTAACCCTCATCCTAATCCTAACCCTCACCCTTAACCTCACCGTTAGCCTACCCTAAGCCTAACCCTAAACCTAATCCTAACCCACCCACTCACCCTAACCTAACCATTAACCTAACCCTCAACCTAACCGTAACACTCACCCTCAACCTCACCCTTAGCCTAACCCTAAGCCTAACCCTAAACCTAACCCTAACCCACAAACTCACCCTCAGCCTAAACCTAATCCTAACCCTAACCATAAACCTAACCCTAACCCTCACCCCCACCCTAGCCTTCACCTTAACCCTAATCCTAACTCTAACCCAAACTCTAACCATACCCCTAACCCTAAACCTCACCCTAAACCTAACCCTAACCCTCACCCTCACTGTAAGGGTAAACCTAACCCTAACACTAACAATAACCCTAAAACTAACTCTAACCCTCACCCTAACCATAACCCTCACCCTAACACTTACCCTCACCCTTACAGTAACTCTAACCCTAACACTAACCCTCACACTAATCTTAACACTCAACCTAACCCTAAACCTCACACTAACCCTAATCCTAACCCTCACCCTCACCTTAGCCCTCAAGCTAACCCTAATTGTAACCCTAACCCTCACCCTAACCCTCACACTAACCTAACCTTAATTCTCAATCTAACCCTCACCCTCACCCTAACCCAAACCATAACCCTTGCCCTAACCCTCACCCTAACCTTCACCCTTACACTTTTCTTAACTCAGCCTCAGCCTAATCCTCACCTTTCCACTTACCATCACCCTCACGCTAAACCTCACCCTAACCCTAACCCTCATCCTAATCCTCACCCTAAGCTTAACCCTAACCATCAACCTAACCCTATCCCTCACTCTCAACCTCACCCTCAGACTAATCCTAATCCTAAGCCTAAACCTAACCCTAACCCTCACCCTAACCCTAACCCTCACCTGAACCCTAACCCTAACTCTCACCCTAACCCTAACCCTATTCGTAAACCCCACCCTAAAATTAACCCTAACCCGCACGCGCACCCTTACCCTCACTGTAACTCTAACCCTAACACTATCAATAACACTAAACCTATTGCGAACCATCACACTTACACTAACCCTAACCGTCACCCTCACCCAACCCTAACTCTAACATTAACCCTAACTCTAATCCTAAACCTCACTCTCACCCTAACACTAATTCTAACCCTAACCCTAAACCTAAACCTCATCCTAACCCTAAACCTAACACTCACCCTCACACTTAGCCTAAAGCTAAGCCTAACATTAACCCTAACCCTAACCCTCACACTCACCCTCACCCTAAATCTAACTCTACCTCTAAACTTCATGCTCAACCTAACCCTAACTCTAACCCTAAACCTAACACTAAAACTCACCCTAACCCTAACCCTTAACCTCTCCCTAAACCTAACCCCCACCCTTATCCTCACCCTCAGCCTAAACCTAAGACTAACACTAACCCTAACATGAAACCTCACACTCACCCTAGGCCTAACCCTAATCCTAATCTTAACCCTAGCCCTAAACTTCACCCTAACCTAAGCCTCACCCTAACACTAAACCTAAAACCAACCCTAACCATAACCCTCCCCCTAACCCTCACCCTAACTCTGACACTAACACTAACCAAACCATAAACCTCAACCTAACCTCACCCTAACCCTAACTCTATCCCTAAACCTCACCCTCACCCTAACCCTCACTCTAACCCTAACCAAAACACTAAACCTGACCCTAACCCTAACCCTCACACTCAGCCTCACAGCAACCGTAACCCTAAACCCAACCCTAACATTAACCCTAAAGCTAATACTAACCCTCACCCTAACCATAAACATCACCCTAACCCAAACCCTAAACCTAACACTTACCCTCACCCTAACACTTACCCTACCCATAACACTAACACTCACACTAACCCTAACTCTAACCCTAATCCTAAACCTCAACCTAACCCTCCCCCTCACCCTAACCTTAACACTAACCCTATTCCTAATCCTTACCGTAAACCTCCCCCTATCTCTACATCTAATCCTAAACCTCAGGCTAACCCTAACCCTAACCCTAAACATAACCCTAACCCTAACCCTAAACGTAACCCTAATCCTCAGCCTCACCCTCACACTAACCCAAACCCTAACCCTAAACCAAACCCTCACCCTAAACCTAACCCTAAGCCTAACCCTAAGCCTAACCCTAACAATCACCTTACCCCTAACATTAAACCTAAGCCTAACCCTAACCCTAACCCTCACCCTAAACCTTACTCTAATACTAATCCTAACCCTAAGCCTAACCCTCACACTCACCCTAACCCTTACACTAAGCCTAAATCTAACACTATCCCTAACCCTAACCCTCACAATCAGCTTCACCCTAACCCTAAAACGAACCTTAACCCTCACCCTCACCCTAAACCTAACCATAAACCTAACCCTAAACCTCAACACAACCCTAACCCAAAACCTCACCCTCACCCTAGCCCTCAACCTAAACCTAATCTTAACCCTAAACCTAACCTAACCGTAACCCTCACCCTCACATAACCCGTACCCTAACCCTCACTCTAACCCTAAATTTAACCCAAACCCTAACTCTCACCCTAACCCTAAACCTTACCCTTAGGCTAACCCTAACCCTCACCCTCAACCTCAACCTCAGCCTAACCCTAAGCCTAACCCTAAAACAAACCCTAACACACACACTTACCCTCACCCTAACCCTAATCCTAACCCTATCCCTAACCCTAACCCTCCCCCAAAATCTCACCCTAACCCTAAAAATAACAATAATCCTAACCCAAACCCTCAACCTAAACTCACCCTTACCATAACTCTAACCCGAAACCTCAACCTCACCCTAAACCTAACGCTAACACTAACCCAAACCCTAACACTCACCCTAACCCTAACACTAACCAACACCCTAAATCTAATCCTCACCCCCACCCTCACCCTCAGCCTAACCTTAAACCTAAGCCTAACCCTAGTCCTAACCCTAACAATCACCCTCACCCTAACCCTAATCCTAACCCTAACCCTAACCCTTACCCACTAACAAACCTTCCCCCTAACACTAAATCTAATCTTAAACCTCACATTGAACCTAAACCTAATCCTAAACCTAACCCTAATCCTCACCCTGACCCTAACCATAACCTTCACCCTCATCCTTACCCTCAGAGTAACTCTAACCATAACCCTAACAATAACACTAATCCTAACCGTAAACCTAACCCTAACCCTAACCCTAATCCTAACACTCACCCTCACACTAACCCTAATCCTAACCCTAACCCCAACCCAAACCCTAACACTCACCCTAACCGTAGCACTAACCCTCATCCAAACCCTTACCCTAAACCTAACCCTAAATCTCACCCTAACACTAACCCTAACATTCACACTCACCCTGGCCCTCACCCTAACCCTAATCCTAAACCTAATCCTCATCGTAACCCTCACCCTAACCCTCACCCTAACCCTAACCTTAAACCTAAACCTAACTCTAACCCTCAACCTAACCCTAACTTTCACGCTCACCATAACCCTAACCCTAACCCTCACGCTAACGCTAAACTTATCCTGAACCATAACTCTCACCCTAAACCGAACCCTAACACTCACTCTAACCCTAAGCCTCACTCTCACCCTCAGCATAACCCTAAGCCTAACCATAACCCTAATCCTCACATTCACCCTAAAACTTACCCTAATCCTAATCCTAACCTTAAGCCTAACAGTCAAACTCTCCCTAACCATCAACCTAACCCTAACTCTAACACTAACCCTAACCATAACCCTCGCAATCAGCCTCACCCTAACCTAACCCTAACTCTAACCCTAAACCTCACCCTCACCCTAAAACTAATCCTAACTCTAAGCTAAACCTCACCCTAACCCTAACCCTAAATATCACCCTCACTCTAGCCCTCACCCTAACACTAATCCTAACCATAACACTCACCCTAACAGTAAACCTAACCCTAAACCTCACCCTAATCGTAAACCTTACCCTAACGCTCACCCTAACCCTAAATTTAACCCAAACCCTAACCCTCAACCTAACCCTAAACCTAACACTCATCCTAACCCTAACCCTCACCCTAACCCTAACCTTAAACCTAAACCTAACTCTAACCCTCAACCTAACCCTAACTTTCACGCTCACCATAACCCTAACCCTAACCCTCACGCTAACGCTAAACTTATCCTGAACCATAACTCTCACCCTAAACCGAACCCTAACACTCACTCTAACCCTAAGCCTCACTCTCACCCTCAGCATAACCCTAAGCCTAACCATAACCCTAATCCTCACATTCACCCTAAAACTTACCCTAATCCTAATCCTAACCTTAAGCCTAACAGTCAAACTCACCCTAACCATCAACCTAACCCTAACTCTAACACTAACCCTAACCATAACCCTCACAATCAGCCTCACCCTAACCTAACCCTAACTCTAACCCTAAACCTCACCCTCACCCTAAAACTAACCCTAACTCTAAGCTAAACCTCACCCTAACCCTAACCCTAAATATCACCCTCACTCTAGCCCTCACCCTAACACTAATCCTAACCATAACACTCACCCTAACAGTAAACCTAACCCTAAACCTCACCCTAATCGTAAACCTTACCCTAACGCTCACCCTAACCCTAAATTTAACCCAAACCCTAACCCTCAACCTAACCCTAAACCTAACACTCATCCTAACCCTAACCCTCACCCTCACCCTCACCCTCAGGCTAAGGTTAAGCCTATCCCTAAAAGTACCCCTAACCCTTACACTCAGCCTAAGCTTAACCCAAAACATAATCCTAAACCTAACACTAACCCTCACCCTCACCCTAACCATAACCTTAAACCTAACCCTAACCCTAAACTTAACCCTAGCGCTCACCCACAGCCTCATCCTAACCCTAACTCTAACAATACATCTTACCCTCACCCTAACCTCAACCCTAACCCTAACCCTAAACCTCACCCTAACTCTAACACTAAAACTCAACCTCACCCTAGACCTCACCCTAACCCTAATTCTAACCTTAACCCTCATCTTAACCCTCCCACTAACCCTAAACTTAACCCTCACCCTAACCCTAACCCTCACCCTCAACCTCACCCTCAGCCTAACCCTAAGCCTAACCCTAAACCTAACCCTAACACACACACTCACCCTCACCCTAACCCTAATCCTAACCCTATCCCTAATCCTAACGCTCCCCCTAAATCTCACTGTAACCCTAACCCTAACACTATCCCTAACCCTAACCCTCAACCTAACTCTCACTCTAACCCTAACTCTAACCCTATACCTCACCCTCAGCATAAACCTAACACTAACCCTAAACCAAACACTAAACCTCACCCTATCCCTCACCCTCATGATAACCAAAACCCTAAACCTAACCCTAACAATAATCCTAACCCTAATCCTAACCCTCACCCTAACCAAATCCATCACCCTAACCCAAACCCTAACCCTAACACATACACTCTCCCTAACACTAACCCTAACCCTAACACTAACACTCACACTAACACTAACCCTAACCCTAAACCTAAACCTCAACCTCAACCTAAACCTCACCCTAACCCTAACACTAACACTAACACTAAACCTCACCCTAACCCTCCCTCTAACGCTAAATCTAACACTAAACCTCAAATTCACCCTCACCCTAACCCTAACCATAAACCTCACCCTAACCATAAACCTCACCCTAAACCTAACCCTCAACATAATACTTCCCTTCACCCTAACACTAACCCTAAACCTAACACTCACCCTCACAATAACTCTAACCCTCACCCTAATCCTAACCCTCACCCTAACCCTAACTCTCATCCTAAACCTCACCCTCACCCTAGCCCTCACCCTAACCCTAACCCTAACCCTCATCCTAACCCTCCCCCTAACCTTAAACTTAACCCTCACTGTAACCCTAACCCTCACCCTCAACCTCACCCTCAGCCTAAACCTAAGCCTAACCCTAAACCTAACCCTAACACACACACTCACCCTCACCCTAACCCTAATACTAACCCTATCCTTAACCTGACACTCCCCCTAAATCTCACCCAACCCTAACCCTAACACTATTCCTAACCCTAACCCTCAACCTAACCCTCACTCTAACCCTAAATCTAACCCTAAACCTCACCCTCAGGCTAAAACTAACACTAACCCTAACCCAAACACTAAACCTCACCCTAACCCTAAACCTCACCCTCACCCTCATGATAACCAAAAGCCTTAACCTAACCCTAACAATAATCCTAACCCTAATTCTAACCCTCACCCTCACCCTAAAGTTAAACCTAAACCTAACCGTAACCCTAAACCTCACCCTCACCCTAGCCCTCACCCTAACCCTAAACCTAACCCTAATCATCATCCTAAACCTCACCCTAACACTAATCCTAAACCTCACCCTCACACTCACCCTAAACCTAATCCTAACCCTAATCTTCAACCTAACCCTAACCCTCACCCTCACATAACCCTTACACTAAGCCTCAACCTAACCATAAACTTAACCCAAACACTAACTCTCACCCTAAACCTTACCCTAACCCTCACCCTAACCCTAACCCTCACCCTCAGGCTCACCCTGAGCCTAAGCCTAAGCCTAACCCTAAAACTAACACTAACCCTCACACTAACCCTGACCCTAACCCTAAACCTCAACATAACCCTAATCCTAACCCTAACCCTAACCCTAAACCTAATCCTAACCCTAAACCTAACCCGAATCCTCAGCCTCACACTCACCCTAACCCAAAAATAACCCTAAACCTCACCTTCACCCTAACCCTAACCCTAACCCTAACCCTAAAGCCCACTCTAACCCTAACCCTAATCCTCACCCGAACCCACAACCTCACCATAAATCTAACCCTGACCCTAACAATAACACTAACCCTAACCCTAACCATCACCCGAACCCTAACCCTCACCCCCACCCTCATCCTCAGGCTAACCCTAAGCCTAACGGTAAACCCCAGAATAACCATTACTGAAACACTAACCATAATCCTAACCCTAAAACTAACCATAACCATAACCCTAAACCTAATCCTCATCCTCAGCTTCACCCTCACCCTAACACAAACCCTAACCCTAACTGTCACCCTAAACCTAAGCCTAATCCTAACCCTAACCCTAACCATAACCATAACCCTCAAACTAACCCTAATCCTCAGCTTCACCCTCACCCTAACCCAAAACCAAACGCGAATCCTCACGGTAACCCTAAGCCTAACCCAAACCCTAACCCTAACCTTCACACTCACTCTACCCTAACCCTAATCCTAAACCTAACAGTATCCCTAAACCTAAACCTCAACGTAACCCTCACCCTAGCCCTGACCCTAAACCTAATCCTAACCCTAACCCTCACCCTATCCCTAACTCTAACCCTAAACCTCAACCTCAACCTAACCCTAACTCTAACCCTAACCCTAACACTAAACCTCACCCTAACACTAACCCTAACCCTCACCATAACCCTAAACCTCACCCTCACCCTCACCGTCAGCCTAAACCTAAGCCTAAGCCTAAACCTATCCCTAACACACACTCACCCTCACTCTAACACTAATCCTAACCCTAAACCTAACCCTCCCCCTAACTCTCACCCTAGCCCTAACCTTAACACGAACACTAACCCTAAACCTCAAACTAACCCTCACCCTAACCCCAACTGTAAACCTAAGCCAAACCCTAAACCTCACCCTTACCCTAACCCTAACCCTCATCCTCACCCTCACCTTAACCGTAACAATAAACCTAACCCTAACAATAACCCTAACCCTATTCCTAAAACTTAACCTAACCATAACCCTCACCCTAACCCAAACCATCACCCTAAAACTTACTCTCACCCTAACACTAACCCTAATCCTAGCACTAACCAATCACACCAAGCCAAAACATAACCCTAACCCTAAACCTCAGCTTAACCCTAACCCTCACCCTCAACCTAGCCGTCAACCTAACCCTAACCTTCATCCTCACCGTAAACCTCACACTAAACCTAACACTAATCCTCAATTTAATCCTCACCCTCACCCTAACCCTAACACTAACACTAACCCTCACACTCACCTTAGCCCATAACCAAACCCTAAGCCTAAGCCTAACCCTCACCCTAACCCTCACTCTAACCCTAACCCAAACACTCACCTTAACTATAACCCTCACCCTTACCCTCACCCTAACTCTAATCCTAAAACTAACCTTAACCCTCCCCTTAATTCTCACCCTAACCCTAACCTTAATACGAACACAAAACCTAACCCTCAACATAACCCTCACCCTAAACCTAACTCTACTCTAAACCTCACACTCACCCTAAACATAACTCTAACACTAATCCAAACCCTAAAACTCACCGTAACCCTAACCCTAACCCTCAGCGTAACCTTCACCCTAACACTTACCCTAACCTTAAACCTAACCCTCACCCTAACCCTAACCCTCACTCTTAAATTCACCCTTACCCTAACCCTAAGCCTAACCCTAAAACTAACCCTAACCCACACACTCACTCACAACCTAACCCTAACCCAAACCTTCAACCTGACCCTAACCCTCACCCTCAACCTCATCCTTAGCCTAACCCGATGCCTAACCCTAAACCTAACCCTAACCCACACACTCACCCTCACCATAACCCTAATCCTAACCCTAAACCTAACCCTAACCCTAAACCTCAACCTCACCCTACACTTCACCCTAACACTAATCCTAACCCTAACCCAAACTCTAACCATAACCCTAAACCTAAACCTCACCCTAAACTTAAACCTAACCCTCACCATCACTGTAAGGGTAACCCTAACCCTAACCCTAACAATAACTGTAATCCTTACCCTAACGCTAAACCTAACCCTAAAACTTACCCTTATCTTAACCCTCAGCCTTATACTAATCTTCACCTTTACACTTACCATCACCCTAACGCTAACCCTCACCCTAACCCTAACCCTCATCCTAACCCTCACCCTAACCGTAACCCTAACCATCACCCTAACCATATCCCTCACCCTCAACCTCACCCTCAGACTAAACCTAAGCCTAAGCCTAAACCTAACCCTAACCCTAAATCTCACCTTAGCCCTCACCATAACCATAATCCTAACACTAACCCTCAACCTAACCCTAACCCTAACCCTACCCATAAACCCCTCCCTAACCCTAACGCTAACCCTCACCCGCACACTCACCCTCACCGTAACTCTAACCCTAACCCTATCAATAACAGTAACCCTAACCTGAACCATCACCCTAACTCTAACCCTAACCCTCACCTTCATGCACGGACTAAGCCTAAACCTAAGCCTAAGCCTAACCCTAACCATAACCCTCACCCTAACCCTACCCTAACACAAACCCTAACTCTAATTCTAAAACTCACTCTCACCCTAACACTAATTCTAACCCTAACCCTAAACCTAAACTTCATCCAAACTCTAACCCTAACACTCACCCTCACCCTCAGCCTAAACCTAAGCCTAACATTAACCATAACATTAACCCTAACCCTAACCCTCAAACTCACCCTCACCCTAAACCTAACTCTACCCCTAAACCTTACCATCACCCTAACCCTAAACCTAACACTAAACCTCACCCTAAACCTAACCCTAACCCTCACCCTAAACCTAACCCTCACACTCACCCTCACGCTCAGCCTGAACCTAAGACTAACCCTAACCCTAACCCTAACACTCACACTCACCCTAACCCTAATCCTAAACCTAACCCTAGCCCTAACTCTCATCTTCACACTAACCCTCACGCTAACCCTAACACTAAAACTAAAACTAACCCTCACACTCAGCCTCACCCTAACCATAATTAGAACACTAAACCTCACCCATACCCTAACCCTAACACTAACCCTAACACTAACCCAAACCCTAACCCACCCAAAATCTCACCCTAACCCTAACACTAACCCTAAACCTAAAACTCAACCTAACCATGACCCTAACCCTAACTCTATCCCTAAACCTCACCCTCACCCTAACCCTCACTCTAACCCTAACCCAAACACTAAACCTCACCCTAACTCTAACCCTAAACCTCACACTCATCCTCACAGTAACCGTAAGCCTAATCCTAAACCTAACAATAACCCTAAAGCTAATGCTAACCCTCACACTAACCAGAAACCTCACCCTAACCCAAAACCTCACCCTAAAACTTACCCTCACCCTAACACTAACCCTCACACTAACCCTAAGCCTAAACCTAACCCTCATCCTCTCCCTAACCCTAACACTAACCCTATTTCTAACCCTTAACCTAAACCTCCCCCTAACCCTATATCTAACCCTAAACCTCACACTAATCCTAAGCCTAAGCCTAAGCCTAAACCTAACTCTAAATGTAACCCTAATCCTCAGCCTCACCCTCACCCTATCCCAAACCCTAACCCTAACCAACACCCTCACCCTCAGCCTAACCCTAAGCCTAACCTTAAACCTAACCCTCACCATCACCTTAACCATATCCCTAACCCTAACCATGAACCAAACCCTAATCCTCATCCTCCCTCTCACCCTAACCCAATCCCTAACCCTCACCCTAAACCTAAGCCTAACCCTAACCCTAACCCTCACATTAACCCTCAGCCTAGCCCTCACGCTAACACTAATCCTAACCCTAAAACTTATCCTGACCCTCAGCCTAACCCTCACCCTCACTCTAAACATAACACTAACCCTATTACTAACCGTTAACCTAACCCTCCCCCTAACCCTATATCTAACCCTAAACCTCACGCTAACCCTACCCCTATGCATAAGCCTAACCTTAACGCTAATCCTCACCCTAACCCTAACCCTAACACTAACCCTAAACCTCACTCTCACCCTCAGCCTCACCCTAACCCTAACTCTAATCCTCAATCTAACCCTCACCCTAACACTGACCCTAACCCTTACCATAACCCTACACTTAACCCTAACCTACACCCTTAACTTAAACCTCATCCTCAGCCTAAACCTCACGTTTAACGTTACAATCATCCTCAACCTAACCCTCCCCCTAACCCTAAAACTCATCCTAACCCTCACCGTAACTGGAAACCTAAACATCACCCTAACCCTAAACCTCACCCTCAACCTCAAGCTCAGCCTAAACCTAAGCCTAAGCCTAACCCTTACCTTAAACCTCACCCTCTCCCTAGCCCTCACCCTAACCCTAATCCTAACCCTAACCCTCATCCTAACCCTCACCCTAACCCTAAACCTAACCATTACCCTAACACTAATCCTCACGCCCACACTCACCCTCAGCCTAACCCTAAGCCGAAGCCTAACCCTAACACTCACACTCACCCTCACCCTAACCCTAATCCTAAACCTAAAACTACACCTAATGCTTAACCTCAACCTAACCCTCACCTTAACTTTAACCCTAACACTAACCCTAAACCTAAACCACAAACTAAGCCTCTCCCTAACCCTAAATCTAACCATAAACCTCACCCTCACCCTACCCCTAATCCTACCCCTAACCCTAAACCACACCCTAACCCTAACCCTCACCCTCACCCTCACCCTCACATTAACTCTAAATCTAATCCTAAACCTCAACCTAACCCTAAGCTTAATCCTAACACACACCCTCACCAAAACCGTAATCCTAACCATAACCCTAACCCTCACCCTCAACATAACCTTAACCCTCATCAAAACCCTCACCCTAATCCTAAACCTAACCCTAAACCTCACCCTAGCACTAACCCTAACCCTCAGCCTCACCCTAGCCCTCACGGGAATACTAACCCTAACCCTAAGTCTCCTCCTATCCATAAACCTAACACTAAACCACACCATAACCCTAAACCTAATCCTAACCCTCAACCTAAACCTAACCCTCACACTCACCATAACCCTAAAACTAACCCTCACCCAAACCCTAAACTTAAACCGAACCCTAACTCTCACCCTCACCCTAACGCTAACACTCACCCTCACCCTCAACCTCATCCTCAGCCTAACCCTAAGCCTAAACCTAACCCTAACCCTCACATTTGTCCTAATCCTTACCGTAATCCTAACCCTAACCTTAAGCCTAACCCTCACCCTCACCCTAATCCTCACCCTAACCCTAACTCTAACACTAACCCTAACCATAACCCTCACAATCAGCCTCAACCTTACCCTAAATCTAACCCTAAACCTCACCCTCACCCTAAACCTAACCATAACCCTAATCCTAAAACTCACAACAACCCTAACCCTAAACCTCACCCTCTACCTAGCCCTCACCCTAACCCTAATCCTAACCCTAACCCTCATCCTAACCCTCACCCTAACACTAACCCTAACCCTCACCCTCACCATCACCCTAACCGTAACCCTAACACTAACGCTAAACCTAACTCTAACCCTCACCCTCACCGTAACCTTTAACCTAACCCTCACCCTAACCCTAAATTTAACCCGAACCCTAACTCTCACCCTAACCCTAAACCTAACCCTCAACCTAACCCTAACCCTCACCCTAACGCTCACCTTCAGCATAAGCCTAAGCCTAATCCTAACCCTAACCCTCACACTCACCCTAAGCTAAACCCTAAACCTAATCTTAAACCTAAGCCTAACCCTCACCCACACACTAACCCACACCCTATCCCTAACTCTAAGACTAACCCTAAGGCCAACGCTCACAATCACCCTCAACCTAACCATAACTCTAACCCTAAACCTCACCCTCACCCTAACGTTAACCCTAAACCTAACCTTAACCCTAAACCTCACCCTCCACCTCAACCTCAGCCTAACCCTAAGCCTAACCCTAAACCTAACCCTAACACAAACACTCACCCTCACCCTAACCCTAATCCTATCCCTACCCCTAAACCTAACCCTCCCCCAAAATCTCACCCTAACCCGAATCCTAAACCTAACCCTAACCCTTAACCTCAACTGAACACTTACCCTAACCTTAACCCTAACACTAACCCTAACCCTTCCAGGAACTATCCCTCCCCCTAACCCTAAATCTAAACCTAAGCCTCACCCTCACCCTAACCCTAATCCTAACCCTAACCCTAATCCTCTCCCTAACCCTAACCCTAACCCTAACCCTCATTCTTACCCTCAGTGTAACTCTATCCATAACCCTAACAATAACACTAAACCTAATCCTAAACCTAACGCTAACCCTAACCCTAACCCTATTTCTAACACTCACCCTCACCCTAACCATAATCCTAACCCTAACCATCCCCGGAGCCCTAACCCTCACCCTAACTGTAACACTAAACCTCATCCAAACCCTCACCCTTACCCTAACCTTAACACTTAACCTCACCTTAACACTAACCCTAAACCTCACCCTCACCCTAGCCCTCACCTTAACCTTAATCCTCATCCTAACCCTCACCCTAACCCTAACCCTAACCCTCACCCTAACCCTAAACCTAACTCAAACCCTCAACCTAACCCTAACCCTCATGTTCACGGTAACCCTAAAATAACCCTCACGCTAACCCTAAACTTAACCCAAACCCTAACACTCACCCTAAACTGAACCCTAACACACATCCTAACCCTAACCCTCACTCTCACCCTCAGGATAACCCTAAGCCTAACCATAACCCTAAGCCTCACACTCAACCTAAACCTTACCCTAATCTTAATCCTAACCCTAAGCTTAACCATCACTCTCACCCTCACCCTAAATCTAACACTAACCCTAACCCTGACCCTCACAATCAGCCTCACTCTAACACTAACTCTAACCCTAAACCTCAACCTCACATTAACACTAACCCTAACCCTAAGCAAAACCTCACCGTAACCCTAACCCTAAACCTCACCCTCACCCTAGCACTTACCCTAACCCTAATCCTAACCCTAACCCTCATCCTAACCCTCACCCTAACAATAAACCTAAGCCTAACCCTCACCCTCAGGGTAAAACTTACCTTAAACCTCACCCTGACCCTAAACTTTAAATGAACCCTATCTCTCACACTAACCCTAACCCTAACCCTCACCCTAACCCTAACCCTCAAATTCAACCTCACCCTCAGCCTAAGATTAAGCCTAACAGTAACTGTAACACTAACCCTTACACTCAGAATAACGTTAAGCCTAATCCTAATCCTAAACCTAACCCTAAGCCTCACCCTCAGCCTCATCCTAACCCTAACTCTAACCCTAAATCTCAACCTCACCCTAACCCTAACCCTAAACCTAACCCTAAACCTCAACCTAAACCTAATCCTAAACCTCACCCTAACCCTAGCCTTCACCCTAACCCTAACCCTAATCTTAACCCTAACCCTCATCCTAACCCTCCCCCTAACCCTAACCTTAACTCTCACCCTAACCCTAAACCTCACCCTCAACCTCACCCTCAGCCTAACCCTAAGCCTAACCCTAAACCTAACCCTAAAACACACACTCACCCTCACCCTAACCCTAATCCTAAACCTATCCCTAACCCAAACGCTCCCCCTAAATCTCACCCTATCCCTAACCCTAACACTAACCCTAACCCTAACCTTCAACCTAACCCTCATTCTAACCCTATCTCTTACCCTAAACCTCACCCTCAGCCTAAACCTAACAATAAACCTAACCCGAACACTAAACCTCAACCTAACCCTAACCTTAACCCTCACACTCACCATAACAGAAAACCTAAACCTATCCCTGACAATAATTCTAACCCTAATCCTAAACCTCACCCTCACCATAACCCTCACCCTAACCCAAAACCTCACCCTAACACTTACCCTCACCCTAACGCTCACCCTAACACTAAACCTCACTCTAACCCTAACCATAACCCTAACCCTAAAACTCAACCTAAACCTCACTCTCACCCTAACACTAACCCTAACACTAAACCTCACCCTAACCCTCCCCCTAACCCTAAATCTAAACCTAAACCTCACCCTCACCTTCACCCTAACCCTAAACCTAAACCTCACCCTAACCATAACCCTCACCCTAATCATAACCCTCAACATAACACTTCTGCTCACTCTAACACTAACCCTAAACCTAACACCCGCACACTAACCCTAACCCTCAACCTCATCCTATCCCTCACCCTAATCCTAAAACTAACCCTAACCCTCACCCTCACCCTAGCCCTCAACCTAACCCTAATTCTAACCTTCATGCTCACCCTAACCCTAACCCTCATCCTCACCCTAAACCTCACACTAACCCTAACCCTAATCCTCAATCTAACTCTCACCATAACCCTAACCCTAAACCTTACCCTAACCCTAAACCTAACCCTAACACTCACCCTTATTTTAACCCTCAGCCTCAGCCTAAACCTCACTTTTACTTTTACCATCATCCTCACCCTAACTCTCCCCCTAAACCTAAACCTCATCCTAACCCTCACCCTAACCGTAAAACAAAATATCACCCTAACCTTAAACTTCACCATCAACCTCACCCTCAGCCTAACCCTAAGCCTAAGCCTAAGCCTAACCCTCACACTCACCCTCACCCTAACCCTAATACTAACCCTAACCCTAAACCTAACCCTTAACCTCAACCTAACCCTCACCCTCACCTTAACCCTAACAGTAACCCTAACCCTAGAACAGGAACTAACCCTCCCCCTAACACTAAATCTAAGCCTAAACCTCACCCTCACCCTAACCCTAATCCTAACCCTAACCCTAAACCTCACCCTAAACCTAACACTAAGCCTCCCCCTCACACTCACCCTCACTTTAACTCTAACCCTAACACTAACAATAAAACTAACTCTAACCCTAACGCTCACCCTAACACTAACCCTATCCCTAAACGTCAACCTAACCCTCACCCTCATCCAAACCCTAATACTAAACCTACCACTAACCCTCACCCTAACCCTCCACCTACCCCTAACTCTAACCCTAAAACTTACCCTCACCCTACCCTATCTCTAACCATAAACCTCACCATAAACATCACCCTACCCTCACCCTCACCCTCACCCTCAACCTCAACCTCACTGTAACTCTAAACCAAACCTTAAAAATAATACTCACAATAATCCTAAACCTAATCCTAACCCTAACCATAACCATAACCCAAACCCTGAGCCTCACACTTCCCGCAAACTTAACCCTAACCATACCATAACACTAACAATAACCCTAACCATAACCCTAACCCTAACCCTAACCCTAACCCTTACCTAAAACTCACCCCCAACCTCACCCTCAGCCTAACCCTAACCATAACCATAACACTAACCCTAACACTCACCGTGACCCAATCCCTAACCATAAACCTAACCCTAATCGAAATACTAAACCTAACCCCAAACTTAAGTCTAACCATTGCCCTAACCCTAACGCTAATCCTCACCCTCATTGTCACCCTAACCCAAACAATAACCCTAACCCTCACCCTAAACCTAAGCCTAACGCTAACCCTAGACTTCACCCTAACCCTAATCCTAACCTTAACCCTCATCCTAACCCACAGCCTAACTTTAAACCTAACCCTCACCCTAACTCTAACCCTCACTCTTAACTTCACCCTTAGCCTAAAACTAAGCCTAATCTTAAATCCTCACCCTAACACACACTCACCCTCAACCTAACCCTAAACCTAACCCTCACCCTAACCATAACCCTCACCCTCAACCTCACCCTGAGCCTAACCCAAAGCCTAACCCTAACCATAACCCTAACCCACACACTCACCCTCACCATAACCCTAATCCTAACCCTAACCCTAACCCTAATCCTAAAACTCACCCTCACCCTAGCCTTCACCCTAACACTAATCCTAAACCTAACCCAAACTCTAACCATAACCCTAACCCTAAACCTCACCCTAAACCTAACCCTAACTCTCACCCACACTGTAAGGGTAACCCTAACCCTAACCGTAACAATAACTGTAACCCTTACGCTAACCCTCACCCTAAATCTAACACTTACCCTTAACTTAAACCTCGGCCTCAGCCTAATCATCACCTTTACACTTACCATCACCCTTACGCTAACCCTCACCCTAACTCTAACCCTCATCCTAACCCTCACCCTAATCGTAACCCTAACCATCACCCTAACCCTATACCTGACCCTCAACCTCACCCTCAGACTAACCCTAAGAATAAGCCTAAACCTAAACTTAATCCTCAACCTCACCCTAGCTCTCACCCTAAACATAGTCCTAACTCTAACCCTCACCCTAACCCTAAACCTAACCCTCACCCACACCCTCATCCTCACCGTAACTCTAACCCTAACCCTATCAATAACACTAACCCTAACCCGAACCATCACCCTAACATTAACCCTAACCCTCACCCTCATGCTCGGACTAAGCCTAAGCCTAAGCCTAAGCCTAACCCTAACCCTCACCCTAACCCTCAACCTTACACGAACCCTAACTCTAACCCTAAACCTCACTCTCACCCTAACTCTAATTCTAAACCTAACCCTAAACCTAAAGCTCATCCTAACCCTAACCTAACATTCACCCTCAGCCTCAGCCGAAACCTAAGCCTAACCTTAACCCTAACCCTAACCCTCACACTCACCCTCACCCTAAACCTAACTCTAACCCTAAACCTCACCCTCACACTAACCCTAAACCTAACACTAAACCTCACCCTAACCCTAAAGCTAACCCTCACACTAAACCTAACCATCACCCTCACCCTCACGCTCAGCCTAAACCTAAGGCTAACCCTAACCCTAACCCTAACACTCAAACTCATCCTAACCTTAACCCTAATCCTAATCCTAACCCTAGCCCTAACCCTCATCCTCACCCTAACACTCACCGTAACCCTAACATAATCCTAAAACTAACCCTCACACTGAGCCTCACCCTAACCCTAATTCTAACACTGAACCGCACCCACACACTAACCCTAATGCTAACCCTAAACATAACCCTAACCCTAACCCCCCCAACTCTCACCCTAACCCTAACACTAACCCTAACCCTAAACCTCAACCTAACCTCACCCTAACCCTAACTCCATCCCTAAATCACACCCTCAAACTAACCCTCACTCTAACCCTAACCCAAACACTAAACCTCACCCTAACCCTAACCCCAACCCTCACACTCACCCTCACAGTAATCGTAACCCTAAACCTAACCCTAACAATAACCCTAAAGCTAATCCTAACCCTCACCCTAACCATAACCCTCAGCCAAAACCAAACCCTCACCCTTAAATTTACCCTCACCTTACACTAACCCTAACACTAACACTAACTCTCACACTAACCCTAACCCTAACCCTAAACCTAAACCTCAACCTAAAACTCACCCTCACCCTAACCCTAACACTAACCCTATTCCTAACCCTTACCCTAGCCCTCCTGCTAAACCTATATCTAAACCTAAACCTCACGCTAACCCTAAGCCCAAGCCTAAACCTAACCCTAACCCTAACCCTAAAAGTAACACTAATCCTCAGCCTCACCCTTACCCTAACCCAAACCCTAACACTAACCAACACCCTCACCCTCAGCGTAACCCTAAGCCTAACCCTAAACCTAACCCTAACCATCACCTTAAACCTAACACTAACACTAACCATAACCCATAGCCAAAGCCTAATCCTCAGCCTCCCCCTCACCCTAACCCAAACACTAAATCTAACACTCACACTCACACTCAAACTAAACCTAATCCTCAACCTAACCCTATCCCTAAACCTAACCCTCACATTAACCTTCAGCCTAGCCCTCACCCTAACCCTAATCCTAATCTTAAAACTTATGCTAACCCTCAGCCTAACCCTAACCCTAACCCTCACCCTAACCCTAACCCTCAACGTAAGCCTCAACCTAACCCTAACTCTATAGCTAACCTTAACCCTCACCCTCACTGTCACCGTAACTGTAACCCAAAACCTAAGCCTAAAAATAACCCTAACCCTCACCCTCACCCTAACACTAATCATAAACCTAAAACTACCCCTAACCCTTAACGTCAACCTAATCCTCACCCTAAACTTAACGCTAACACTAACCGTAACCCTAACCCACGAACTAACCCTCCCCCAACTCTAAATATAACCATAAACCTGACACTCACCCTAACCCTAATCCTAACCCTAACCCTAAACCTCACCCTAACACTAACCCTAAGCCTCACCCTCACCCTCACCCTCAATTTAACTCTAACTCTAACCCTAACAATAACACTAATCCTAAACCTAAATCTAACCCTAAGCCTAATCCTAACCCTAATCCTAAAACACACCCTCACCCTAACACTAATCCTAACCATTACCCTAACCCTCACACTCACCATAACCTTAACCCTCATCCAAACCCTCACCCTAACCCTAATCTTAACCCTAATTCTCCTCCTAACCCTCACCCTAAACCTAACACTAACCCTGACCCTAACACTCAAAAACAGCTTCAACCTAACCCTAACTCAAACCCTAAACCTCACACTCACCCTAAACCTAACCATAACCCTAATCCTAAAACTCACCACAACCCTAACCCTAAGGGTCACCCTCCCTCTAGCCCTCACCCTAACGATAATCCCAACCCTAAGCCTCATCCTAAACCTCATCCTATCACTAACCCTAACCCTCATCCTTACCATCACCCTAAGCCTAACCCAAACTCTCAAACTCACTCTAAACCTCACCCTCACCATAACCCTTACCCTAACCCCCACCCTAACCCTAAATTTAACCCGAACCCTAACGCTCACCCTAAACCTAACCCTAAACCTCACCCTAACCCTAATCTTCACCATCACCCTCAGCCTCAGCCCAAGCCTAAGCCTAATCCTAACCTTAACCCTAACCCTCACACTCACCCTAAGACTAACCCTAATCCTAATCCAAACCCTAAGCCTAAACCCACACTCAACCTAATCCTAACACTAACCCTAAACCTAACCCTAACCCTTACCTAAACCTCAACCCAACCTCACCCTCAACCTAAACCTAAGCCTAACCCTAACACTAACCCTAACCCTCATCTAACCCAAACCCTAACCTTAACCCTAACCCTAACCGAAACACTAACCATAACCCCAAACCTAAACCTAACCCTTACCCTAACCATAACCCTAATCTTCAACCTCAATGTCACCGTAACCCAAACAATAACCCTAAGCCTAAACCTAACCCTAACCCAAACCCTCACACTCACCCTCACCCGAACCCTAATCCTAAACCTAAACCTATCCCTAAACCTAACCCTCACCCTAACCCTCACCCTAGCCCTCAAACTGACCCTAATCCTAACCCTAAACCTCATCCTAAACCTCACACTAACCCTAACCTTAACCCTCACACTAACCCTAACCCTAAACCTAAACCTCACCCTAACCTTAAACCGAATCCTCACCCTCACCCTTACTCTCAACTTAACTCTAACCCTAAACCTAACAATAACCCTAAACCTAAACATAACCCTAACCAACACACTCACCGTAACTCTAAACCTAAGCCTAACACTAAAACTCACCCTAATCCTCACCCTCACCCTCACCCTAACTCAAACCCTAATCCTCACCCACACCCTCACCCTCAGCCTAAACCTAAGCCTAAACCTAACCCTAACCCTAACCATCACCTTAACCCTAACCCTAACCCAAACCCTAACCCTGAACCAAAACCTAATCCTCAGCTTCACCCTCACCCTAACCGAAACCCTAACCCTAACCCTCACCCTAACCCTAAACCTAACCCTAAACCTAACCCTCACACTCACCCTCACCATAACCATAATCCTATACCTAACCCTATCCCTAAACCTATGCTTCACATTAACCCTCAGCCTAGCCCTCATGCTAACCCTAATCCTAACCCTAAACCTTATCCTAAGCCTCACCCTAACCCTACCCCTAAACCTCACCCTCACCTTCAGCCTCACATTAACTCTAACTTGAACCCTAACAATAACACTAATCCTAAACCTAAACCTAACCCTAACCCTAACCCTATACCTAATCCTACCACACACCCTCACCCTAACCCTAATCCTAACCATAGCACTAACCCTCACCCTAAACCTCACACTAACCCTAACACTAATCCTCAATCTAACCCTTACCCTCACCCTAACCCTAACCCTCACCATTACCCTAACACTAACCCTAACCATAACCATAATCATAACCCTCAACCTCAGCCTCACATTCAAAGCAAACATAACCCAAACCATAACACTAACAATAACCCTAACCCTCACCCTAATCCTAATCCTACCCCTACCCCTAAACCTCACCCTAGCCCACACCCTAAACCTAAGCCTAAGCCTAACCCTCACCCTAACTCTCACTCTAACCCTAACCCCAAACCTCAACCGAACCCTAACCTTCAACCTCACCCTCAGCCTAACTCTAATCCTAACCTGAATCCTAAACTTAACCCTCACACTCACAGTCACCTTAAACCTAGACCTAATCCTAACCTTAACACTAACCCTCACCCTCACCCTAAACCTCACCCTAACCCTAACCATAACCCTCAACCTCAGCCTCACTTTCACAGCAAACTTAACCCAAACCATAACACTAACAATAACCCTAACCCTCACCCTCAACCTAACCCTAAACCTAAACCTAAACCTAACCCTAACCCTAACCCTAACCCTAAACCTAAACCTGACCCTAACCCTAATCCTAACCCTCACCCTCACCCTCACAGTAACCATAACCCTAACCCTAACCCTTACAATGACCCTAACCCTAACCCTATACCTCATCCGAACCATATCCTTCACCCTAAACCTAACCCACACCCTAAAGCTTATCCTCACCTTAACCCTAACCCTCACACTCACCCTAACCCTCACCCTAATCCTAATCCTAACCCTAAGACTAACCCTCTCCCTCACCCTAACCTTCACCCTAAACCTAACTCTAACACTAACCCTAACCCTAAACCTCACCCTCAGCCTCACTCTAACCCTAACTCTAACCTTAAACCTCCCCCTCCCCCCACCCTAACCCTAACCCTAACCCTAAACATCACCCAAACCCTAACCCTAAACCTCACCCTCACCCTAGCCCTCACCCTAATCCTAATCCTAACACTAAACCTCACTCTAACCTAACCTTAATCTTAATCCTAACCCTAACCCTCAACCTCACCCTAACCCTCACCTGAACCCTAACCCTAACCTAACCCTCACCCTCACTCTAATCCTAACCATAACTGTAACCCTAAACCCCACCCTCACCCTAACCCTCACCCTAAACCTAAACCTCCCCCCTACCCTAACCCTAATCCTCACCCTCACCCAAGCACTCACCCTAACCATAATCCTAACCCTAATACTCCCCCTAACCCTAACCCTAACACAAAAACCTCACCCACAACCTACCCCTAAGCCTAAACCTAAACCTAACCCTAACACAAATATTCACCCGCAACTTTACACTAATCCTAACCCTAAACCTTACCCTCCCCCTAATTCTCACCCTAACCCTAACCCTAACACTAACACTACCACTAACCCTCAACCTAACCCTCACCCTAACCCTAACTCTAACCCTAAACCTCACCATCACCCTAAACCTAACTCTACCCCTAACCCAAACCCTAAACCTCATCAGAAAACTAACCCTCACCCTCACCCTCAGCCTAAAACTAAACCTGACCCTAACAATAACCCTAACACTAATCCTGACCCTCACCCTAACCATAATGCTCACCCTAACCCAAAACATCATCCTAACCCTTACCCTCACCCTAAAACTAGTGCTAACCCTAACACTAACCCTCACACTAACCCTAACCCTAACCCTAAACTTCACCCTAACCCTAAGCCTATATCTAACCCTACACCTCACGCTCAGCCTAACCCTAACCCTAACCCTAACCCTAACGCTCACCGGCACCCTCAAACTCACCATAACTCTAACCCGAACCCTAACACTAACACTAACCCTAACCCTAACCATCACTTTAACCCTAATCCTCACCCCCACCCTCAGCCTCAGCCTAACCCTAAGCCTAACCGTAACCCTCAGACTAACCTCACTGAAACCCTAACCCTAACACTAACCCTAACCCTAAACCTAAACCTAACCCTAAACCTAACCCTCATTATCAGCATCACCCCCACCCTAACCTAAAATCTAACCCGAACACTCACCCTAAAACTAAGCCCTACACTAACCTTAACCCTAACCTTCACACTCACTCTACCCTAAACCTAATCCTAAACCTAACACTACTCCTAAAACTAACCCTCACCATAATCCTCACCCTAGCCCTCATCCTAACCCTAATCCTAAACCTAAACCTCAAACTAAACCTAAATCTACCCCTAATCCTCAACCTCACCCTAACCCTAACTCTAAACCTAACACTAACACAAAACTTCACCATAACCCTAACCCTAACCCTCACCCTAACCCTAAACCTCACCCTCACCCTCAGCCTATCGCTAAGCCTAACCCTAAACCTATCCCTAACACACACTCACCCTCAATCTAACACTAATCCGAAACCTAACCATAACCCTTCCCCTAACTCTCACCCTAACCCTAACCTTTACACGAACACTAACCCTAACCCTCAACTTAACCGTCACCCTAACCCTAACTCTAAACCTAAACCTCACCATTATGCTAACCCTAACTCTAACCCTAACCCAAACCCTAAACCTCACCCTAACCCTAACCCTAACACTCATCCTCACCCTCACCGTAACCATAACCCTAAACCTAACCCTAACAATAACCTTAAACCTATTCCGAACCCTCACCCTAACCATAACCCTCACCCTTACCCAAACCATCACCCTATCACTTACCCTCACCCTAACACTAACCCTCACCCTAACACTAACCCTCACACTAAACCAATCCCTAACCCTAACCCTAAACTTCAACTTAACCCAGACACTCACCCTAACCCTAAAAATAACCCTAAACATAACCCTCACCCTATCCCCCCTTAAAGTTATATCTAACCCTCAACCTCACCCTCACACTCACCCTAACCCTAACCCTAAACCCCACCCTAACCCTAACCCTAAACCTCACCCTCATGCTCAGCCTAAGCCTAAGCCTAAAGTTAACCCTATCCCTAACACTCACCATAACCCCAACACTAACACAAAACCTAACTCTAAACCTAAACCTCACCCTCAAACTAACCCTAACACTAACCCTAACCCTAAACCTAAGCCTCATCCTAAACCTCAACCTTACCCTCACCCTCACCATAACTGTAACCCTAACCCTAAACCTAACAATAACACTAACACTAACACTAACACTAAACCTCATACTAACCATAACCTTCACCCTAATCCTAACCCTCACCCTAACACTTACCCTCATCCTAACACTAACCCTAACCCTAACACTAACCCTCACACTAAACCTAACCCTAACAATAACCCAAAACCTCACCCTAACCCTAAACCTCAACCTGAACCTAGACCTCAACCAAACCCTAACCCTCATCCTCACCCTAAAACTCACATTAACCATAACACGAATCCTCAATCTAACCCTCAACCTCACCCTAACCCTAACCCTCACCGTTACCGTATCCCGAACGCTCAGCCTAACTCTCACCTTTAAACTTACCGTGACCCTCAACCTCACCCTCACCCTAAATCTAATCCTCATCCTATCCCTCACCCTAATGGTAACCCCAACCATCACCCTAATCCTAACCCTCACCCTCAGCCTCAGCCTCAACCTAACACTAAGCCTAAGCCTAACCCTAAACCTAACCCTCACCCTCACCCTAGCCCTCACCCTAACCCTAATCCTAACCCTAACCCTCATCCTAACCCTTAACCTAACCATAACCCTAACCATCTTTCTAAACCTAATCCTCATCAATACCCATACCCTCAGCCTAACCTTAAGCCTAAGCCGAACCCTAAACTTAACCCTCACACTCACCCTCACTGTAAAACTTATCCTAAAACAAACACTAATCCTAGCATTATACCTCAACCTAACCCTCACCATAAATCTAACCCTAACACTAACGCTAACCCTAACCCTCACCCTAAATCTCCCCCTAACAGTATCTCTAACCCTAAACCACACCCTCACCCTAACCATAACCCTAAACCTAAACCTCACCCTAACCCTGATCCTAAACCTCACCATCACCCTCACCCTCACTGTAACTCTAACCCTATCCCTAATACTAACCCTCACCCTCACCCTAACCCTAACCCTAAACCTAACACTCACCCTCACCATAATGCTAACCCTGAACCTAACCCTAAACCTCACCCTAATGCTAACCCTAACCCTCACCCTCACTCTAACCCTCATCCTAACCCTAATGCTAACCCTAAACCTCACCCTCACCCTCATGCTCGGCCTAAGCCTAAGCCTAAGCCAAAGATTAACCCTGACCCTGACCCTCACCCTAACCCTAACTGTAACACTAACCCTAACCCTAACCCTCACACTAACCCTCAACCTAACACTAACTCTAAACCTAAACCTCACCCTCACTCTAACCCTAACCCTCACCCTCACCCTCACCCCTTGCCTAATATTAAACCTAATCCTAACCCTAAACCTAACCCTAAAAATAAGAGTAACCCTCACCCTAACCCTCACCATAACCCTAAACCTAACACTCACTCTCACCATAGCCCATAACCAAACCCTAAGCCTAAGCCTAACCCTCACCCTAACCCTCACTGTAATCCTAAACCCAACACTCAATTTAACCATAACCCTCACCCTCACCCTAACTCTAATCCTAACCCTAACCCTAACTCTAACCCTCCCCTTAACTCTCACCCTAACCCTAACCTTAAAAGGAACACTAACCCTAACCCTCAACGTAACCCTCACCTTAATCCTAACTCTAACCTAAACCTCACCCTGACCCTAAACCCAACTCTAACCTTAACCCAAACCCTAAACCTAACTCTAACCCTAACCCTAACCCTCATCCTCACCCTCACCGTAACCGCAACCCTAAACCTAACAATAAGAATAAACTTAACCCTATTCCTAACCCTCACCCTAACACTTACCCTCACCCTACCACTAACCCTAAACCTCACCCTAACCCTCTCCCTAACCCTATATGTACCCCTCAACCTCACACTCACCCTAAAGCTAACCTTAAACCCCACATTAACCCTAACTATAACCATCACCCTTATGCTCGGCCTAAGCCTAAGCCTAAGCCTAAGCCTAACACTAAACCTAAACATCACCCTAACCCCAACAATAACACTAAACCTAACTCTAACCCTAAACCTCACCCTCACCCTAACCCTAATTCTAACCCTAACCCTAAACCTAAACCTCATCCTAACACTAACCCTCACCCTCACCCTCACCCTCACCCTCACCGTAACCGTAACCCTAACCCTAACCCTAACAATAACCCTAACCCTAACCCTAAACCTCATCCTAAGCATAACCTTCACCGTAACCCTAACCCTCACCCTAACCCTAACCCTCATCCTAACATTTACCCTCACCCTAACACTCATGCTAACACTAACCCTCACACTAACCCTAAACATCACCCTAACCCTAAACCTCACACTAACCCTAACCCTCAACCTCAACCTAGCCCTCAACCTAACCCTAACCCTCATCCTCACCCTAAAACTCACACTAACCCTGACAGTAATCCTCAATCTAACGCTCACCCTTACCCTAACCCTAACACTCACCCTTACCGTTAACCTCACCCTCAGCCTAAAATCACCTTTACCCTTACCATCACCCTCACACTAACCCTCAGCCTAAAACTAATCCTCATGCTAACCCTCACCCTAACGGTAACCCCAACCATCACCCTAACCCTAACCCTCACACTCACCCTCAGCCTCAGCCTAAACCTAAGCCTAAGCCTTGGCCTAACCCCAACCCTCACCCTCACCCTAACCCTAAACCTCATCCTAACACTTAACCTAACCATAAACCTAACAATCTTTCTAAACCTAATCCTCATCCCCACCCATACCCTCAGCCTATCCCTAACCCTAAGACGAACCCTAACCTTAACCCTCACACTCACCCTCACTGTAAACCTAATCCTAAACCTAAACCTAACCCTAAAATTAAACCTCAGTCTAACACTCACCATAACCCTAACCCTAACCCTAACCCTAATGCTCACCCTGAACCCCCCATAACCCTAACTCTAAACCTAAACGTCACCCTCACCCTAACCCTAACACTAACCCTAAACCTCAACCTAAACCTAATCCTTACCCTCACCCTCACCCTCACTGTAACTCTAACCCTAACCCTAATCCTAACCTCACCCTCACCCTAACCCTAACCCGAACGCTCACCCTTACCTAACATTCACCCTCACCGTAACACTAACCCTAACCCTAACCCTAAACCTGAACATAACCCTAACAATAACCCTCAACCTCACTCTAGCACTCACCCTAAACCTAATTGTAACCTTAAACCTCATCCAAAACCTCGCCCTAACCCTAACCCTAACCCTCAACTTAACCATAAACCTAATTCTAACCCTCAACCTAACCCTAACCCTGAACCCAACGTAACCCTAAACCTAACTCTCACCCTAAACCTAAACCTCATCCTAACCCTAACCCTCACCCTCACCCTTAACCCTAACACTAATCCTAACCTTAAACCTCACCCTATACCTCACCCTAACCCTAACTCTAACCCTAAACCTGACCCTCACCCTAACCCTCACCCTAACCCTAAAACTCACCCTCACCCTAGCCTTCACCCTAACCCTAATCCGAACCTTAACCCTCATCCTAACCCTCACCCTATCCCTAAACCTAACCCTCAACCTAACCCTAAACCTCACCCCTAACCTCACCCTTAGTCTACCCCTAAGCCTAACCCTAAACCTAACCCTAACCCACACACTCACCCCCAACCTAAACCTAACCCTAACCCTCACCCTAACCCTAACCCTCATCCTCAACCTCACCCTTAGCTAACCCTAAGCCTAACCCTAAACCTAAAACTAACACACACACTCACCCTCACCCTAACGCTAATCCTAACCCTAAACCTAACCCTCACCCTCACCCTAGCCTTCACCCTAACCCTAATCCTAAACCTAACTCAAACTCTAACCATAACCCTAACCCTAAACCTCACCCTAAACCTAACCCTTACCCTCACCCTCACTGTAAGGGTAACCCTAATCCTAACCCTAACAATAACCGTAACCCTAACTCTTACCCTCACCCTAACCATAACAATCACCCTAAACCTAACCCTCATCCTAACACTTACCCTCAACCTTATCTTAACCCTAAGCCTCAGCCTAATCCTGACCTTTATGCTTACCATCACCCACACCCTAACCCTCACCCTAATACTAACCCTAATCCTTACCCTCACCCTAACCATAACCCTAACCATCACTCTAACCCTATTCTTCACCTTCAACCTCACCCTCAGACTAACCCTACGCCTAAGCCTAAACCTAACCCTAACCCTCAACCTCACCGTTGCCCTCATCCTAACCATAATCCTAACCCTAACCCTCACCCTAACCCTAACCCTAACTTTACCCATAAACCCCACCCTAACCCTAAACCTAATCCTCACCCGCACCCTAACCCTCACCGTAACTCTAACCCTAACCCTATCAATAACACTAAACCTAACCCGAACCATCACCCTAAACCTAACCCTAACCCTCACCCTCATGCTCGGACTAAGCCTAAGCCTAAGCCTAACCCTAAACCTAACTCTCAACCTAACCCTATTCCTAACCCTAACCCTAACTCTAACCCTAAATCTCACTCTCACCCTAACACTAATTCTAACCCTAACCGTAAACCTAAACCTCATCCTAACCTTAACCCTAAGACTCACCCTCACCCTCAACCTAAACCTATACTTAACATTAACCCTAATCCTAACCCTCACACTCACCCTCACCCTAAACCTAACTCTACCCCTAAACCTCACCATCACCCTAAACCTAAATCTAACACTAAACCTCACCCTAACCCTAACCTTAAGCTCTCCCTAAACCTAAACCTCACCCTCACCATCAGCCTAAACCTAAGGATAACCCTAACCCTAAACCTAACCCTCACACTCACCCTAACCCTAAACCTAATCCTAATCCTAACCCTAGCCCTAAACCTCACCCTCACCCCAAACCTCACCCTAACCCTAAAACTAACCCTGAAACTAACCCTCACACTCAGCCTCAACCTAACCCTAATTCTAACACTAAACCTCACCCACACTATAACCCTAACGCTAATCCTCACCCTGACCCTAACACTAACACTAAACCTAAATCTAACCCTAAACCTCACCCTCAACCTAACCCTCACTCTAACCCTAACCCAAACACTAAACCTCACCCTAACCATAAACCTCACCCTCACCCTAGCCCTCACCCTAACCCTAATTCTAATCTTCACCCTCACCCTAACCCAAACCTTCATCCTCACACTAAGCCTCACCCTAACCCTAACCCTAATCCTCAATCCAACCCTCACCATAACCCTTACCATAACCCTAAACTTAACCTTAACCCACACACTTACCTTAAACCTCACCCTCAGCCTAAACCTCACTTTTACACTTACCATCATCCTCAACCTTACACTCCCCCTAACCCTAAACCTCATCCTAACCCTAACCCTAGCCGTAAACCTAAACATCACCCTATCCCTAACCCTCATCCTCAACCTCAAGCTCAGCCTAACCCTAAGCCTAAGCCTAACCCTTACCCTAAACCTCACCCTCTCCCTAGCCTTCACCCTAACCCTAATCCTAACCCTAACCCTCATCCTAACCCTCACCCTAACCCTAAACATAACCATCACCCTAACCATAATCCTCAAGCCCACACTCACCCTCAGCCTAACCCTAAGCCGAGGTCTAACCCTAACCCTAACACTCACACTCACGCTCAACCTAACCCTAATCCTAAACCTAACTCTACCTCTAACCCTTAACCTCAACCTAACCCTCACCCTAACCTTAACCCTAACACAAACCTTAACCCTAACCCACGAACTAACCCTCCCCCTAACCTTAAATCTAAACATAACCTCACCCTCACCCTAACCCAGTCCTACCCCTAACCCTAAACCTCACACTAACCCTAACCATAACCCTCACACTCACCCTCACTTTAACCCTAACTCTAAACCTAACAATAACACTAATCCTAACCCTTAACCTAACCCTAACCCTAACCATAACACTAATCCTAACACACACCCTCACCCTAACCCGAATCCTAACCATGACCCTAACCCTCACTCTAAACATAACGTTACCCTCATCCAAACCGTCACCCTAACCCTAAACCTAACCCTGAACCTCACCCTAACACTAACCCTAAACCTCACCCTCAACCTAGACCTCACCCTAACCCTAATCCTAACACTAATTCTCCTCTTAACCCCACCCTAAACCTAACACTAATTCACACCCTAACCCTGAACCTAACCCTAACCCTCAACGTAACCCTAACCCTCAAACTCAAGGTAACCTTAACTCTAACGCTCATCCAAACCCTAAACTTAACACAAACCCTAACTCTCACCCTAACCCTAATCCTAACCCTCACCCTAACCCTGAATGTCACCCTCAGCCTAACCCTAAGCCTAAACCTAACCGTAACCCTAACCCTCACAATTACCCTAACCCTTATCCTAATCCTAATCCTAACAGTAAGCCTAACACTCGCCCTCACCCTAACCCTCATCCTAAACCTAACTCTAACACGAACCCTAACCCTAACCCTCACATTCAGCCTCAACCTAACCCTAACGCTAACCCTAAATCTCACCCTCACCCTAAACCCAACCATAACGCTAACCCTAAACCTCACCACAACCCTAACCCTAAACCTCACCCTCAACCTAGCCCTCACCCTAACCCTAATTCTAACCCTAACCCTCATCCTAACACTAACCCTAACCCTCACCCTCACCATCACCCTAACCCTAAACCTAAACCTAATGCTCAACCTAACCCTCACCCTCAACCTCACCGGAACCCTTACCTTAACCCTCACCCTAACTCTAAATTTAACCCGAACCCTAACTCTCACATAAAATCTAAACTTAACCCTCACCCTAACCCTAACCCTCAAACTCACCCTCACCCTAAGTCTAAGCCTAAGTCTAATCCTAACTCTAACTCTAACCCTCACACTCACCCTAAGCCTAACCCTAATCCTAATCCTAACCCTAAGCCTAACCCTCACCCTCACACTAACCCTAACCTTAACCCTAACCCTAACACTAACCATAACCCTAACCCTCACCCTCAGCCTCACCCTAACCTTCACTCTAACCCTAAAAATCCCCCTCCCCCAACACTAACCCTTACCCTCAACCTAAGCCTAACCCTCACCCTCAACCTCAACCTCAGCCTAATCCTAAACCTAACCCTAAACCTAACGCTAACACACACACTCACCCTCACACTAACACTAATCCTAAACCTTTCCCTAACCCTAACCTTCGCTCAAATTTTCACCCTAAACCTAACCATAACACTAATCCTAACCCTAACCCTCAACCTAACCCTCACCCTAAAACTAACTCTAACCCTAAACCTCATCCTCACCCTAAACATAACTCTAACCTAAACACAAACCCTAACCCTCACCCTAACCCCAACCCTAACCATCACCCTAACCCTAATCCTCACCCCCATCCTCACCCTCAGCCTAAACCAAAGCCTAAACCTAACCCTATCCCTAACACTCACACTCACCCTCACCCTAACCCTAATCCTAACCCTACCCCTAAACATTAACCTCAACCTAACCCTCACCCTAACCTTAACCCTAACACTAACCCTAACCCTAACCCACGAAATAACCCTCCCCCTAACCCTAAATCTAACCATAAATCTCACCTCACCCTAACCCTAATCCTACCCCTATCCCTAAACCTCACCCTAACCTTAACCATAACCCTCACCCTCACTTTAACTCTAACTCAAACCCTAATAATAACACTAATCCTAACCCTAAATCTAACCCTAACCCTAACCATAACTCGAATCCTAACACACACCCTCACCCTAACCCTAATCCTAACCATAAGCCTAACCCTCACCATAATCTTAACCCTCACCCAAACCCTCACTGTAACCCTAACCCTAACCCTAAACCTCACCCTCACCCTAGCCCTCACCCTAACCCTAATCCTAACCCTAATTCTCATCCTAACCCTCACCCTCAACCTAACACTAACCCACTCCCTAACCCTAAACCTAACCCTAAACCTCAACCTAACCCTAAACCGCACGCTCAACATAACCCTAATCCTAACCCTCACCCAAACCCTAAACTTAACCGAAACCCTAACTCTCACCCTAACCCTAATCCAAACCCTCACCGTAACCCTCACTCTCACCCTCAGCCTAACCCTAAGTCTAACCCTAACCCTAACCCTAACCCTCACAATCACCCTAACCCTTATCCTAATCCTAATCCTAACCCAAAGCCTAACCCACACACTCACCCTAACCCTCATCCTAAACCTAAATCTAGCATGAACCCTAACCCTAACCCTCACAATCAGCCTTAACCTAACACTAACTCTAACCCTAAAGCTCACCCTTACCCTAAACTTAACCATAAGGCTAACCATATACCTCACCAAAACCCTAACCCTAAACCTCAACCTCACCCTTGCCCTCACACTAAGCCTAATCTTAACACTAACCCTCATCCTAACACTCACCCTAACACTAACTCTAACCCTCACCCTCACCATCACACTAACCCTAAACTTTACCCTAACACTCAACCTAACCCTAACCCTCACCCTCACAGTAACCCTTACCCTAACCCTCACCCTAACCCTAAATTTAACTCGAAACCTAACTCTCACCCAAACCCTAAACTTAAACCTCAACCTAACCCTAACCCTCAAATTCACACTCACTCTCAGCCTAAGCCTAAGCCTAATCCTAACCCTAAAACTAACCCTCACACTCACCCTAAGCCTAACCCTAACCCTAATCCTAACCCTAAGCCTAAACCTCACCCTCACACTAACCCTCACCTTAACCCTAACCCTAACACTAACCCTAACCCTAACCCTCACCCTCAGCCTCACCCTAACCCTAACTCTAACCCTAAACCTCACCCTCCTCCTAAACCTAACCCTTACCTTCACCCTAAACCTAAACCTCACCCTCAACCTCAACCTCAGCCTAACTCTAAACCTAACCCTAAACCTAACCCTAACACATACACTCTCCCTCACACTAACCATAATCCTCACCCCCATCCTCACCCTCAGTCTAACCCTAAGCCTAAGCTTAACCCTAGCCCTAACCCTCACACTCAACCTCACTTTAAACCTAACACTAACCCTACACCTAACCCTTAACCTCAACCTAACCCTCACCCTAACCTTAACCCTAGCACTAACCCTAACCCTAACCCACGAACTAACCCTCCCCCTAACCCTAAATCTAACCAAAAACCTCACCCTCACCCTAACCCTAATCCTACCCCTATCCCTAAACCTCACCCTAACCCTAACCATAACCCTCACACTCACTTTAACTCTAACTCAAACCCTAACAATAACACTAATCCTAACCCTAAATCTAACCCTAACCCTAACCATAACCCGAATCCTAACACACACCCTCACCCTAACCCTAATCCTAACCATAACCCTAACCCTCACCCTCACCATAATCTTAACCCTCACCCAAACCCTCACCGTAACCCTAACCCTAACCCTAAACCTCACCCTCACCCTAGCCCTCACCCTAACCCTAATTCTCCTACCCTCACCCTCAACCTAACACTAACCCTAAACCTAACCCTAAACCTCAACCTAACCCTAACCCGCACGCTCAACATAACCCTAACCCTAATCCTCACCCAAATCCTAAACTTAACCGGAACCCTAACTCTCACCCTAACCCTAATCCAAACGCTCACCGTAACCCTCACCCTCACCCTCAGCCTAACCCTAAGTCTAACCCTAATCCTAACACTAACCCTCACAATCACCCTAACCCTTATCCTAATTCTAATCCTAACCTTAAGCCTAAGCCACACCCTCACCCTAACCCTCATCCTAAACCTAAATCTAACATGAACCCTAAACCTAACCCTCACAATCAGCCTTAACCTAACACTAACTCTAACCCTAAAGCTCACCCTTACCCTAAACCTAACAATAATGCTAACCATATACCTCACCAAAACCCTAACCCTAAACCTCAACCTCACCCTTGCCCTCACACTAACCCTAATCCTAACCCTAAACCTCATCCTAACCCTCACCCTACCACTAAATCTAACCCTCACCCTCACCATCACACTAACCCTAAACTTAACCCTAACCCTAAACCTCACCCACACAGTAACCCTTACCCTAACCCTCACCCTAACCCTAAATTTAACTCGAACCCTAACTCTCACCCAAACCCTAAACTTAACCCTCACCCTAACCCTTACCCTCAAACTCAACCTCTCTCTCAGCCTAAGCCTAAGCCTAATCCTAAATCTAACCCTAACCCTCACACTCACCTTAAGTCTAACCCTAACACTAACCCTAACCCTAACCCTCACCCTCAGCCTCACCCTAACCCTAACTCTAACCCTAAACTTCACCCTCCCCCTAAACCTAACCCTTACCTTCACCCTAACCCTAAACCTCAACCTCAACCTCAACCTCAGCCTTACTCTAAACCTAACCCTAAACCTAAACCTAACACATACACTCTCCCTCACCCTAACCATAATCCTCACCCCCATCCTCACCCTCAGTCTAACCCTAAGCCTAAGCTTAACCCTAGACCTAACCCTCACACTCAACCTCATCCTAACCCTAACACTAACCCTACACCTAACCCTTAACCTCAACCTAACCCTCACCCTAACCTTAACCCTAACACTAAACCTAACCCTAACCCACGAACTGACCCTCCCCCTGACCCTAAATTTAACCTTTACCCTCGCCCTCACCCTCACCCTAATCCTACCCCTATCCCTAAACCTCAGCCTAACCCTAACCCTAACCCTCACCCTCACCCTCACTTTAACTCTAACTCTAACCCTAAAAATAACACTAATCCTAACCCTCAACTTAACCCTAACCCTAACCATAACCCTAATCCTAACATACACCCTCACCCTAACCCTAATCCTAACCATAACCCTAAACCTCAGCCTCACCATAATTTTAACCCTCATCCAAACCCTCACTCTAACCCTAATCCTAACCCTAAACCTCACCCTAACCATAACCCTAACCCTCAACCTCACCCTAGACCTCACCCTAACCCTAATCCTAACCCTAATTCTCCTCCTAACCCTCACCCTAAACCTAACACTAACCCACACCCTAACCCTAAACCTATCCCTAACCCTCAACCTAACCTAACCCTCACACTCACAGTAACCCTAACCCTAACCCTCACCCAAACTCCAAACATAACCCTAACCCTAACTCTCACCATAAACCTAACCCTAATCCTCACTCCCATCCTCACCCTTAGCCTAAGCCTAAGCCTAAACCTAACCCTACCCCTAACCCTCACAATCACCCTAACCCTTATCCTAATACTAATCTTAACCCTAATCCTAACCCTCACACTCAAACTAACCCTCATCCTAACCCTAACTATAACACGAACCCTAACCCTAACCCTTAACCTCAACCTAACCCTCACCCTAAACTTAACCCTAACAATAACCCTAACCCTAACACTAACCCTAACCCTAACCCACGAACTAACCCTCACCCTAAAACAAATCTAACCCTAAACCTCACCCTAACCCTAACCCTAATCCTAACCCTAAACCTAACCTCACCCTAACCCTAACCCTAACCCTCACCCTCACCCTTACCCTCAGCATGACTCTAACCATAACCCTAACAATAACACTAATCCTAACCCTAATCCTAAACCTAACCCTAACCCTAACCCTAATCCTAACACTCACCCTCACCCTAATACTAATCCTAATCCTAACCCTCACCGAACCCTCATTTTAACTCTAACCCTAACAATAACACTAATCCTAACCCTAAACCTAACCCTAACCCTAATCCTAACCATAACCCTAACCCTCACCCTCACCATAATTTTAACCCTCATCCAAACCCTCATTCTAACGCTAACCCTGACCCTAAAACTCTCCCTAACACTAACCCTAACCCTCACCCTAGCACTCACTCTAACCCTAACCCTAATCCTAACACTAATTCTCCTCCTAACCCTTACCCTAAACCTAACACTAACACAAGCCCTAACCCTCAGCCTATCCCTAACCCTCAACCTAACCCTAACCCTCACACTCACAGTAACCCTAACCCTAACCCTCACCCAAACCCAAAACATAACCCGAACCCTCTCTCACCCTAACCCTAACCCTAATCCTCACTCCCATCCTCACCCTCAGCCTAAACCTAAGCCTAAACCTTACCCTATCCCTCACCAGAACCCTAACCCTCACCCTCACTGTAACACTAACCCTTATCCAAACCCTCAACCTTACCCTCACCCTCTCACTAGCCCTCACCCTAACCCTAAACCTAACCCTAATCCTCAACCTAACCCTCACCCTAACCCTAACCCAAACCCTCACCCTAACCCTAAACCTAACTCTAAACCTCAACCTAATCCTAACCCTCATGCTCACCCTAACTATAACCATAACCCTCAGGCTAACCCTAAACATAACCCGAACCCTAACTCTCAAACTAAACCTAACCCTAACACTCACCCTAACACTAACCCTCACCCTCACCCTCAGCATAACCCTAAGCTTAAACATAACCTTAACCCTCACACTCACCCTAAACCTTACCCTAATCCTAACCCTAAACCTATGCCTTACCCTCACCCTCACCCTAACCCTCACCCTAACCCTAACTCTAACACTAACCCTAACCCTAAACATCACAATCAGCCTCACCATAAACCTAACTCTAAACCTAAACCTCAACCTCACCCTCACCCCAAACCTAAGCCTCACCCTCACTCTAGCCCTCACCCTAACCCTAATCCTAACCTAACCCTCAACCTAAACCAAACCCTATTACTAATCCTAATCCTAACCCTCACCATCACCATAAACCTTACTCTAACCCTCACCCTAACCCTAAACTTAACCAGAACCCTAACTCTCAACATAACCCTAACCCTAAACCTCACCCTAACCCTAAACTTCAACCTCACCCTCACCCTCAGCCTAAGCCTAAGCCTAACCTAACCCTAAGCCTAAGCCTAACTGTAACCCTAACCCTTACACTCTGCCTAACCTTAACCCTAATCCTAACCCTAACTCTAACCCTAAATCTCACCGCACCCTAACCCTCACCTTAACCCTAACACTAACCCTAACTCTAACCCTCACCATCAGCCTCATCCTAACCCTAACTCTAACCCTAAATCTCACACTCACACTAACCCTAACCCTAACGCTAACCCTAAAACTCACCCTAAACCTAATCCTAAACCTCACCCTCACCATAGCCCTCACCCTAACCCTAATCCTAACCCTAACACTCATCATAACCCTCCCCCTAACACTAAGCTTACCCACACCCTAATGCTAACCCTCACGCTCAAACTCACTCTCAGCCTAAACCTAAGCCTAAACCTAAACCTAACCCTAACACAAACACTCACCCTCACCCTAACCCTAATCCTAAACCTATCCCTAACCCTTATGCTCCCCCTAAATCTCACCCTAACCCTAACCCTAACACTAACCCTTAACCTAACCCTCCACCTAACCCTCACTCTAACCCTAAACTTCACCCTCAGCCTAAACCTAACACTAACCCTAACGCAAAAACTAAACCTCACCCTAACACTAACCCTAACCCTCACCCTAACCCTCAGCATAACCGAAACTCTAAACCAAACAATAATTCTAAACCTAATCCTAACCCTCACCCTAACCATAAACCTCTCCCTAACCCAAACCCTCACCCTAACACTTACCCTCACCCTAACACTAACCCTAAACTAACACTAACACTAAACCTCAACCTAACCCTCCCCCTAACCCTAAATCAAACCCTAAACCTCACCCTCACCCTCACCCTAACCCTAACCCTAAGCCTCACCTTAACCATAAAACTCACCCTAACCCTAACCCTCACCATAACACTTCCCCACACCCTAAAACTAACCATAAACCAATCACTCAGCCTCACACTAATCCTAACACTCACCCTCAACCTAACCCTCACCCTAGCCCTAACACTAACCCTAACACTCACCCTCACCCTAGCCCTCACCCTAACCCTAATTCTAACCCTCATGCTCACCCTAACCCTAACCCTCATCCTCACCCTAAACCTCACACTAAGCCGAATCCTAATCCTCAATCTAACCCTCACCCTAACCCTAACCCTAACCCTTACCTAACCCTAAGCATAACCCTAACACTCACCCTTCTTTTAACCCTCAGCCTAAGCCTAAAGCTCATCATTACCCTTACCATCATCCCTACCCTAACCCTCCCCCTAACCTTAAACCTCATTCTAACCCTCACCCTAACCGTAAAACAAAACTTCACCCTAACCCTAAAACTCACCCTCAACCTTATGCTCAGCCTAACCCTAAGCGAAGCCTAACCCTTACCCTAACCCTCACCCTCACCCTCGCCCTCACCATAACACTAATCTTAACCCTAACTCTCATCCTTACCCTTACCCTAATCCTAACCCTACCATCATCCTAAATCTAATCCTCAACCCCACCCTCACCCTCAACCTACCCCTAAGCCTAAGTCTAAGCTTACCCTAACCCTCACCCTCACCCTCACCCTAACCTTAATCTTAACCCTAAAGCTAACCCTACACCTTAACCTCAACCTAACCCTCACCCTAACTTTAACCCTAACACTAACCGTAACCCATGAACTAACCCTCCCCCTAACCCTAAATCTAACCCTAAACCTAACCCTCATCCTAACCCTAATCCTACCCCTAAACCTACACCTCACCCTAAACATGACCCTAACCCTCACCCTCAACCTCACCCTCACCGAAAATCTAACCCTAACCCTAACAATAACACTAACCGTAACCCTAACGCTTACCTTAACCCAAACCCTAACACTAATCCTCAACCTAACCCTATCCCTCATCCTAAACCTAAACTGAACCCGAACCCTAACCCTAACCCTAACCATCACCCTCAACCTCAGCCTAACCCTAAGCCTAACTGGAACTTAACCCTTATCCTAATCCTAATCCTAACTCTAAGCCTAACCCTGCCCCTAAACCTAACCCTCCCCCTAAACCTATATCTAACCCTAAACCTCACCCTCAACCTCACCATAACCCTAACCCTAAACCTCACCCTAAACAGAACCCTCACCCTAACCCTAACCCTCACCATAAAGCTTACCCTCACCCTAACACTAACCCTCACCCTAACACTCACGATCACACTAATCCTAACCCTCACCCTAATCCTAAACCTCACCCTCACCCTAACCCTAACCCTAACTCTAACCCTAAACCTCACCCTCATCCTAAAACTAACTCTAACACTAACCCAAACCCTAAACCTCAGCCTAACCCTAAGCATGTCCCTCACCCTTACCCTCACCCTAGCCCTCAACCAAACCCTAATTCTAACCCTCACACTCACCCTAACCCTAACCCTCATCCTCACCCTAAACCTCACACTAACCCTAAACCTAATCCCCAATCTAACCCTTATCTTAACCCTAACCCTAACCCTTATCCTAACCCTAAAACAAACCCTAACCCTCACCCTTAACGAATCCCTCACCCTCAGCCTAAACCTCACCTTTGCCTTAACCATCATCCTCACCATAACCCTCAACCTAACACTAAACCTCATCCTAACAGTCACCCCAACCGTAAACCTAACTATCACCCTAACCCTAACCCTCACCCTCAACCTCAGAGTCAGCCAAAACCTAAGCCTAAGCCTAAGCCTTACCCTAACCCTCACCCTCAACCTAGCTGTCACCCAAACTCTAATCCTAACCCTAACCCTCATCCTAACCCTCAACCTAAACCTAAACCTAACCATCACCCTAACCCTAATCCTAACCCTCACCCTCAACCCCAACCTCACCATAACTCTATCCCTTACCCTAACAATAACAGTAACCCTAAACTTACCCTAACCCTCAACATAACCCTCACCCTCAGCCTCACCCTCACTGCAAACTTAACCCTAACCACAACACTAAAAATAACCCTAACCCTAACTCTAATCCTCACCCCCACAATCACACTCAGCCTAATCCTAAACCTAACCCTAATCCTAACCCTAACCTTAACCCTAACCATAAACCTCACCCTCAGCATCACCCTCACCGCAAACTTAACCCAAACCATAACACTAAAAATAACCCTATCACTAACCCTAACCCTAACCCTAACCCTAATCGTCACCCCCACTGTCACACTAACCCTAAACTTAAGCCTAATCCTAACCCTAAACCTAACCCTAACCCTCACTGTAACACTAACACTAACCCTAACTCTAATGCTCACCCCCACTGTCACACACAGCCTAAACCTAAGCCTAATCCTAACCCTAAACCTAACCCTAAGCCTCACTGTAACACTAAAACTAACCCTAATCCTAACCATAACCATAACCCTAAACCAAACCATAACCCTTAGCCTCACCCTCACCCTAACCCTAACCCGAACCCTAACCCTCATCCTAACCCTAATCCTAACTCTAACCCTAACCCTAACCCTCACACTCACCCTCAGCCTAATCCTAATCCTAAACCAAACCCTATCCCTAAGCCTAACCCTCACCGTCACCCTAATCCTCACCCTATCCCTAACACTAACCCTAAACCTAACCCTCACCCTCAGACTCACCCTAACCCTAACTCTAACGTTAAACCCCACCCTCACCCTAACCCTAACCCTAACCTTAAACCTCCCCCTAACCCTAAACCTAAACCTCAACCTAACCCTCACCTTAACCCTAACCATAACACTAACCCTAACCCTAACCCTCATCCTAACCCTCCCCCTAACTCTAAGTCTAACCATAAACCTCACCTTTACCCTATCCCTAATCCTAACCCTAAAACTAAACCTCACCCTAAACGTAACCCTAACCCTCACCCTCACCCTAACCCTCACAGTAATTCTAATCCTAACCGTAACAATAAAACTAATCCTAACCCTAAACCTAACCCTAACCCTAAACCTAAGCCTAATCCTAACACCTACACTCACACTAACCCTAATCCTAACCCTAACCCTCACACTAATCCTAAACTTCAACCTCACTGTAACCCTAACCCTCACCCAAACCCTCACGCAAACCATAAACCTAACCCTCAACCTATCCCTTACCCTCACCCTCAACCTCACCCTCAGTCTAAACCTAAGCCAAACCCTAAACCTAACCCTAACAAACACACTCACCCTCACCATAAAGCTAATCCTAACCCTAACCCAAAACATGACCCTAAACCTCCCCCTAACTCTCACCCTAAATCTAACCCTAAAACTAACCCTAAACCTAACCCTCAACGTAAGCCTCAACCTAACCCTAACTCTATAGCTAACCTTAACCCTCACCCTCACTGTCACCGTAACTGTAACCCAAAACCTAAGCCTAAAAATAAACCTAACCCTCACCCTCACCCTAACACTAATCATAAACGTAAAACTACCCCTAACCCTTAACGTCAACCTAATCCTCACCCTAAACTTAACGCTAACACTAACCGTAACCCTAACCCACGAACTAACCCTCCCCCAACTCTAAATATAACCATAAACCTGACACTAACCCTAACCCTAAACCTCACCCTAACACTAACCCTAAGCCTCACCCTCACCCTCACCCTCAATTTAACTCTAACTCTAACCCTAACAATAACACTAATCCTAAACCTAAATCTAACCCTAAGCCTAACCCTAACCCTAATCCTAAAACACACCCTCACCCTAAACCTAATCCTAACCATTATCCTAACCCTCACCCTCACCATAACCTTAACCCTCATCCAATCCCTCACCCTAACCCTAATCTTAACCCTAATTCTCCTCCTAACCCTCAACCTAAACCTAACACTAACCCTAACCCTAACCCTCAAAATCAGCTTCAACCTAACACTAACTCAAACCCTAAACCTCACCCTCACCCTAAACCTAACCATAACTCTAACCCTAAAACTCACCACAACCCTAACCCTAAAGCTCACCCTCCCCCTAGCCCTCACCCTAACTATAATCCCAACCCTAACCCTCATCCTAAACCTCACCCTATCACTAACCCTAACCCTCATCCTCACCATCACCCTAAGCCTAACCCAAACTCTCAAACTAACTCTAACCCTCACCCTCACCAAAACCCTTACCCTAACCTTCACGCTAACCCTAAATTTAACCCGAACCCTAACTCTCACCCTAAAGCTAACCCTAACCCTCACCCTAACCCTAATCCTCACCATCACCCTCAGCCTCAGCCTAAGCCTAAGCTTAATCATAACCTTAACCCTAACCCTCACACTCACCCTAAGCCTAACCCTAATCCTAATTCTAACCCTAAGCCTAAACCGCACACTCAACCTAACCCTAACACTAACCCTAACCCTAACCCTAACCCTTACCTAATCCTCACCCCCAACCTCACCCTCAGACTAACCCTAAGCCTAACCATAACACTAACCCTAAACCTCACCGTAACCCTAACCCTAATCTTAACCCTAACCCTAACCGAAACACTAACACTAACCCCAAACCTAACCCTAACCCTTACCCTAACCCTAACCCTAATCCTCAACCTCAATGTCACCCTAACCCAAACAATAACCCTAACCCTCACCCTAATCCTAAGCCTAACCCTAACCTTAACCCTCACACTCACCCTCACCCTAACCCTAATCCTAAACCTAACCCTCACCCTAGCCCTCAAACTGACCCTAATCCTAACCCTAAACCTAATCCTAAACCTCACACTAACCCTAAACTTAACCCTCACACTAACCCTAACCCTAAACCTAAACCTCACCCTAACACTAAACCGAATCCTCACCTTCACCCTTACTCTCAACTTAACTCTAACCCTTAACCTAACAATAAACCTAAACCTAAACCTAACCCTAACCATCACACTCACCATAACTCTAAACCTTACCCTAACACTAAACCTCACCCTAATCCTCACCCTCACCCTCACCCTAACTCAAACCCTAATCCTCACCCTCAGCCTAAACCTAAGCCTAAACCTAACCCTAACCCTAACCATCACCTTAACCCTAACCCTAACCCAAACCCTAACCCTGAACCAAAACCTAATCCTCAGCCTGACCCTCACCCTAACCCAAACCCTAACCCTTACCCTCACCCTAACCCTAAATCTAACCCTAACCCTAACCCTCACACTAACCCTCACCATAACCATAATCCTATACCTAACCCTATCCCTAAACCTATGCTTCATATTAACCCTCAGCCTAGCCCGCACGCTAACCCTAATCCTAACCCTAAACCTTATCCTAAGCCTCACCCTAACCCTACCCCTAACCCTCACCCTCACCTTCAGCCTCACTTTAACTCTAACTCGAACCCTAACAATAACACTAATCCTAAACCTAAACCTAACCCTAACCCTAACCCTATACCTAATCCTACCACACACCCTCACCCTAACCCTAATCCTAACCATAGCACTAACCCTCACCCTAAACCTCACACTAACCCTAACACTAATCCTCAATCTAACCCTTACCCTCACCCTATACCCTAACCCTCACCCTTACCCTAACACTAACCCTATCCATAACCATAATCATAACCCTCAACCTCAGCCTCACATTCCCAGCAAATATAACCCAAACCATAACACTAACAATAACCCTAACCCTCACCCTAATCCTAATCCTACCCCTACCCCTAAACCTCACCCTAGCCCACACCCTAAACCTAAGCCTAAGCCTAACCCTCACCCTAACTCTCACTCTAACCCTAACCCCAAACCTCAACCGAAACCTAACCCTCAACCTCACCCTCAGCCTAACTCTAATCCTAACCTGAACCCTAACCTTAACCCTCACACACACAGTCACCTTAACCCTAGACCTAATCCTAACCTTAACCCTAACCCTCACCCTCACCCAAAACCTCACCCTAAGCCTAAACATAACCCTCACCCTCAGCCTCACATTCACAGCAAACTTAACCCAAACCATAACACTAACAATAACCCTAACACTCACCCTAAACCTAACCCTAAACCTAAACCTAAACCTAACCCTAACCCTAACCCTAAACCTAAACCTGACCCTAACCCTAATCCTAACCCTCACCCTCACCTTCACAGTAACCATAACCCTAAACCTAACCCTTACAATAACCCTAACCCTAACCCTATACCTCATCCGAACCATATCCTTCACCCTAACCCTAACCCACACCCTAAAGCTTATCCTCAACTTAACCCTAAACCTCACACTCACCCTAACCCTCACCCTAATCCTAATCCTAACCCTAAGCCTAACCCTCACCCTCACCCTAAACCTCACCCTAAACCTAACTCTAACACTAACCCTAACCCTAACCCTCACCCTCAGCCTCACTCTAACCCTAACTCTAACCCTAAACTTCCTCCTCCCCCCACCCTAACCCTAACCCTAACCCTAAACCTCACCCAAACCCTAACCCTAAACCTCACCCTCACCCTAGCCCTCACCCTAATCCTAATCCTAACACTAAACCTCACTCTAACCCTAACCTTAATCTTAATCCTAACCCTAAACCTAACCCTCACCCTCACCCTAACACTCACCCTAACACTAACCCTCACCCTCACTCTCATCCTAACCATAACTGTAACCCTAAACCCCACCCTCATCCTAATCCTCACCCTAAACCTAAATCTCCCCCATACCCTAAACCTAAACCTCACCCTCAAACTAGCACTCACCCTAACCCTAATCCTAACCCTAACCCTCACCTTAATGCTAATGCTCACACTCAACCTCACCCTCAGCGTAACCCTAAGCCTAACCCTAAACCTAACCCTAACACAAATATTCACCCTCAACTTTACCCTAATCCTAACCCTAAACCTAAGCCTCCCCTAATTCTCACCCTAACCCTAACCCTAACACTAACACTACCCCTAAACCTCAACCTAACCCTCACCCTTAACTCTAACTCTAACCCTAAACCTCACCCTCACCCTAAACCTAACTCTAACCCTAACCCAAACCCTAAACTTCACCATAAAACTAACCCTCACACTCACCCTCAGCCTAAAACTAAACCTGACCCTAACAATAACCCTAACACTAATCCTAACCCTCACCCTAACCATAACGATCACCCTAACCCAAAACCTAACCCTAACACTTACCCTCACCCTAAAACTAAAGCTAACCCTAACACTAACTCTCACACTAACTCTAACCCATAGCCTAACCCTAAACCTCACCGTAACCCTATCCCTAACCCTAAAGAGAATTAACCCTAACCCTAAATCTAACCCTAATCCTCAGCCTCACCCTCACCGTAACCCAAACCCTAACCCTAAACCTCACCCTAACCCTAAGCCTATATCTAACCCTAAACCTCACCCTCAGCCTAACCCTAACCCTGACCCTAACCCTAAACCCCAACCTATCCCTAACCCGCACCCTCAACCTCACCATAATTCTAACCCAAACCCTAACACTAACACTAACCCTAACCCTAACCATCACTTTAACCCTAATCCTCACCCTCACCCTCAGCCTCAGCCTAACCCTAAGCCTAACCATAACTCTCAGACTAACCCTCACCGAAACCCTAACCCTAACCCTACCCCTAACCCTAAACCTAACCCTAACCCTAAACCTAACCCTCATTATCAGCTTCACCCCCACCCTACCCTAAACTCTAACCCGAACACTCACCCTAACCCTAAGCCCAACCCTAACCTTAACCCTAACCTTCACACTCACTCTACCCTAAATCTAATCTTAAACCTACCATTACTCCTAAACCTAACCCTCACCATAACCCTCACCCTAGCCCTCACCCTAACCCTAATCCTAACCCTAAACCTCAAACTAACCCTAAATCTACCCCTAAACCTCAACCTCACCCTAACCCTAACTCTAACCCTAACACTAAACCTCACCATAAACCTAACCCTAACCCTCACCCTAACCCTAAACCTCACCATCACCCTCAGCCTAACCCTAAGCCTAACCCTAAACCTATCCCTAACACACACTCACCCTCACACTAACACTAATGATAACCCTAACCCTAACTCTCCCCCTAAATCTCACCCTAAACCTAACCTTAACACGAACACTAAACCTAACCCTCAACTTAACCATCACCCTAACCCTAACTCTAAACCTAAACCTCACCATCATGTTAACCTTAACTCTAACCCTAACCCAAACCCTAAACCTCACCCTAACCCTAACCCTCATTATCAGCTTCACCCCCACCCTACCCTAAACTCTAACCCGAACACTCACCCTAACCCTAAGCCCAACCCTAACCTTAACCATAATCTTCACACTCACTCTACTCTAAACCTAATCCTAAACCTACCATTACTCCTAAACCTAACCCTCACCTCAACCTCACTGTAACCATAACCCTAAACCTAACCCTAACAATAACCCTAAACCTATTCCGAACCCTCACCCTAACCATAACTCTCAACCTAACCCAAACCATCACCCTATTACTTACCCTCACCCTAACACTAACCCTAACCCTAACAATAACCCTCACTCTAATCCAAGCCCTAACCCTAACCCTAAATCTCAACCTAACCCAGACCATCACCCTAACCCTAAAAATAACCCTCACCCTAACCACCCCTTAATGTTATATCTAACCCTCAACCTCACCCTCACACTCACCATAACCCTAAACCTAAACCCCACTCTAACCCTAACCCTAACCCTCACCCTCATGCTCAGCCTAAGCCTAAGCCTAAGCTTAACCCTAACCCTAACCCTCACCAAAACCCCAACACTAACACAAACCCTAACTCTAACCCTAAACCTCACCCTCACCCTAACCTTAACACTAACCATAACCCTAAACCTAAGCCTCATCCTAACCCTAACCCTCACCCTCACCCTCATCCTCACCGTAAGTGTAACCCTAACCCAAAACCTAACAATAACCCTAACACTAACCCTAAACTTCATCCCAACCATAACCTTCACCCTAACCCTAACCCTCACCCTAACACTTACCCTCATCCTAACACTAACCCTAACCCTAACACTAACCCTCACACTAAACCTAACCCTCACACTAACCAAAAACCTCACCCTAACCCTAAACCTCACCCTGAACCAAGCCCTCAACCAAACCTTAACCCTCATCCTCACCCTAAAACTCACACTAACCATAACACGAATCCTCAATCTAACCCTCAACCTCACCCTAACCGTAACCCTCACCTTTGCCCTAAACCGCACGCTCAGCCTAACCCTCACCTTTACCCTTACCGTGACCCTGAACCTCACCCTCACCCTAACCCTAATCCTCATCCTATCACTCACCCTAATGATAACACAAACCATCACCCTAATCCTAACCCTCACCCTCCCCCTCAGCCTCAACCTAACCCTAAGCCTAAGCCTAGCCCTAAGCCTAACCCTCACCCTCACCCTAGCCCTCACCCTAACAATAATCCTAAACCTAACCCTCATCCTAACACTTAACCTAACCATAACCCTAACCATCTTTCTAAACCTAATCCTCATCCCCACCCATACCCTCAGCCTAACCTAAGCCTAAGCCGAACCCTAACCCTAACCCTCACACTCACCCTCACTGTAAACCTTATCCTAAAACTAACCCTAATCCTAACATTATACCTCAACCTAACCCTCACCCTAACCCTAACCCTAACACTAACCCTAACCCTAACCCTCCCCCTAAACGTAACTCTAACCCTAAACCACACCCTCACCCTATCCATAACCCTTACACTAAACCTCACCCTAACCCTGATCCTAACCCTCACCGTCACCCTCACCCTCACTGTAACTCTAACCCTATCCCTAATAGTAACCCTCACCCTCACCCTACCCCTAACCCTAACCCTAACTCTCACCCTCACCATAACGCTAACCCTAAACCTAACCCTAAACCTCACCCTAATGCTAACCCTAACCCTCACCCTCACTCTAACCCTCATCCTAACACTAATGCTAACCCTAAACCTCACCCTCACCCTCATACTCAGCCTAAGCCTAAGCCTAAGCCAAAGATTAACCCTGACCCTGACCCTCACCCTAAACCTAACCCTAACCGTAACACTAACCCTCACCCTAACGCTTAATCTAAACCTAAACCTCACCCTCACCCTAACCCTAACCCTCACCCTCACCCTCACCCTCTGCCTAATATTAAACCTAACCCTAACCCTAACCCTAACCCTAACAAGAAGAGTAACCCTCAACCTACCGTCACCCTAAACCTAACCCTAACACTCACACTCACCATAGCCCATAACCAAACCCTAAGCCTAAGCCTAACCCTCACCCTAACCCTCACTCTAATCCTAACCCCAACACTCACCTTAACCATAACCCTCACCCTCATCCTAACTCTAATCCTAACCCTAACCCTAACTCTAACCCTTCCCTTAACTCTCACCCTAACCCTAACCTTAAAAGGAACACTAACCCTAACCCTCAACGTAACCCTCACCCTAATCCTAACTCTAACCTAAACCTCACCCTGAGCCTAAACCCAACTCTAACATTAACCCAAACCCTAAACCTCACTCTAACCCTAACCCTAACCCTCATCCTCACCCTCACCTTAACCGCAACCCTAAACCTCACAATAAGAATAACCTTAACCGTATTCCTAACCCTCATCCTAACACTTACCCTCACCCTAACACTAACCCTAAACTTCACCCTAACTCTCTCCCTAACGCTATATGTAACCCTCAACCTCACACTCACCCTAAACCTAACCCTAAACCCCACATTAACCCGAACCCTAACAATCACCCTTGTGCTCGGCCTAAGCTTAAGCCTAAGACTAAGCCTAACACTAACCCTAAACATCACCCTAACCCCAACAATAAAACTAAACCTAACTCTAACCCTAAACCTCACCCTCACCCTAACCCTAATTCTAACCCTAACCCTAAACCTAAACCTCATCCTAACCCTAACCCTCACCCTCACGGTGAGCTTAACCCTAACCCTAACTCTAACAATAACCCTAACCCTAACCCAAACCCTCATCCTAAGCATAACCTTCAGCGTAACCCTAACCCTCACCCTAACACTTACCCTCACCCTAACACTAACACTCAACCTAACACTAACCCTCACACTAACCCTAACCATCACCCTAACCCTAAACTTCACCCTATCCCTAACCCTCAACCTCAACCTAGCCCTCAACCTAACCCTCACCCTCATCCTCACCCTAAACCTCACACTAACCCTAACATTAATCCTCAATCTCAACCTCACCCTCACACTAACACTAACACTCACCCTTACCATAAACCTCACCCTCAGCCTAACACTCACCTTTACCCTTACCATCACCCTCACACTAACCCTCAACATAAAACTAATCCTCATCCTACCCCTAACCCTAACGGTAACCCCAACCATCACCCTAACCCTAACGCTCACCCTCACCCTCAGCTTGAGCCTAAACCTAAGCCAAAGCCTTGGCCTAACCCTAAAACTCACCCTCACCCTAACCCTAACCCTCTTCCTAACCCTTAACCTAACCATAAACCTAACCATCTTTCTAAACCTAATCCTCATCCCCACCCATACCCTCAGCCTAACCCTAACCCTAAGCCGAACCCTAACCTTAACGCTCACACTCACCCTCACCAAAAACCTAATCCTAAACCTAAACCTAACACTAAAATTAAACCTCAGTCTAACACTCACCCTAACCCTAACCCTAACCCTAACCCTAATGCTCACCCTAACCCTCCAACTAACCCTAACTCTAACCCTAAACGTCACCCTCACCCTAACCATAACCCTAACCCTAAACCTCACCCTAAACCTGATCCTTAACCTCACCCTCACCCTCACCCTCACTGTAACTCTAACCCTAACCCTAATCCTAACCCTCACCCTCACCCTAATCATAACCCTAACCCTCACCCTTAACCTAACCCTCACACTCACCGTAACACTAACCCAAACCTTAAACCTCACCATAACCCTAACAATAACCCTCAACCTCACCCTAGCACTCACCCTAAACCTAATTGTAACCTTAAACCTCATCCAAAACCTCACCCTAAACCTAACCCTAACCCTCAACCTAACCCTAAACCTAATTCTAACCCTCAACCTAACCCTAACCCTGACCCCAACGTAACCCTAACCCTAACTCTCACCCTAAATCTAAACCTCATCCTAACCCTAACTCTCACCCTCACCCTAACCCTAACACTAATCCCAACCTTAAACCTCATGCTATACCTCACCCTAACCCTAACTCTAACCCTAAACCTGACCCTCACCCTAACCCTCACCCTAACCCTAAAACTCACCCTCACCCTAGCCTTCACCCTAACCCTAATCCGAACCTTAACCCTCATCCTAACCCTCACCCTAACCCTAAACCTAACCATCAACCTAACCCTAAACCTCACCCCTAACCTCACCCTTAGTCTAACCCTAAGCCTAACCCTAAACCTAACCCTAACCCACACACTCACCCTCAACCTTACCCTAACCCTAACCCTCACCCTAACCCTAACCCTCATCCTCAACCTCATCCTTAGCCTAACCCTAAGCCTAACCCTAAACCTAAACCTAACACACACACTCACCCTCACCCTAATGTTAATCCTAACCCTAACCTTAACGCTCACCCTCACCATAGCCTTCACCCTAACCCGAATCCTAAACCTAACTCAAACTCTAACCATAACCCTAACCCTAAACCTCACCCTAAACCTAACCCTTACCCTCACCCTCACTGTAAGGGTAACCCTAATCCTAACCCTAACAATAACCGTAACCCTAACTCTTACCCTCACCCTAACCATAACAATCACCCTAAACCTAACCCTCATCCTAAGACTTATCCTCAACCTTATCTTAACCCTAAGCCTCAGCCTAATCCTGACCTTTATGCTTACCATCACCCTCACCCTAACCCTCACCCTAGTCCTAACCCTAATTCTTACCCTCACCCTCACCATAACCCTAACCATCACTCTAACCCTATTCTTCACCATCAACCTCACCCTCAGACTAACCCTAACCCTAACCTTACCCATAAACCAAACCCCACACTAAACCTAAACCTAACCCTCACCCGCACCCTCACCCTCACCGTAACTCTAACCCTAACCCTATCAATAACACTAAACCTAACCTCAACCATCAACCTAAACCTAATGCTAACCCTCACCCTCATGCTCAGACTAAGCCTAAGCCTAAGCCTAACCCTAAACCTAACTCTCAACCTAACCCTATCCCGAACCCTAACCCTAACTCTAACCCTAAATCTCACTCTCACCCTAACACTAATTCTAACACTAACCCTAAACCTAAACCTCATCCTAACCTTAACCCTAAGACTCACCCTCACCCTCAGCCTAAACCTATGCTTAATATTAACCCTAAACCTAACCCTCACACACACCCTCACCCTAAATCTAACTCTAACCCTAAACCTCACCATCACCCTAACCCTAAATCTAATACTAAACCTCACCCTAACCCTAACCCTTACCTCACCCCAAACCTAACCCTCACCCTCACCATCAGACTAAACCTAAGGATAACCCTAACCCTAAACCTAACCCTCACACTCACCCTAACCCTAAACCTAATCCTAATTCTAACCCTAGCCCTAAACCTCACCCTCACCCCAACCCTCACCCTAACCCTAAATCTAACCCTGAAACTAACCCTCACACTCAGCCTCACCCTAACCCTAATTCTAACACTAAACCTCACCCACACCATAACCCTAACGCTAACACTAACCCTAAACCTAACAGTAACCCTAACCACAAACCTCAACCTAACCCTCAGCCAAACCCTAAATCTATCCCTAATCCTCACCATCAACCTAACCTTTACTCTAACCCTAACCCAAACACTAAACCTCACCCTAACCCTAAACCTAACCCTCACACTCACCCTCACCGTAACCGTAACCCTAAACCTAACCCTAACAATAACCCTAAAGCTAATCCTAACCCTCAACCTAACCATAACCCTGACCCTAACCCAAACCCTCGCCCAAACACTTACCCTCACGCTAACACTAACCCTAACCCTAACACTAACCCTCACACTAACCATAACCCTAACCATTAGCCTAAACCTCAACCTAACCCTCACCCTTACCCTAACCCTAACACTAACCGTATTCCTAAACCTTGTCCTAACACTCCCCCTAACCCTATATCTAACCCTAAACCTCACGCTAACCTTAACCCTAAGCCTAAGCCTAACACTAAACCTAACCCTAACCCTAAACATAACCTTAATCCAAAGCCTGACCCTCACCCTAACCCAAACACTAACCCTAACCCACACCCTCATCCTCAAACTATCCCTAAGCCTAACCCTAACCTAACCCTAACCATCACCTTAAACCTAACCCTAAACCTAACACTAAACCAGAACCAAACCCTAAATCTCAGCCTTACCCTTACCCTAACCCAAAACCTAACCCTAACTCTCACCCTAACACTAAGCTTGACCCTAAACCTATCCTCCACACTCACCTTCACCATAACCCTAATCCTAATCCTAATGTTATCCCTAAACCTTACCCTCACTTTAACCCTCATGCTAGCCCTCAACCTAACCCTAATAATAACCCTAAAACTTATCCTAACACTCAACATAACCCTAACCCTCACCCTAACCCTCACCCTCACCCTAACCCTAACCCTAACAATAACCCAAACCCTAACACTCAACCTCAGCCTCATCCTAACCCTAACTCTAACCCTAAATCTCCTCCTCCCCTAACCCAATAATCCAAACCCTAACCCTCAACCTCAGCCTCATCCAAACCCTAACTCTAACCCTAAATCTCCTCCTCCCCCTAACCCTAACCTTCACGCTCATCGAAAAAGTAACCGTAACCCTAACCCTAACAATAACCCTAACCTTAACCTTCACCCTAAGCATAATCCTCACCCTAACCCTAACCCTCACCCTAACACTTACCCTCACCCTAACCCTAACCCTAACACTAATACTAACTCTCACACTAACCCTAACCCTCACCCCAATCCTAAACCTCACCCTAACCCTAAACCTCAACCTCACCCTAGCCCTCACCCTAACCCTAATTATAACCCTCACCCTCAACCTAGCCCTCAACCTAACCCTAACCCTCATCCTCACCCTAGCCCTCACCCTAACCCTAATTCTAACCCTCATGCTCACCCTAACCCTAACCCTCATCCTCTCCCTAAACCTCCCACTAACCCTAAACCTAATCCTCAATCTAACCCTCACCCTGACCCTAACCCCAACCTTTACCCTAACCCTAAACCTAGCCCTAATGCTCGCCCTTATCTTAACCCTCAACCTCAGCCTAAACCTCAACTTTACCCTTACCATCATCTTCAACCTAAACCTCACCCTAACCCTAAAACTCATCCTAACCAACACCATAAACTTAAACTTAACCATCACCCTAACCCTAACCCTCAACCTCAACCTCACACTCAGCCTAAGCCTAAGCCAAAACCTAACCCTAAACTTTATTCTAAACCTCACACTGACCCTCAAAGTAACCCTAACCATCACCATCACCAAAATCCTTACCCTAAACATCAATCTAACCCTAAACTTAACCAAATCCCTAACTCTCAACCTAACCTTAACCCTCACCCTAACCCGAACCCTCACCCGAACTCTCACCCTCAGCCTAACCCTAAGCCTAAGCCTAACCATAACCCTAAACATTACCCTCAACCTAACCATCACCATAACCCTAACCCTAATCCTAACACTAAACCTCACCCTAAACTTAACCTTAATCCTAATTCTAACCCTAACCGTATCCCTCACCCTCAACCTAACCCTCACCTTAACCCTAACCCTAACACTAACCCTAACCCTATCCCTCACCTCAGTCTCATCCTAACCCTAACTGTAACCCTAAACCTCATCCTCATCCTAACACTCACCCTAAACCTAAACCTCATGTAACCCTAAACCTAAACCTTACCCTCGACCTAGCCCTCACCCTAACCCTAACCCTAACCCTTACCCTAATCCTAACCCTCCCCCTAACCCTAACCCTAAACCTCACCCTAACACTTACCCTAACGTTAATCCTCACCCTCAACCTCACCCTCAGCCTAACCCTAAACCTAACCGTAAAACACATACTCACCCTCACGTTTACCCTAATCCTAACCCTAACCCTAACCCTAACCCTCACCCTAACCCTAACCCTCACCTTAACCCTAACCCTAACATTAACCCTAACCCTAAACCACACCCTCAGCCTCATCCTAACCCTAACCCTAAACATAAACCTCACCCTCACCCTCACCCTAACCCTCACCCTCACCCTAGCGCTCATCCAAACCCTAATCCTAACCCTAAACCTCATTCTAAACCTCCCCTTAACCCTATGACTAACCCTCACCTTAACCCTACCTTTCTCACCCTCAACCTCAACCTCAGCCTAACCCTAAGCCTAACCCTAAACCTAACCCTAACACACACACTCACCCTCAGCCTAACCCTAAGTGTATACCTAAAACTAACCCTAACTCTCTCCCTCCGCCTCACCCTAACCCTAATTCTATCGCTAAATCTCACCCTCACCCTACCCCTAATGCTAAACCTTAACCCTAACCCAAACCCTAACCCAAACCCTCCCCCTAACTCTCACCCTAACCCTAACACTAACACTAACGCTAACTCTAACCCTAACCCTAAACCTCAACCTAACCCTAACCCTAACCCTATCCCTCACCCTAACCCTCACCCTCACACTCAGCCTAACCTTAAGCCTAAACCTAATCCTAACCCTAACCCTCACACTCACCCTAACCCTAACCCTAATCCTAATCCTAACCCTATCCCTATCCCTCACCCTCACACTAACACTCACCCGAACCCTAACCCTAACACTAACCCTAACCCTAACCCTCACTATCAACCTCACCCTCAGCCTAACCCTAAGCCTAACGCTAAACCTAACACTCACACACACACTCACCCTCACTCTAACCCTAATCCTAAACCTAAACGTAACCATAAACCTCCGCCTAACTCTCACCCTAACGCTAACCCTAACACTAACCCTAACCCTCAACCAAACCCTCACCCTAACCCTAGCTCTAACCCTAAACCTCACCCTCAACCTAAACCTAACTCTAACCCTAACCCAAACCCGAAACCTCACCCTAAGCCTAACCCTAAACCTCATCCTCACCTTCACCCTAACCCTAACTATAACAATAACGCTAACCCTATTTTCACCCTAACCCTAACCCTAAACCTCACCCTCACCTTCACCCTCACAGTAACCGTAACCCTAAACCTAGCAATAACCCTTACCTTAACCCTAAACCTCACCCTAACCATAACCCTCACCCTAACCCTAAAACTCTCCCTAAAACAAACCCTCAAACTAACACTAACCCTCACACTAACCCTAACCCTAACCATAACCCTAAACCTCACCCTAACACTAAGCCTAACCCTAACATTCACCCTAACCCTAATTCTAACCCTAACCCTCACCCTAAGCATAAATCTCCTCCTCACCATAAACCTCACACTAACCCTAACCCTAATCCTAAATCTAACCCTCACCCTCACAATAACCCTAACCCAAAGCCTTAACCTAACCCTCAGCCTAACCTTAACCCTCACCCTTACATTAACCCTCACCCTCAGCCTAACACTCACCTTTAACCTTAACGACACCCGCAAGCTAACCCTCACCCTAAGCCTAAACTTAACCGAAACCTAACTCTCACCATAAGCTTAATCCTAACCCTCACCTTAACCCTAAACCTAACCCTCACCCTCACCCTCAGCCTAACCCTAAGACTAACCCTATACCTAATCCTAATCCTCACACTGGCCCTCTCCCTAACCCCAATCCTAATCCTAACCCTAACCCTAACACAAACCCTCACCCTAACTATCACCCTAAACCTAACCCTAACACTAAGCCGAACCCTCACCCTAAACCTCACCCTAACCCTATATCTAACACTAAACTACAAACTCACAGTGACCCTAAACCTAACCCTAACCCTAAACCTCACCCTAACCCTAACCCTAAACCTCACCCTCACCATAGCTGTCACCCTAACCCTAATCCTAAACCTAACCCACATCCTAACCCTCAACCTAACCCTAAACCTAACCCTCAACCTAACCCTAAAACTCACACTCAACCTAACCCTAAGGCTAACCCTAAGACTAACCCTAAACCTAACCGTAACCCACACACTCACCCTCACCCTAACACTAACTATAACCCTAACCCTAAATTTAAACCGAACCCTAACACTCACCCTAACCCTAACCCTAACCCTCATCCTAAGACACAACCTAACCCTATCCGTATCCATCACCCTAACCCCAACTCTCACCCTCAGCCTAACCCTAAGCTTAAGCATAACTCTAACCCTAACCCTCAACCTCACCCTAAACTTAATCCTAACCCTAACCTTCATCCTAACCCTCACCATAACGATAACCCTAACCATCATCCAAAACCTATTCCTCACCTCCACCCTCACCCTCAGCCTAACCCTAAGCCTAAGCCTAAACCTAACCATAACCCTCACCCTCAGCCTCACTCTCACCCTAACCCAAATCCTAACCCTAACCCTCACCCTAACTCTAAGCCTAACCCTAATGCTAGCCCTCACCCTAAACCTAATCCTAACCCTAAACCTCATCCTAACCCTCACCCTAACCCTAACCCTAAACCTCACCCTCATGCTCCGCCTAAGCCTAAGCCTAACCCTAAGCCTAACCTTAACCCTAACCCTAACCCTCACCCTATCCCTAACCTTAACACTATCCCTAACTCTAACCCTAAACCTCACCCTCACCCTAACCCTAACTGACCCTAACCCTAAACCTAAGCCTCATCCTAACCCTAACCCTCACCCTCACCTTCACTGTAAACCTAACTGTAACACTAAACCTAACAAAAACCCTAAACCTAACCCTAACCCTCACCCTAATCATAATCCTCACCCTAAACTTAACCCTCATCCTAACACTAACCCTAACCCTAACAATAACACTAACCCTAACCCTAACCCTAAACCTAAACATAAACCTCACCCTCAGCCTCATCCTCACCGCAAACCGAACCCTAACCATAACACTAACAATAACCCTAACCATAACCCTAAAACTCACACTCACCCTCACCCTAACGCAAATCCTAAACCTAACCCTATCCCTAACCCGAACCCTCACACTAACCCTCACACTAGCCCTCACCCTAAACCTAATCCTAACCCTAAACCTCATTATAAACCTCACCCCAAACCTAACGCTCATCCTAAACCTAACACTAACCATAACCCTCATGGTTGGCCTAAGCCTAAGCCTAAGCCTAAGCCTAACCTTAACCCTTACCCTCACCCTATTCCTAAACCTAACACTAACCCTAACTCTAACCCTAAACCTCACCCTCAACCTAACCCTAAATCTAACCCTAACCCTAAACCTAAACCTCAAACTAACCCTAACCCTAATCCTCACCCTCACGGTAACCCTAACCCTAACCCTAACCCTAACAATAACCCTAAGCCTAACCCTAACCCTCACCGTAAGCATAACCCTCACCCTAACCCTAACCCTCACCCTAATATTTACCCTCACCCTAACACTAACCCTAACTCTAACACTAATGCTTACACTAACCCTAACCATCACCCTAAACCTAAACCTCACCCTAACACTAACCCTAACCCTGACCTCACCCTAGCCCTCACCCTAAACCTAAACCTCATCCTCACCCTAACCCTAAACCTCATCCTCACCCTAAACCTCACACTAACCTTAACACTAATCCTCAATCTAACCCTTACCCTCACCCTAACACTAAACCTAACCCTCAACCTAACCCTAAACCTCACCATAACCGTAACCCTCACCCTCAGCCTAACCCTCAGCTTTGCCCTTACCTTTACCCCCACCATAAACCTCACCCTAACCGAACCCTCATCCTAACCCTCACCCTTCCCCTACCTCTACCCCTAAACCTCAACCTCACCGTAACCCTAACTCTAACCCTAACACTAACACTAAACCTCACCCTAACCAGAAATCTCACCCTCACCCTCACCGTAACTGTAATCCTAACGCCAAACCTAACAATAACCCTATCCCTAACGCTAACCCTCACCCTAATCATAACCTTCACCCTAACCCTCACCCTCACCCTAACCCTCAACCTCACCCTGAACCTCACACTAACCCTAAACCTAATGCTCAATCTAACTCTCACCCTAACCCTAAACTTAACCCTTACCATAATCCTAAACCTAACCCTAATCCTCACCCTTTTCTTAACTCTCACCCTCAGCCTAAACCTCACCTTTAACCTTACCATCATCCTCACCCTAACCCTAAACCTCATCCTAACCCTCAACCTCACACTAAACCTAACACTAACCATAATCCTCAATCTAACCTTCACCCTAACCCTAACCCTCACCCTCACCGTAGCCCTCACCCTAACCCTAATCCTAAGACTAACCCTCATCCTAATTATTACCCTAACCCTAACCCCAACCATCACTCTAACCCTAATCCTCAACCCCACCTTCAACCTCAGCCTAACCCTAAGCCTAAGCCTAACCCTAAACCTAACCCTAACATACCCTCACAGTAACCCTAATCCTAACCCTAAACCTAACCCTAACCCTAACTCTAACCCTCACCCTCACCCTAGCCCCAACCCTATCCCTAATTCTAACCCTCCCCCTCACCTTAACCCTAAACCTTAACCTAACCCTTAACCCTAAACTCACACTCACCATAACAATTACCCTAATCCTAAACCTAACCTTAAGGCTAACCCTCACCCTCACCCTAATCCTCACCGTAACCCTAACTCTAACACTAACCTTAACCCCAACCCACACCATCAGCCTCAACCTAAACCTAACTCTAACCATAAACCTCACTCTCATCTTAAGCCTAAACCTAACCTTAACCCTCAAACTAACCCTAACGCTCACCCTCACTGTAACCCTTACCCTAACTCTCACCCTAACCCTTAACTTAACCCGAACCCTAACTCTAACCCTAAACCTCACCCTAACCCTAAGGCTCACGCTCACCCTCAGCCTAACCGTAACCCCAACCCTAACCCTCACACTCACCCTAACCTTAACCCTAATCCTAATAGTAAACCTAACCCTAACCCTCACCCTCACCCTAACCATCACCTTAAGCCTAACCCTAACATTAATCGTAACCAAAACCCTTACCCTAAACCTCACCCTAACACTAACCCTACCCATCCCCCTCACCCTAGCCCTCAACCTAACACTAACCCTCATCCTCACCCTAAACCTCACACTAACCCTAACACTAATCCTCAATCTAAACCTCAACCTCACACTAAACCTAACCCTAAACCTCACCCTAACCCTAACCCGCACCCTTACCGTAACCCTCATCCTCAGCCTTAACCCTCACGTTTAAACTTACCTTCACTCCCACCCTAACCCTCACCCAAACCCTAACCGTAACCCTAACCCTAACTCTACCCCTAAACCTCACCATCAGGCTAACTCTAACTCTAATCCTAACCCTAACACTAAACCTCACCCTAACTCTAATCCTAACCCTAACACTAAACCTCACCCTAACCCTAAACCTAACCCTCACCCTCAACCTCATCCTCAGTCTAACCCTAAGCCTAAGCCTAACCCTTACCCTAACCCTCACCCTCACCCTAGCCTCACCCTAAACTGAATCCTAACCCTAACCCTCATCCTAACCCTCACACTAAACCTAAACCTAACAATCACCATAACCCTAATTCTCACCCCCCCTCACCCTAAGCCTAAGCCTATCCCAAACCATCACACTCACCCTCACCCTAACCCTAATCCTAACCATAACCCTAACCCTAAACCTCAACCTAACACTCACCCTAACCTTAAGCCTAACACTAAACCTAACCCTAACCCTCGTCCTAACCCAACAAGTAACCGTAAATCTAACCCTCATCCTCACCCTAACCCTAATACTAACCCTAACCCTAACAATATCACTAATCCTAACGAGAAACAGAACCCTAATGCTAAACCTAACCCTAATTCTAACAATCACCCTTACGCTAACACTAATCCTAACCTGAACCCTCACCCTAACCCTAACCCTCACCCTCACTATAACCCTAAACCTCATCCTAACCCTCATCCTAACCCTGACCCTAAACCTAAACCTTACCCTAAAACTAACCCTAACCCTCAACCTCACCCTAGCCCTCACTCTAACCCTAATCCTAACCCTAATGCTCACCCTAACCCTAAACTTAACCGAACCCTAACTCTCACCCTAACCCTATCGCTAAGCCTCACCCTAACCCTAACCCTCACCCTCACCCTCAACCTCAGCCTAACCCTAAGGCTAAGCCTAACCCTAACCCTAACTGTCACACTCACACTAACCCATATCCTAATCCTAATCCTAACCATAAGCCTTAACCTCACCCTATCCCTAACCCTAACCCTAACCCTAACTCTCTCCCTAACCCTAAACCTAAACCTCACCCTAAACCTAACCCTCACCCTCACCCTCATCCTCAGCCTAACCCTAAGCTTAAGCTTAACCCAAACTCTAAACCTCAGCCTCACCCTAACCCTAACCCTCACCCTAGAGCTTACCCTAAACCTAACGCTAAACTTCACCCCCACCCTAGCCCTCACCCTAACCCAAATCCTAACCCTAACCCTCATCCTAACCCTCCCCAAAACCCTAACCCAATCCCTCACCCTAACCCTAACCCTCACCCAAATCCTCATCCTTAGCCTAACCCTAACCCTAACCCTAACCCTCAACCTAATCCTCCACCTAAACCAAACCCTCAACCTCACCCTAACCCTAACCATCATCCTCAACCTCTCCTTCACCCTAAACCTAACCCTAACCCTCACATTAACCCTAACCCTAACCCTCACTCTCAGCCTCACCCTAACCCTAACTCTAACCCTAAACCTCACCCTCTCACTAACACTAACCCTAACCTGAAATCTAAACCTCATCATAAGCCTAACCCTAAACCTCCCCCTCACCTTACCCCTTACACCAAACCTAATCCTAACCCTAACCCTAATCCTATCCCTTACCCTAACACTAACCCTTACCCTCCCGTTAAATCTCACCCTCAGCCTAATCCTCACGTTTACCCTTACCTTCACCCCCACCCTAACCCTCACCCTAACCCTAACCCTATCCCTAACCCTAACTCTACCCCTAAACCTCACCCTCAGGCTAACCTTAACTCTAATTCTATCCCTAACACTAAACCACACCCTAACCCTAACCCTAACCCTCACCCTCACCCTAGCCTCATCCTAAACCGAATCCTAACCCTAACCCTCATCCTAACCCTCACACTAAACCTAAACCTAACCATCACCATACCCCTAATTCTCACCCCCTGCACTCTCAGCCTAAGCCTACGCCGAAGCCTAACCCTAACCATCACACTCACCCTCACCCTAACCCTAATCCTAAACCTAACCCTAACCTTAACCCTAAACCTCAACCTAACACTCACCCTAACCTTAAGCTTAACAGTAACCCTAACCCTAACCCTCGTCCTAACCCAACAACTAACCCTAAATCTAACCCTAAACTTCAAATTCACCCTAACCCTAATACTAACCCTAACCCTAACAATATCACTAATCCTTACGATAAACATAACCCTATTGCTAAACCTAAACCTAATTCTTACTATCACACTCACCCTAACCCTAATCCTAACCCTAACCCTCACCCTAACTCTAACCCTAAGCCTAAACCTTACCCTAACACTAACCCTAACACTCAGCCTCACCCTAGCCCTCACCCTAAACCGAATCCTAACCCTAATGCTCACCCTAACCCTAAATTTAACCGAACCCTAACTCTCACCCTAACCCTAACCCTAAGCCGCACCCTAACCCTAGCCCTCACCCTCACCCTCACCCTCAGTCTAAACCTAAGGCTAAGCCTAACCCTAACCCTAACTGTCACACTAACCCTAACCCATATCATAATCCTAATCCTAACCCTAAGTCTTTACCTCACCCTCACCCTAAACCTTACCCTAATCCTAACGCTCATCCTCACCCTAACCCTAACCCTCACCCTCAACGTCACCCTCAGCCTAACCCTAAGCCTAAGCTTAACCCTAACTCTAAATCTTAGCCTCACCCTAACCCTAACCCTAACACTAATGCTTCCGCTAAACCTAAACCTAAACCTCACCCTTACCCTAACCCTCACCCTAACCCTAATCCTAACCCTAACCCTCATCCTAACCCTCCTCAAAACCCTAAAACATTCCCTCAACCTAAACCTAACCCTCACCCACATCCTCATCCTTTGCCTAACCTTAACCCTAACCCTAACCTCAACCTAACCCTCCACCTAAACCAAACCCTCAACCTCACCCTAATCCTAACCCTCATCCTCAAACTCACCTTCACCCTAAACCTAACCCTAACCCTCACACTAACCCTAAACCTCACCCTCACTCTCAGTGTAATCCTAAGCCTAAGCCTAACCCTAACCCTAACCCACACACTCACACTAACCCTTACCCAAATCCTAATCCTAACCCTAACCGTATCCCTAACCCTCACGCTCAACCTCAGCCTCACCTTAACCCTAACTCTAACCCTAAACCTCATCCTCAACCTAACCCTAACCCTAACCCTAGCCCTCACCCTAACCCTAATCCTAACCCTAACCCTCATCCTAACCTTCCCCATAACCCTAACCCTAACCGTCACCCTAACCCTAACCCTCACCCTCACATTCACCCTCAGCCTAATCCTAAGCCTAAACCTAAGCCTACCCCTAAACCTAACCCTAACCCTCACAGTCACCATCAACCTCACCCTCACTGTAACTCTAACCCTAACCCTAATCCTAACCCTCACCCTAACCCTAACCCTAAACCTCCCCCTAACCCTAACCCTCCCCCTAACTCTATATCTAACCCTAAACCACACCCTCACCCTAAACCTAACACTAACCCTAACCCTAACACTCACCCGAACCCTCTCCCTAACCCTATATCAAACCCTAAACCTCAACCTCACCCTAACTGTAAACCTAACCCTAACCCTATACCCCATCAAAACCCTAAACCTAACACTCACCCGCACCCTCACCCTCACTGTAACTCTAACCCTAACCCTAACAATGACACTAACCCTAAAATGAAACATCTCCCTAACCGTAATCCTCACCCCCAACCTCATCCTCTGCCTAACCCTAAACCTAAGCCTAACCCTCACCCTAACCATTACACTCACCCTCATCCTAACTCTAATCCTAAAACTAACCCTATCCCTAAACCTCAACCTAACCCTAACCCTCACCCTAACCCTAACACTAACACTAACCCTAAACCTCACCCTAACCCTCCCCCTAACCCTATCTGTAACGCTAAATTTCACCCTCAAGCTAACCATAACCCTAACCCTAAACCTCACCCTAACCCTAACCCTCAACTTCACCCTCAACCTCACCATAAGTCTAACCCTAACCCTAACAATAACACTAACCATAACCCTAACCCTAAACATAACCCTCAACCTCAGCCTCACACTCACTACAAACTTAACCCTGACCATAACACTAACAATAACCCTAACCCTAACCCTAAACCTAACTCTAATACTTACCCCCACCCTCACCCTCAGCCTAAACCTAACCCTAACCCTAAACCTAACCCTCACCATAACCCTAACACAAACCCCAACACTGACATTAACCCTAAACAAAACTCTAAACCTAACACTAAACCTAACCCTAATCCTCAGCCTCACCCTCATCCTAACCCAAACCCTAACCCTAACCATCACCCTAAACGTAAGCCTAACCCTAATCCTTACCCTCACCCTAAACCTAATCCGAACCCTAACCCTCACCCTAACCCTAAACCTAACCCTCCCCCTCATGCTCGGCCTAAGCCTAAGCCTAAACCTTAGCCTAACCCTAACCCTAACACTAACCCTCACACTATCCCTAACCCAAACACTACCCCTAACTCTAATCCTAAACCTCACCATCACCCTAACCCTAACTCTGATCATAACCCAAACCTAACCGTCACCCTAACCCTAACTTTAACCCTAACCCTTACCCTAACCCTAACCCTCACCCTAACCCTAAACTTAACCGAACACTAACTCTCACCCTAACCGTAAACCTAAACTCGCCCTCACCCTCACCCTCAGCCTAATCCTAAGCCTCAGCCTAAACCTAACCCTAACCCTCACACTCACCCTAACCCTTACCCTAAACCTAATCCTAACACTAAGCATAACCCTCACACTCAGTCTAACCCTCACAGTAACCCGAAATCTAACACTAAACCTAACCCTAAACCTCAAGATCAGCCTCACCCTTACCCTAACTCTAACCCTAAACCTCACCCTCAGCCTAGCCCTAAACCTAACCCTAAACCTAACCCAAACACACACACTCACCATCACCCTAAACCTAATCCTAACCCTAACCCTAAACCTAAACTTCAACCTAACCCTCACCGTAACTATAAGCCTAAACCTCACCCTCACCCTAAACCTAACTCTAACCCTAACCCAAACCCTAAACCTCACCCTAACCCTAACCCTAACCCTCAACCTCACCCTCAACATAACCATAAACCTAAACCTATCCCAAACAATAACCTGAACCCTAATCCTAAACCTCAACCTAACCATGACCCTCACCCTAACGCAAACCCTCACCCTAACATTTACCCTCACCCTAACACTAAACCTAACCCTAACACTAACCCTCACACTAACCCTAACCGTAATCTCACCCTAACCCTAACCCTAACACTAACCCTCAACCAAACCATAAACCTCACACTCCACGGAACCCTAACCGTAACCCACACCCTAAACCTAAACTTAACTTGAACCCTAACTCTCACCCTAACCCTAACCCTCACCCTCACCCTCACCATCAGCGTAACCCTAAGCCTAAACCTAACCCTAACCCTAACCCTCACACTCAACCTAGCCCTTACCCTAATCCTTATCTTAACCCTAACCCTAAGCCTCACCCTCAGCCTCACTTTAACCCTAACTCTAACCCTAATCCTAACCCTAACTCTCCTCCTAACCCTCCCCATAACCCTAACCCTAAACCTCACCATAACCCTAACCCTCACCCTCATGCTCAGCCTAAACCTAAACCTAAACCTAACCCTAAACCTCACACTCACCCTAATACTAACCCTAAATATCACCCTCACCCTAACCCTGACCCTCACCCTCACCCTCATCCTAACCCTAAGCCTAACCCTAACCCTTACCCTAATCCTCACACTCACCCTAACCCTAAGCCTAATCCTACTCCTAACCCTAACCCAAAACCTCACCCTCAACCTAACCCTCATCTTAAGAATAACCTTAACATTAATCCTAACCCTCAACCTCACCCTCAGCCTCACCCTAAACCTAACTCAAACACTGAACCTAACCCTGAACCTAACCCTAACCCTAACCCTTTCCCTAAACCTCATCCTAACCCTAACTCTAACCCTCACCCTCACCCTCACCCTAACACTAACCCTAAACCTAACATTCACGCTAACTCTAAAACTAACCCACATAATAACACTTACCATCACCCTAGCCCTAAACCCCACCGTAACACTAACCCTAAACCCACCCTCACTCTAGCCCTCACCCTAACCCTTAACCTAATCCTCAACCTAAACCTCACACTAACCTTAACACTAATCCTCAATCTAACCCTCACCCTCACCCTGACCCTAATGCTAAACCTCACCCTAACCCTAACTCTCAACCATACCTTAACCCTCACCCTCACCCTAAACCTCACCTTTACCCTTACGGTCAACACCACCATAACCCTAACCCTAAACCTAACCCTCACCCTATCCATAACTGTACCCCTAAACCACACCCTCACTCTAACCCTAACTCTAACCCTAACCCTAACACTAACCCTCACCCTAACCCTAACACTAAACATCACCCTAACCCTAATCCTCACCCCTACCCTCACACTCAGGCTAAAACTATGCCTAAGCCTAACCCTAACCCTAACCCTAACCCACACCCTCACACTCACCCTCACCATAAGTCTAACATTATGCCTAACAATAACACTAATCCTAACCCTAAACCTAACCCAAACAATAACCATACCCTAATGCTAACACTCCGCCTCACCCTAACCCTAATCCTAACCCTCACCGTAACTCTCATTCTAATCCTATATCTAACCCTCAACCTCATCCTCAACCTAACCCTAAACCTAACCGTAACCATGAACCCCACACTAACCCTAACCCTAAACCTCAGCCGCAACCCCACTCACACGCTAAATCAAACCCTAACACTAACAATAACACTAACCCTAACCATCACCCTAACCCTAATCCTCACACCCACCCTCACCCTCAGCCTAACCCTAAGCCTAAGCCTAACCCTCACCCTAACCCTCAAACTCAGCCTTACCCTAACCCTAATCCTAAACCTAATCCTATCCCTAAACCTCAAACTAAACCTCACCCTCAACCTAACCCTAACCCTAACCCTAAACCTCACCCTCAGGTGAACCCTAACCTTAACACTAACCCTAAACCTCAACCTCCCCCTAACCCCAACCCTAACCCTAACCCTAACCCTAAACTTCACCCTCTCCCTAGCCCAAACCCTAACCCTAATCCTAACACTAACCCTCATCCTAACCCTCCCCCTAACCCTAAACCTCACCCTCACCCTAACCCTCAACTTAAGCCTAACCCTAACATTAATCCTAACCCTAACCCTCATGCTCAGCCTCAACCTAAAACTGTCTCTAACCCTAAACCTCAACCTGACACTAACCCTAAACCTAACCCTATCCCTATAACTCAACCTAACCCTAAACCTCACCCTAATCCTAACCTTAAACCTCACCCTCACCCAAGCCCTGACCCTAACACTAATCCTAACCCTACCCCTCATCCTAACCTTCATCAAAACACTAACCCTAACCCTCAGCCTCACCCTCACCCTAACGTTAATCCGAACCCTAACCCTCAACCTAAACCTAACCCTGACCCTCACCGTAACTCTTACCCTAACTCTCAACTAACCCGAAATAAAACTCTCACCCTAAACCTAACCCTAACCCTCACCCTAACCCTCAACCTAAACCTCATGCTCACCCGAGCCCTCAGCCTAACCCTAATCCTAACACTAACCCTCATCCTAACCCTCCCCCTAACCCTTACCATTACCCTCACCCTAACCCTAACCCTCACCCACAACCTCACCCTCAACCTAACCCAAACCCTAAACCTAAACCTAAACCTAACACACACCCTCACCCTCACCCTAACCCTAATTCTAACCCTAACCCTAATCCTAACCCTAACCCTCCCCCTAACTCTTAACCTAAGCCTAACCCTAACCCTAACAATAACCCTAACCCTAATCCTAACCCTCACCCTAACCAAAACCCTCACCCTAACCCAAACCCTCACCCTAACACTTAGCCTCACCCTAACACTAACCCTAACCCTAACAATAACCCTAAGCCTAACCTCACCAGAACCCTAAACCTAACACTAAAGCTCAACCTAACCCTAAACCTCATGCTCAAGGTAACCCTAAACCTAAACCTCACTCTAATCCTAAGATTAACCTGAACCATAAATCTCACCCTAACCCTAAAGCTGACACTAACCCTAACCCTCACACTCACCCTAACCCTTACTGTAATCCTAATCCTATCCCTATACCTAACCCTCACCCTCAGCCTCACCTTACCCTAATTCAAACCCTAAACCTCACCCTCTCCCTAACCTATGCCTAACCCTAAACCTCACCTTAACCCTTACCCTAATCCTAATCCTAACCCTAACACTAGCACTCACCCTCATCCACACTGTAACCTTAAGCATAACCCTAACCCTAACCCTAACCCTCAAACTCACCCTAACCCTTACCCTAATCCTAATCCTAGCCCTAACCCTCACCCTCACCCTCAGCCTCACCTTAACCCTACCTCTAACACTAAACCTCATGCTCACCCTAACCCTAAACCTATACCTCACCCTAATCCTAACCTCACCCTCACCCACACCCTCAGCCTAAACCTAACCATAACCCTCACACTCACCCTAACCCTAACCGTAATCCTAATCCTAACCCTAACCCTAACCCTCACCCTCTCCCTAACCCTCACCCTAACCCTAACCCTAACACTAACACTAACCCTAACCCTAACCCTCACCCTCAGCCTCACCCGAACCCTAACTCTAACACTAAACCTCACCCTCACCCTCACCCTAACCCCAACCATAACCCTAACCCTCACCCTAACACTAACCCTAAACCTCACCCTCACCCTAGCCCTTACCATAAACCTAATCCTAAACCTAACCCTCATACTAAGACTCCCTCTAACTCTATCCCTCCCCCTCAACCTCCCACTCTGCCTAACCCTAAGCCTAACCCTAAACCTAACCCTAACACACACAATCAGCCTCACCCTAACCCTAATCCTCACCCCCACCCTCACCTTCAGTCTAACCCTAACAATAACCCTAAACCGCACCCTAACCCTAAACTTCACCCTAACCCTCAACCTAACCGTAACTCTAAGCCTAACCCTAACAATAACACAAACCCTAACCCTAACAATAACCCTAACCATAACTCTCTCACTCAGCCTCAGCCTCACCGCAAACTTAACCCTAACCATAATACTAGAAATAAACCTAACACTAAGCCTAACCCTAAGGTTAACTCTAATTCTCAGCCCGACCCTCACCCTCAGCCTAACCCTAAGCCTAAACCTAACCCTAACCCTAACCCTCACCCTCAGCTTCACCTTAACCCTACCTCTAACACTAAACCTCATGATCACCCTAACCCTAAACCTAACCCTAAACCTAAACCTCAACCTAACCCTAACCTCACCCTCACCCTCACCCTCAGCCTAACCCTAAACCTATCCATAACCCTCACACTCACACTAACCCTAACCGTAATCCTAATCCTAAACCTAACCTTAAACCTCACCCTCACCCTAAAACTCATCCTAACCCTAATCGTAAGCCTAACCCTCAAATGAACCCTAACCCTCACCCTCACCTTAATCCTTACCCTAACCCTCACCCTAACCCTAAACATAACCCGAAACGTAACTCTCAACCTAAAACTAACCCAAACCTAAAACCTCACCCTAAACCTAACGCTAAACCTCACCCTCAACCTAGCCCTCACCCTAACCTTAATCCTAACCTTAACCCTCATCGTAACCCTATCCCTAACCCTTAAGCCAACCCTCACCTTAAACCTAACCCTCAACCTCAACCTCACCCTCAGCCTAACCCTAAGCCTAACGCTAAACCAACCCTAACACACACAATCACCCTCACACTAATCCAAATCCTGACCCTAACCTCACCCTCACCCTCACCCTCAGTGTAACCAAAAGCCTGACCCTAACACTAACCCTAACCCTCACACTCACTCTAACCCTTACCCTAATCCTAATCCTACCCCTAACCCTCACCCTCGCCCTCAGCCTCTCCTTAAACCTAACTCTAATCCTAAAACTCACCCTCACTTTCACCCTATCATTAACCCTAACCCTAAACCTAACCCTAAACCTCACCCTTATGTTAACCCTCACCCTCAGCCTAAAAGTCAACTTTACCCTTACCATCATCCTCACCCAAACCAAAACCCTAACCCTAACCTCATCCTAACCCTCACCCTAACCTTAAACTTAACCATCATGCTAACACTAACCCTCACACTCAACCTCATGCTCAGCCTAACACTAAGCCTAAGCCTAAGACTTACCCTAAACCTCACCCTCTCCCCAGCCCTCACCCTAACCCTAATCCTAACCATCACCCTAACCCTAATCCTCAACCCCACACTCACGCTCAGCCTAACCCTAACCCTAAGCCTAACCTTAAACCGAACCCTCACACTCACCCTCACCCTAACCTTAATTCTAACCCTAACCCTAACCCTAACCTTAAAACTCAACCTAACCCTCACCCTAAACTTAAACCTAACACTAACCCTAACCCTAACCCTCGAACTAACCCTCCCCCTAACCCTAAATCTAAACTTAAACCTCACTCTCAACCTAACCCTAATCCTAACCCTAACCCTAAACCTCACCCTAAAACTAACCCTAACCCTCACCCTCACCCTCACTGTAACTCTAACCCTAACCCTAACAATAACAGTAATCGTAACCCTAACCCTAAGCCTAACCCTAATCCTAACACTCACCCTCACCTAACCCTAATTCTAACCCTAACCCTCAACTTAACCCTAACCCTCACATCACTGTAACCCTAAATCTCATCCAAACCCTCACCCTAACCCTAACCCTAACCCTGAACCTCAACCTAACACAAACCCTATCCCTCAGCCTCAACCTAGACCTCACCCTAACTCTAATCCGAACCCTAATCCTCATCTTAACCCTCACCCTCACCCTAACCCTTACCCTAACCCTAATAGTAACCCTAACCCTAATTGTCAACTTAAACCTAACCCTCACGCTCACCATAACCCTAACCCTAACCCTCACATTAACCCTAACCTTCACCCTCACCCTCAACCTAAGCCTAAACCTAGCCTAACCCTAACCCTAACCCTAACCCTCACACTCACCCTAGCCCTTACCCTAACCCTATACTAACCCTAAGTCAAGCCCTCACACTCACCCTAACCCTCACTCTAACCCTAAATCTAAAACTAACCCTAACCATAACACTAAACCTCACCATAACACTAACCCTAAATCTAACCCTAAAACTCTCCCTCACCCTAACCCTAACCCTGACCCTAATCCTAAACGTCACCCTAACCCTAACCCTAAACCTCACCCTCACACTAGCCCTCACCCTTACCCTAATCCTAACCCTCATCCTAACCCTCACACTAACACTAACCCTAACCCTCAAACTCACCCTCACCCTAACCCTAATCCTAACCCTAACCTAACCCTAACCCTCACCCTCACCGTAACCCTTATGCTAACCCTAAACATAACCCGAACCAAAACCCTCACCCTAACCCTAACCCTAACCCTCACCCTAAACCTAACCTTAAACCTCAACCTCACCCTAACCCTCACCCTAACCCTATTCCTAAACCTAACCCTCATCCTAACACTCCCTCTAACCCTTACACTAACCATTATCCTAACCCTAACCGTCACCCTCAACCTCACCCTCAGCCCTACCTTAAGCCTAGCCCTAAACCTAACCCTAACACACATGCTCACCTTTACCCTAACCCTAATCCTAACCCTAACCTTCACCCTCACCCTCACCATCAGTGTAACCCTAAGCCTAACCCTAAACCTAACCCTAACCCTCATGCTCACACTAACCCTTACCCTAATCCTAATCCTAACCCTAACCCTAAAACTCACCCTTAGCTTCACCTTAACCCTAACTCTAACCTTAACCCTAAACCTCACCCTAAAACTAAACTTAAACCTCACCCTCACACTAGAACTCAACCTAACCCTAATCCTAACCCAACCATCATCCTAACGCTCCTCATAACCCTAACCCTAACCCTCTCCCTAACCCTAACCCTCACCGTCACAATCAGCCTAACCCTAAGCCTAACTCTAACCCTAACCCAAACTCTCACAGTCACCCTAAACCTAAACCTAACCCTAAGGGTAACCCTCACCCTAACCCTAACACTAAACCTAAGCCTAACACTAACCCTAACACTAACGATAACCCTAATCCTCAACTTCAGCCTCTCCCTAACCCTAACTCTAACCCTAAACCTCACCCTCAAACTAACCCTAACCCTAAACCTAAACCTCACCCTAACCCTAACACTAAACCTCACCCTCACCCTAGCCCTTACCCTAACCATAATCCCAACCCTAACCCTCATCCTAATCCTCCCCCTAAACCTAACCCTCACCCTCAACCTATCCCTCAGCCTAACGCTAAGCCTAAACCTAAACCTAACCCTAACACACACACTCACCCTCACCCTAACCCTAATCCTATCCCTAAGACTAACTCCAATCCTAATCCTCTCCCTATCTCTCACCTAACCCTAACCCTAACACTAATGCTAACCCTAAACCTCAACCTAACCCTCACCCTAACCATAACCCTAACACTAAACCTCACCCTCACTCTAACCCTAACTCTAACCCTAACCCAAACCGTGAACCTCACCCTAACCCTATCACTAACAATCACCCTCACCCTCACCGCAACCATAACACTAAACCTAACCCTAACAGTAACCCTAACCCAAATCCTAACCCTCACCCTAACCATAACCCTCACCCTAAGACTAACCCTAACCCTAACACTAACCGTCACACTTACCCTAACCCTAACCCTAACCCTAAACCTCAACTTAACCCTCAGACTCCACCTAACACTAACACAAACCCTAACCCTAACCCTCACCCTAACCCTCATCCTAACCCTATATCTAACCCTAAACCTCACCCTCACCCTAACCCTAACCCTAACCCTAACTCTAAACCCCACCCTAAACCTAACCCTCAACCGCACCCTCACTCTCACCTTAAACCTAACCCTAACCCTAACAATAACTCTAACTATAATCCTAAACCTCACCCTAACCATAACCCTCACCCTAACCCAAACCCTCACCCTAACACTTACCCTCACCATTAGAGTAACCCTAACGCTAACACTAACCCTCATACTAAGCCTAACCCTAATCCTAACCCTAAACCTCAACCTAACCCTCACCCTCAACCTAACCCTAACACTAACCTTAACCCTAACCCTCACCCTAATGCTCACCTTAACCCTCACCCTAACCCTATATCTAACCCTAAACCTCACCCTCACCATAAACCTAACCCTAAACCCCACCCTAACCCTAACCGTCAACCGCACCCTCACCCTCACCGTAACTATAACACTAACCCTAACAATAACACTAACCCTAACCCGAAACATCACCCTAACCCTAATCCTCACTCCCACCCTCACCCTGAGCCTAACCTTAAGCCTAAGCCTAACCCTCACACTAACCCTCACACTCACCCTAACCCTAACCCTAATCCTAAACCTAACCCTATCCCAAAACCTCAACCTAATCCTCACCCTCAACCTAACTCTAACACTAACCCTAAACCTGAACCTCATCCTAATCCACCCAGTAACCCTAATTCTAACCCTAAACCTCACCCTCACCCAACCCTAACTCTAACTCTAAACCCCACCCTAAACCTAACCTTCACCCTCACCCTCAACCTCACTGTAACTCTAACCCTAACTCTAACAATAACCCTAACCCGAACCCTAACCTTCACCCTAACCATAACCCTCACCCTAACCCTAAACCTAATCCTCAATGTAACCCTCACCCTTACCCTAAACCTAACCCTACCCTAACCCTAATCCTAACCCTAACCTTCACCCTTATCTTAATCCTCACCCTCAGCCTAAACCTCCCCTTTACCCTTACCATCATCCTAACCCTAACCCAAACCCTAACCCTAACCTCATCCTAACCCTCAACCTAATGTTAATCCTAAGCAGCATGCTAACCCTAACCCACACACTCAACCTCATGATCAGCCTAACCCTAAGCCTAAGCCTAAGTCTTACCCTAAACCTCACCCTCTCCCCAGCCCTCACCCTAACCCTAATCCTAACCATCACCCTAACCCTAATCCTCAACTCCACCCTCAACCTCAGCCTAACCCAAAGCCTAGACCTAAGCCTAACCCTAACACTAACCCTCACCGTATCCCTAACCCTAACCCTAACACTAATACTAACCCTAAACCTAAACACAAACCTAAACCTAAGCCTAAACCTAACCCTAATCCTCAGCCTCAACCTCAGCCTAAACCAAACCCTAACCCTAACCCTCACCCTAACTCTAAGCCTAACCATAACCCTAACCCTGACACTCACGCTTACCCTAACCCTAATCGTAACCCTAACCCTATCCCTAACACTAACCCTCACCCTAAACCTCACCCTAGCACTCACCCTAACGCTAATCCTAACCCTAAACCTCATCATAACGGTCACCCTAACCCTAACCCTAACCCTCACCCAATCCGGAACCCTAACCCTCACCCTCATGCTGGGCCTAAGCCTAAAACTAACCCTAATCCCAACCCTCACCCTAACCCTAACCCTAACCCTTACCGTAACCCTCACTCTCAGCCTAACCCTCACCTTTACTCTAACCATCACCCCCACCCTAACCCGCACCCAAACCACAACCCTCACCCTAAACCTCACCCTAACCCTAACTCTACCCCTCAACCTCAACCTCACCCTAACCCTAACACTAAACTTCACCCTAACCCTAAGCTTCACCCTCACCCTGACCATAACCGTAACCCTAACCCTAACACTAACAATAATCCTAAACCGAACCCTAACCCTCACCCTAACCATAACCCTCACCCTAACCCTAAACCTAATCCTCAATATAACCCACACGGTAAACCTAAACCTAAACCTACCCTAACCCTAAACCTAACCCTAACCCTCACCCTTATCTTAAACCTCACCCTCAGCCTAAAAGTCACCTTTACCCTTACCATCATCTTCACCCTAACCCACACCCTAACCCTAACCTCATCCTAACCCTCACCCTAACCATAAATTAATCATCATGCTAACACGAACCCTCACACTCAACCTCATGCTCAGCCTAACCCTTAGCATAAGCCTAAGACTTACCCTAAACCTCACCCTCTCCCCAGCCCTCACCCTAACCCTAATCCTAACCATCACCCTAACCCTAATCCTCAAACCCTCCCTCACCCTCAGCCTAACCCTAAGCATAAGCCTAACCGTAAACCTAACCCTCACCCTCACCCTCACCCTGACCCTAAACTTAACCCTAACACTAACCCTAACCCTAAACCTAGACCTAACCCTCCCCTAACCCTAAATCTAACCCTAAACCTCAATCTCAACCTAACCCTAATCTTAACACTAACCCTAAACCTCACCCTAAACCTAACCCTAACCCTCAACCTCACCATCACTGTAACTCTATCCCTAACCCTAACAATAATATTAATCTTAAACATAAACCTAACCGAACCCTAAGCCTAACCCTAATCCTAATACTCACCCTCACCCTAACCCTAATTCTAACCCTAACCCTCAACCTAACCCTAACATCACATCAGCGTAACCCTAACTCTGATCCAAACCCTCACACTAACCCTAACCCTAAACCTCAACCTCAACCTAAAACTAACCCTAAACATCACCCTCAACCTAGCCCTCACCCTAACTCTAACCTGAACCCTAATCCTCATCTTAACCCTCACCCTCACCCTAACACTAACCCTCAACCTAACCCTATCTCTAACCCTAATGGTCAACCTAAACTTAACACACAGGCTCACCCTAACCCTAACCCTAACACTCAACCTAACCCTAAACTTAAAGCGAACCCTAACTCTCATCGTAACCCAAACCTAACACTCACCCTAACCCTAACCCTCAGCCTCACCCTCACCCTCAGCCTAAACCTAGGCTAACCCTAACCCTAAGCCTAAGCCTCAACCTCACTGTAACCCTTACCCTAACCCTATACTTATCCAGAACCAAAACTCTTAACCTAACCCTAACCCCAACACTCACCCTAACACTAATCTTAAACCTCACCCTCACCCTAGCCCTCACCCTAACCCTAATCCTAACCCTAACCCTCATCCTACCCCTCCCTCTAACCCTTACCCTAACCCTCACCCTAAACCTAACCTTCACCCTCAACCTCACCCTCAGCCTAACCCTAAGCCTACCCCTAAACCTAACCCTAACACACATGCTCACCTTCACCCTAACCCTAATCCTAACCCTAAGCCTCACCCTCACCCTCACAATCAGTGTAACCCTAAGACTAACCCTAACCCTAACCCTAACCCTAAACCTCATGCTCACCCTAAACCTTACCCTAATCCTAACCTTCATCCTCAGCCTCACCTTAACCCTAACTCTAACCCTAAACCTAAACCTCACCCTAACCCTAACCCTAAACCTCACACTCACCCTAGCCCTCACCCCAACCCTAATCCTAACCCAAACCATCATCCTAACCCTCCTCATAACACTAACCCTAACCCTCACCCTAACCCTAAACCTAACCCTTCACACTCACCCTAACCCTAACCCTAACCCTAAACCTAACACTCACCCTCACCCTCACCCTCAACCTAAACCTAAACCTAAACCTAACACTAACACTAACCCTAACGATAACCCTAAACCTCACCTTCAGCCTCACCCTAACCCTAATTCTAACCCTAAACCTCACCCTCACCCTAACCATAACCCTAACCCTAAACCTCACCCTAACCCTAACACTAAACCTCACCCTCACCCTAACCCTAATCCTAACCCGAAGCCTCACCCTCACCCTCACAATCAGTGTAACCCTAAGACTAACCCTAACCCTAACCCTAACCCTCATGCTCACCCTAAACCTTACCCTAATCCTAATCCTAACCCTAACCCTAACCCTCATCCTCAGCCTCACCTTAACCCTAACTCTAACCCTAAACCTAAACCTCACCCTAACCCTAACCCTAAACCTCACACTCACCCTAGCCCTCACCCCAACCCTAATCCTAACCCAAACCATCATCCTAACCCTTCTCATAACACTAACCCTAACCCTCACCCTAACCCTAAACCTAACCCTCACACTCACCCTAACCCTAACCCTAACCCTACACCTAACACTCACCCTCACCCTCACCCTCACCCTAAACCTAAACCTAAACCTAACATTAACACTAACCCTAACGATAACCCTAAACCTCACCTTCCGCCTCACCCTAACCCTAATTCTAACCCTAAACCTCACCCTCACCCTAACCATAACCCTAACCCTAAACCTCACCCTAACCCTAACACTAAACCTCACCCTCACCCTAGCCCTTACCCTAACCCTAATCCTAACCCTAACCCTCATCTTAACACTCCCCCTAACCCTAACCCTCAACCTCAACCTAACTCTCAGCCTAATCCTAAGCCTAAACCTAAACCTAACCCTAACACACACACTCACCCTCACCCTAACCCTAATCCTATCCCTAAAACTAACCCTAATCCTAACCCTCTCCCTAACTCTCACCTAACCCTAACCCTAACACTAACCCTAACCCTAACCCACAACCTAACCCTCACCCTAACCCTAACCCTAACCCTAAACCTCACCTTCACTCTAACCCTAACTCTAACCCTAACCCAAAACCTAAACCTCACCCTAACCGTAACCCTCACCCTCACTGCAAACATACCCTTAAATCTAACCCTAAAAATAACCCTAACCCTAATCCTAAGCCTCACCCTAACCATGATCCTCACCCTAACCCAGACCCTCACACTAACATTAACCCTCACCCTAACCCATATCCTCACCCTAACACTTACTCTCACCCTAAGACTAAACCTAACCCTAACACTAACCCTAACACTAACTCTAACCCTAACCCTAACCCTAAACCTCAACTTAACCCTCACCCTCAAACTAAGCCTAACCCTAACCCTCACCCTAACCCTCACCCTAACCCTATATCTAACCCTAAATTTCACCCTCACCTCCAATCTCACCGCAACCATAACCCTAAACCTAACCCTAACAATAACCCTAACCCTAATCCTAACCCTCACCCTAAACATAACCCTCACCCAAACCCATACCCTCACCCTAACTCTTATCCTCACCCTAAGACTAACCCTAACCCTAAACCTAAACCTAATCTTCACCCTAACCCACCCCATAACCCTAATTCTAACACTAAACCTCACCCTCACCCTAACCCTAACTCTAAACCCCACCCTAAACCTAACCTTCACCCTCACCCTAAATCTCACTGTAACTCTCACCCTAACCCTAAAATAGCACTAACCCTAACCTTACCATAACCATAACCCTCACCCTCAGCCTCACCGTCACCTCAAACTTAACCCTAACCATAAGACTAAAAATAAACCTAACCCCAAGCCTAACCCTAACCATAACCCTAAACCTCACCCCCAAACTCACCCTCAGCCTAAGCCTAAGCCTAACCCTAACCCTAACACTAACTCTAACCCACAAATTAACCCTAACACTCACCCTAACCCAAAAACTAACCCTAACTCTAAACCTAACACAAAACCTAACCCTAATACTCAGCCTCTCCGTCACCCTAACCCAAACCCTAGCCCTAACCATCACCCTAAATCTAAGCCTAACCCTGACCCTAACCTAACCCTCACACTCACTCTCACCCTTACCCTAATCCTAAACCTAACCTTAGCCCTAACTCTAACCCTCACTCTAACACTCATCATAGCCCTCACCCTAACCCTAATCCCAACCATAAAACTCATCCTAACCTTCACCCTAACCCTAACCCTAACCCTAAACCTCACCCTCATGCTCGGCCTAAACCTAAGCCTAAGCCAAAGCCTAACAATAACCCAAACACTCACCCTAACCCTAAACCTAACCCTAACCCTCACCCTAACCCTAACCCTCACCCTAACCCTAACCTTCACCCTAACACTTACTCCCACCCTAACACTCACCCTAACACTAACACTAACCCGCACACTAACAGTAACCCTCACCCTAATCATAAACCTCACCCTAACCCTAACCCTAAACCTAACCCTCACCCTCACCTAGCCCTCACCCTAACCCTAATTCTAACCCTCATCCTGATCCTAACCCTAACCCTCATCCTCACGTTAAACCTCACACTAACCCTAAACCTAATCCTCAATCTAACCCTCACTCTAACCCTAACCATAACACTTACCCTAACTCTAACCCTCACCCTAACCATCCCCCTAACCCTATATCTAACCCTAAAACTCACCCTCAACGTAACCCTAATATTAACCCTAATCCCCACCCTAACCCTAAACATAACACCCAACCCCAAACTCACCCTCACGGTAACTCTAACCCTAACCCTAACAATAACACTAAACCTAAACCGAACCATCACCCTAACCCTCCTCCTCACCCCCATCCTCATCCTCAACCGAACCCTAAGCCTAAGCCTAACTCTCACCCACACCCTCACACCCACACTCACCCTAACCCTAATCCTAAACCTATCCCTATCCCTAAACCTCAACCTAACCCTCACCCTCACCCTAACCATAACACTAACCCTAACCCTAAACCTCAACCTAAACCTCCCCCTAACCCTAACTCTAACCCTAAACCTCACCCTCAACCTAACCCTAACACGAACCCTAACGCTAAACCTCACCCTAGCCCTAATCCTCACCTTCACCCTCAAACTCACCATAGATCTAATCCTAACCCTAAAAATAACACTAACCCTAACCCTAACCCTAAACATAACCCTCATCCTCAGCCACACCCTCACCGCAAACCTAACACTAACAATAAACCTAACCCTAACCCTAACCCTAATCCTCACTCCCACCCTCCTCTTCAGCCTAACCCTAAGCCTAATCCTAACCCTAACCCTAAACCTCACCTTAACCCTAACCCTAACCCTAACCCTAACCCTAAACCTAACCCTAACCCTAAACCTAACCCTAATCCTCAGCTTCATGCCCACCCTAACCCAAAACCTAACCCTAAACCTCAGCCTAAACCTAAGCCTAACCTTAACCCTAACCCTCACACTCACCCTCACCCTAACCCTAATCCTAACTCTAAACCTCATCCTAACCCACACCCTAATCCTAACCCTCACCCTCACCCTAACCCAAATCCTAACCCTAACCCTAAACCTAACCCTAACCCTCAAACTCACAGTAACCATTACCCAAACCCTCAAACTAACCCTAAACTTAACACGAACCCTAACTATCACCCTAAACCTAACCCAACCCTCACCCAAACCATAACCCTAACCCTCACCCTCACCCTCACCGTAACCTTAACCCTAACCCTAACAATAACCCAAAACCTAACTTTAACCCTCACCCTAACCATAACCCTCACCCTAACCCTAAATCTCAAACTAACAGTTATCCTCACCCTAACACTAACCCTAACCCTAACACTAATCCTCACACTAACCCTAACCCTTACCCTAATCCTAAACCTCACCACAATGCTAACCCTAACCCTAACCCTCACAATCACCCTAGCCCTCACCCTAATCCTAATTCTAACCCTCACCTTCACCGTAACCCCAACCCTCATCCTCACCCTAACCTCACACTAAACCTAACCCTAATCCTCAATGTAACCCTAAACCTGACCCTAACCCTAACCATTACCCTAACCCTAACCTAACCCTAACCCTCACCTTAACCCAAACCCTCACCCTAACACTTACCCTCACCCTAACACTAACCCTACCCTAACACTAACTCTCACACTAACGCAAATCCTAACCCTAACCTTAACCCTCCTCCTAACCCTCCCCATAACCCTATATCTAATGGTAAACCTCACCCTAACCCAAACCCTAAACCTAACCTTAACCCTAAACCCCACCTTAACCTAAACAAAACCCTCACCCTCACCCTCAAACTCACTGTAACCCTAATCCTAGCCCTAACAATAACACGAACCTTATCCCTAACCCTAACCCTAAACATAACCCTCACACTCAGCCTCACCCTCACCGCAAATTTAACCCTAACCATAACACTAACAATAACCCTAACACTAACTCTAACCCTCACTCTAAACCTCACCCCCACCCTCAGCCTCAGCTTAACCCTAAGCCTAAACCTAACCCTAACCCTCACCTTAACCCTAACCTTAATCATAAACCTAACCCTAACCCTAAACCTAAAACTAACCCTAACCCTAAAGCTAAACCTAATCCTCAGGCTAAGCCTCACCCTAATCCTGACCCTCACCCTAACCCTAAACCTAATCCTAACCCTCCCACTCACCCTCACCCTAACCCTAATTGTAAACCTAAACCTATCCCTAACCCTAACCCTCACCCTAACCCTCACCCTAGCCCTAACCCTAACCCTAACCCTAATCCTAACCCTAAACCTCATCCTATCCCTCACCATAACCCTAAGCCTAACCCTCACCCTAACCCTAACCCTAATCCTCACCCTTATGCTGGGACTAAAACTAAGCCTATCCCTCTCCCTAACCTTCACCCCCACCCTATCCAACACTCTATCCCTAATCCTCACCATCACCCTAAACCTAATCCTCACCCCCACCCTCACCCACACCCTAACCCTAAACCTACGCCTAACCCTAACTGTAACCCTCACACTCACCCTCACCCTAACACTAATCCTAAACATAACCTTAACACTAACCTTAAACCTCACCCAAAATTTCACCCTAAACCTAACCCTCACCCTCAGCCTCAACCTCAAAGTAACTCTAACTCTAAACCTAACGGTAACACTAATCCAAACCATAACCCTAACCCTAACCATAACCCTCACCCTCAGCCTCAACCTCACACCAAACTTAACACTAACCAAAAAACTAACAATAACCCTAACCCTAATCTAACCCTAAATCTCACCATAAATCTAACCCTAAACCTAAACCTAACCCTAACCCTAAGCCTAAACCTAATCTTCAGCCTCACACTCAACCAAAACCCAATACCTAAACCTAACCCTCACCCTAACCCTAAACCTAACCCTCACACTCTCCCACACCCTAACCCTAATCCTAAACCTAATCCGATCCCTAGGCCTAACCCTCACCCTATGCTTCACCCTAGCCCTCACCCTAACCCTAAATCTAACCCTAGACCTCACCCTCACCCTAACCCTAATCCTAAACCTAGCCCTAAACCTCACCCTAAACCTGACCCTCAACCTCACCCTCACCCTCACCCTCACCTTAACTCTAACACTAACACTAACAATAACACTAATCCTAATCCTAATCCTAAACCTAACCCTAACCCTAATCCTAATACTCACCCTCACCCTAACACTAATTCTAACCCTAACCCCAAACCTAACCCTAACACTCATATCACCATAACCCTAACCCTCATCCTAACACTCACCCTAACCCTAACCTTAACCTAAACTTCACCATAACAGTAACCCTAACCCGCAACCTCACACTAGCCTTCACACTAACCATAATCCTAACCCTAATCCTCATCCTAAACCTCACACTAACCTTAACACTAACCGTCACATTAATCCTAACCCTAATCTTAACCCTCAACCTAACCCTAAATCTCATGCTCGATGTAAGCCTAACCGTAACCCTCACCTTAACCCTAAACTTAATGCGAACACTAACTCTCCCCCTAATCCTCACCCTAACCCTAACCCTCACTCTCACCCTCACCCTCAGCCTAACCCTAAGCCTAACCCTAACCCTAAACCTAACCCTCACCCTCACCCTAACCATTTCCCTAACCTTAAATCTAACACTCACCCTAACCCTAACCCTCCCCCTCAGCCTCACCATAACCCTAACTGTAACCCTAAACCTCATACTCACCCTAACCCTAACACTAACCCTAACCCTAAACCTCACCCTAACCCTAACCCTAAACCTTACCCTCACTATAGCCCTCACTCTAACCCCAATCCTAAAACAAACCCTCATCCTAACCCTCATCATAAGTCTAAACCTCACACTCAACCTCACCTTAACCTTAAACCTAACCCTCAAACTAACCCTAACCCTCACCCTCAGCATAACCCTTACCCTAACCCTCACCCTAACCCTAAACGTAACCTGAACCCTAACCCTAACCCTAACCCTAACTCTCCCCCTCAACCTCCCCCTCAGCCTAACCCTAAGCCTAACCCTAAATCTGACCCTAACAATCACACTCACCCTCACCCTAACTCTAATCCTAACACTAACCCTAACCCTAACCCGCGCCCTAACTGTCACCGTAAACCTAACCCGAACACTAACACTAACCCTAACCCTCAAACTCACCCTCACCAGAACACTAATTCTAACCCTAAACCTCACCCTCACCATAAACCTAACTCTAACCCTAACCCAAACCCTAAATCTCACAATAACCCTATCCCTCAACCGCTCCCTCACCCTCACCGTAACTCTAAACCTAACCCTAACAATAACACTAACCCTAACCCGAACTATCACCCTAACCCTAATCCTCACCCCCACCCTCACCCTCAGCCTAAACATAAGCCTAAGCCTAACCCTCACCCTAACCCTAACACTCACCCTAACCCTAACCCTAATCCTAACCCTAAACCTATCCCTAAACCTCATCCTAACCCTCACACTCATCCTAACTCTAACACTAACCCTAACCCTAAACCTCACCCCCTAACCCACCTCCTAACCCTAACTCTAACCATAAACCTCACCCTCACTCTAACCCTAAACCTAACTCTGAACCTCACCCTAAACCTCACCCTAACCCTCACCCTCACCCTCACCCTCAACCTCACCGTAACTCTAACCCTAACCCAAACAATAACACTAACCTTAACCCTAACCCTAAGTATAACCATAACCCTCACCATCAGCCTCACCCTCACCGCAAACTTAACCCTAACCATAACACTAACAACAACCCTAACCGTAAACCTCACCCTAACCAAAACCCACACCAGAACACTTACCCTCACCTTAACACTAACCCTAACCCTAACACTAACCCTCACACTAACCCTAAACCTAACCGTAACCCTAAACCTCAACCTAACCCTCAACCTCACCCTAACCCTTACACTAACACTAAACCTAACCCTCACCCTAACCATACCCCTAACCCTATATCTAACCATAAACCTCACCCTCACACTAACACTAACCCTAACACTTAACCCGACCCTAACCCTAACCCTAAACCTCACCCCCAACCTCAACCTCACCATAACTCTAACCCTAAGTATAACCATAACCCTCACCATCAGCCTCACCATAACTCTAACCCTAACCCTAACAATAACCCTAACCCTAACCCTAACCCTATGCCTAACCCTAACCCTTACCTAATTCTAATCCTAACCCTAAACCTAACCCTCACCATCATCCTAACCCTCACCCTAACCCTAACTCTAACACTACCCCAACCCTAACCCTCAAATTCAGCCTCACCCTAACCCTAACTCTAACCCTAAACCTCACCTTCAACCTAAACCTAAACCTAACCTTAACCCTCAACCTCACCCTAAACCTACCCCTAAACCTCACCCTCACAATACCCCTCACCCTAAACATAATCCTAACGCTAAAGCTGATCCAAACCCTCCTCATAACCCTAAAATTAGCCCTCACCCGAAATCTAACCCTAAACCTCAACCTCACCTTCAGCCTAACCCTAACATTCACCCTAACCCTCACACTCACCCTAAAACTAACCCTAATCCTAAACCTAACCCTATCCCTAAACATCAACCTAAACCTCATGCTCACCCTAAACCTAACCCTCAACTTAACCCTAACCCTCACTCTCAGCGTAAACCTAACCCTAACCCTAACCCTCACCGTAACCGTAAACCTAACCCTAATCCTAAACTCCACCCTAAACCTAACCCTCAACCTAACCCTAACCCTAACCTTATCCTCACCCCCACCCTCACCATCAGCCTAACCCTAAGGCAAACCCTAACCCTAACCCTAACCCTAACCCTCACCATAACCCTAAAACTAAACCTAACCCTAACCTTAAACCTAACCTTAAATCTAACCCTAAACCTAAACCTAATCCTCAGACTCACCCTCTCCTTAACCCAAACATTAATCCTAACGCCCATCCTAATCCTAAGCCTAACCCTAACCTTCACCCTAACCCTCACACTCACTCTCACACTAACCCTAATCCTAAACCTAACCCTATCCCTAACCCTAAACCTCACCCTAAGCCTCACCCTAGCCCTCACCCTAACCCTACCACTAACCCTAAACCTCACTCTAACCCTCACCCTAACCCTAACCCTAACCCTCACACTCATGCTCGGCCTAAGCTTAAGCTTAAGCCTAAGCCTAGCCCTAACCCTAACCCTCATCCTAACCACAACTGGAACAGTAACATTAACACTAACACTAAACATAACCCTCACCCTAAGCCTCCTACTAACACCATATCTAAATCTAAACCACACCCTCACCCTAACCCTAACCCTTAACCACACCCTAACCCTAACCCTAACCCTCACCCGCACCCTAACCTCACCTTAACCCTAACCCTAAAAATAACACTAACACTAACCCTAACCCTCACCCTAAACCTAAACCTAACCATCACCCTAACCCTCAGCCTAACCCTAAGCCTAACCCTAACCTTAACCCTTACCCTCACCCTCACCCTAACACTAACCCTAACCCTCACCCTAAACCTAACCCTCACCCTCAACCTCAGTCTAACCCTAAGCCTAACCCTAACACTAATACTAACCATCACACTCACCCTAAATCTAACACTAACCCTAAACCTAACCCTCACGGTCAGCCTCAACATAACACTAACTCTATGCCTAATCCTCACCCTCACCCTAACCTTAACCCTAACCCTAAATCTCACCCTAACACTAACCCTAAACCTCACCCAAAACCTAGCCCTCTCCCTAACCCTAATCCTAAAACTACCCCTCAACCTAACACTCCCACTAACCCTAACCCTAACCCTCACCATAACCCTAACCCTCATCCTCAACATCACCCTCAGCCTAAACCTAAGCCTAACCGTAAAGCTAACCTAAACACAAATATTCATCTTCACCCTAACCCTAATCCTAACCCTATCCCTAACCCTAACACTCCGCCTAACTCTCACCCTAACCCTAACACTAACACTAACCCTAACCATAACCCTCAAACTAACCCTCACCCTAACCCTATCCCTAACCCTAAACCTCACCCTAAGCCTCACCCTAGCCCTCACCCTAAACCTAACCATAACCCTAAACTTAACCCAAACCCTAACCGTAACCCTACAACTAACCCTAACACTAAACCTAACCCTAACCCTAAAACTAAAAGTAATCCTGAGCATCATCCTCATCCTTACCCAAAACCTAAACCTAACCCTAACCCTAACCCTAAACCTAACCCTAACCTTAAACCTCAACCTAACCCTCACACTAACCATAAACCTAACCATCACCCTAACCCTAACCCTCAACCTCAACCTCAAGCTCAGCCTATCCCTAAGCATAAGCCTAAGTCTATCCCTCACCCTCAAGCTCACCATCACTGTAACTCTAACCCTAACCCAAACAATAAACTAATCCTAAGCTTAAACATAACCCTAAGCCTAACCCTAACCTAATCCTAATACTCACCCTCACTCTAAGCATAATCCGAACCCTAACCCTCACCCTAATGCAAACCCTCACAGTTACAGTAACCTTAACTCTCATCCTATCCCTGACCCTAACACTAAACCCTAAACCTAAACCTCACCCTAACACTAACCCTAACCCTCACACTCTCCCTAGCCCTCACCGTAACCCTAATCCTAACCCTAATCCTCATCCTAACCCTCACCCTAACACTAACACTAACCCACACCCTAACCATAAACCTAACACTAACCCTCACCCTAACACTAACTCTCACCCTAACCCTAACCTTAACCCTCACACTCACCCTAACCTGTACCCTAAACCTAATCTTATCACTAAGCCTAATCCTCACAGTCACCCTCACCCTCACTGTAACCCTAACTCTAACACTAACCCTAACCCTAACCCTCAACCTCAGCCTCACCCTAACCTTAACTCTAACCCTAAACCTGACCCTCACCCTAACCCTAACCCTAAACCTAACCCTAAACCTCACCCTAAACGTAACCCTAAACCTCACCCTCACCTTAGCCCTCACCCTAACCCTAATCCTAACCCTAACACTCATCCTAACCCTCACCCTAACACTAACCCTCACCCTCACCCTCACCTTCACCCTAACCCTAACCCTAACCCTAACTCTCACCCTAACCCTAAACCTAACCCTCATCCTCACCGTAACCCTCAACTTCACCCTCACATTCACCCTAACACTAAGCCTAACCCTAACCCTAACACTAACCCTCACACTCACCGTAACCCTAACCCTAATCTTAATCCTAACACAAACCATAACCCTCACACTAACCCTAAACATCACCCTAATCCTAAACCTCACCCAAACCCTAAACCTAACCCTAACCCTCACCCTCACCCTAAACCTGACCCTCATCCTCTCCCTAAAACTCACCCTAAACCTAACCCTAAACCTCAACCTCATCTTAGCCCTCACCCTAACCCTAATCCTAACCCTAACCCTCATCCTAACCCTCACCCTAACACTAACCCTCACCCTCACCTTCACCTTCACCCTAACCCTAACCCTAACCCTAACCCTAACTCTCACCCTAACCCTAAACCTAACCCTCACCCTCACCGTAACCCTCAACTTCACCCTCACATTCAGCCTAACACTAAGCCTAACCCTAACCGTAACACTAACCCTCACACTCACCCTAACCCTATCCCTAATCTTAATCCTAACACAAACCATAACCCTCACACTAACCCTAAATATCACCCTAATCCTAAACCTCACCCAAACCCTAAACCTAACCCTAACCCTCACCCTCACCCTAACCCTAACCCTCATCATCACCCTAAACCTCACACTAACCCTAACACTAAACCTCAATCTAACCCTTATCCTCACCCTAACCCTAACCCTAACCCTCATCCTAAACCTAAGCCCCACCCTTACCATAACCCTCACCCTCAGCCTAACTCTCACCTTTACCCTTACCGTCAACCCCAACCTAGCCCTCACCCAAACCCCAATCCTCACGCTGACCCTAACCCTACTCCTAAACCTCACTCTCGTCCTAACCCTAACTCTAACACTAAACCTAACACTAAATCTCACCCTATCCTTAACCCTAACCCTCACCCTCAACCTCATGCTCAGCCTAACCCTAAGCCTGAGCATAACACTTACTCTAACCCTCACCATCACCCTAGCCCTCACCCTAACCCTAAGCCTACACCTAACCCTCATCCTAGCCCTCACCTTAACCTGAACCCTAACATCACGCTAACCCTAATCCTCACCCACTCCCTCACCCTCAGCCTAACCCTCAGCCTAAGCCTAAGCCTAACCCTAACTCTCACACTCACCTCACCCTAACCCTAATCCTAACCCTAAACCTAACCCTAAACCTCATCCTAAACCTCACCCTAACCTTAACCCTAACACTAACCCTAACATTAACGCTCGACCTAACCCTCCAACTAAGTCTAAATCTAACCCTAAACTTCACACTCACCCTAACCCTAATCCTAACCCTAACCCTAAACCTCACCCTAACCCTAACCCTAACCCTCACCCTGACCCTCACCGTAACCCTAAACCTAAACCTAACAATAACACTAACCCTAACCCTAACCCTAACTCTAACCATAACCCTCACCCTCAGCCTCACCCTCGCTGCAAACTTAACCCGAACCATAACACTAGCAATAACCCTAAAATTAAGCCTAACCTAACCCTAACTCTAATCCTAATCATCACCCTCACCCTCAGCTTAACCCTAAGCGTAACCGTAACCCTAAACCTAACACTAATCCTCAGCCTCAGCCTCACCCTAACCCAAACTCTACCCCTAATCCTCACCCCAACTCTAAGCCTAACTCTAACCCTAACCCTAACCCTCACACTCACCCTCAACCTAACACTAATCCTAAACCTAACCCTATCCCTAACCCTAACCCTCACCCTAGCGCTCACCCTAACTCTAACCCTAACCCTCACCCTCAACCTAGCCCTCAACCTAAACCTAACACTCATCCTCACTGTAACCCTTACCCTAACCCTCACCCTAACCCTACACTTAAAGTGTACCCTAACTCGCACACTAAACCTAACCCTAAATGTCACCCTAACCCTAACCCTCAACCTTACCGTAATGGTCACCCTCAGCCTAACCCTCACGTTTACCCTTAACTTCACCCCTACCCTAACCCTCACACTCACCATAACCCTCACCCTAAAACTAACTCTAGCCCTAAACCTCACCCTCACCCTAACCATAACTCTAACCATAACCCTAACACTAAACCTCATCCTAAACTTAACCCTACCCCTCAAACTAACCATAACCCTCACCCTCACACAAACCCTCAGCCTAAACCTAAGGCTAACACTAAACCTAACCATAACCTTCACACTCACCCTAATCCTAAACCTAATCCTAATCCTAACCCTAACCCTAACCCTCACCCTCACGTTCAGCCTCACCCTAACCCTAATTCTCACCCTAAACCTCACACTCACCCTAACCCTAATACTGAAACTCACCCTCACCGTAACCGAAACCCTAAACCTAACTCTAACCTTAAGCCTAACCCTAACCCTAACTGTACTCCTAACTCTCGCCCTAACCCTAACCCTAACTGTAACCCTAACTCTAAACCTAACCCTAACCCTAAACCTCACCCTCACCCTCACTGAAACCAAAAGCCTAAACCTAACCCTAACAATAACCCTAACACTAATCCTAACCCTCACCCTAACCATAACCCTCACCCTAACCCAAAACCTCACCCTAAAATTTACCCTCACCCTAACACTAACCCTAACCCTAACACTAACCCTCACACTAAACCTAACCATAACCATAACCATAAACCTCAACCTAACCCTCACCCTCACCTTAACTCTAACACTAACCCTATCCCTAACCCTCACCCTAACCCTAATCATAACCCTAATTCTAACCCTAAACCTCACCCTCACACTAACCCAAACCCTAATCCGAAACCCCACCCTAACCCTAAGCCTAACCCTCACCCGCACCCTCACCCTCACCACAATTCTAACCCTAACCCTAACAATAACACTAACCTTAAACCAAACCATCACCTTAACCCTAATCCTCACCCCCACCCTCACCTTCAGCCTAACCCTAAGCCTATGCTTAACCCTCACCCTAACTGTCACACTCACCCTCACCCTACCCCTAATACTAAATCTACCCTATCCCTAAACCTCAACCTAACCTTCACCCTCCCCGTTAACCCCAACAATAATCCTAACCCTAAACCTCAACCTAACCATCCCCCTAACACTAACTCTAACCCTAAACCTCACCCTAACCCTAAGCCTAAACCTCACCCTAACCCTAACCCTCACCCTAACCCTCAATCTCACCGTAAATCTAACCCTAACCCTAAAAATAACACTAACCCTAACCCTAACCCTAAACATAAGCCTCAACTTCAGCCTCACCCTCAGTGCAAACTTAACCCTAACCATAACAATAACAATAACCCTAATCCTAACACTTACCCTAATCCTCAACCCCAACCTCACACTCAGCCTAATCCTAAGACTAACCCTAACCCTAACCCTAACCCTAACTCTAAGCCTAAGCCTAAACCTAACACAAAACCTAATCCTAAACCTAACCCTAATCCTCAGCCTCACCCTCACCCTAACCAAAACCCTAACCCTAACTCTCACCCTAACCCTAAGCCTAACCATAACCCTGACTCTCACAATGACGCTCAACCCAACCCTAATTCTAAACCTAAACCTATCCCTAAACTTAACCCTCACCCTAGTCCTCACCCTAACACTAATCCTAAACCTAAACCTCATATTAACCCTCACCTTAACCCTAACCCCAACCATCACCCTCATGCTTGGCCTAAGCCTAAGCCTAAGCTTAACTCTAACCCAAACCCTCACCTTAACCCTAACCCTAACCATAACACTAAGCATAACACTAACCCTAACTCTATCCCTAAACCTCACTCTCACACTAACCCTAACTCTAACACTTACTCTAAACCTAAACCTCATCCTAATCCTAAACCTAACCCTCACCCTCACCCTCACCGTAATTGTAACACTAACCCTAACACTAACAATAACCGTAACCCTAACTCTACCCCTCAACCTAAACATAACCCTCAACCTAACCCTAACCCTCAACTTAACACTTACCCTCACCCTAACACTAACACTAACCCTCACCCTCACCCTAACCCTAATCCTAACCCTAACCCTCAACCTAACCCTAAGCCTCACCCTCACCATAACCCTTACTCTAACCCTCACCCTAACCCTAAACTTGACCCGAACCCTAACTCTCACCCTAACACTAACCCTAACCCTCACCCTAACTCTAACCCTCAACCTTACCGTAACCATCACCCTCAAGCCTAACCCTCATATTTACCCTTACCGTCACCCCTAAACTAACCCTCACCCTAACCCTAACACTCACCCTAACCCTCACCCTAAAACTAACTGTACGTCTAAATCTCACCTCACCCTAAGCATAACTCTAACCCTAACCCTAACACTAAACCTCACCCTAACCCTAACCCTAACCCTAAAACTAAGCCTAACCCTCACCCTCAGCCAAACCCTCAGCCTAAACTTACGGCTAACCCTAACCATAACCATAACCCTCACACTCAACCTAAACCTAACCCTAAACCTCATCCTAACCCTAACCCTAAACCTCACCCTCACCCTCAGCCTCACCCTATCCCTAAGTCTAACCCTAAACCTCACCCTCACCCTAACCCTAATCCTAAACCTCACACTCACCGAAACTGAAACCCTAAACCTAACCCTAACCTTAACCTTTACCCTAATCCTCCAACTAACTTTCACCCTAACCCTAACCATAACAGTAACCCAAACCCTAATCCTCACCCTAACCCTCACCCTAATCCTAAATCCAACCGTAAACCTCACCCTCATCCTAAACCTCACTCTAAACCTAACCCAAACCCTAAACCTCAACTTCACCATCACCGTAACCAAAACCCTAAACCTAACCCTAACAATAACCCTAACCTAATCCTATCCCTCACCCAAACCATAATGCTCACCCTAACCAAAACTCTCACCCTAAAACTTACACTCACCCTAACACTAACCCTAACCCTAACCCTAACCCTCACACTAACCCTAACCATAACCCTAAACCTCAACCTAACCCTCACCCTCACCCTAACCCGAATACTAACCCTATGCCTAACCCTAACCCTAACCTTCCCATAACCCTAAATCTAAACCTAAACCTCACCCTCACACTAACCCTAACCCTAACGCTAAACCCCAACTTACCCTAAGCCTAATCCTCACCCGCACCCTCGCCCTCACCGTAACTCTAACCCTAACCCTAACAATAACAATAACCCTAACCCGAACCATCACCCAAACCCTAATCCTCACCCCCACCCTCACCCTCAGCCTAAACCTAAGCCTAAGCCTAAACCTCACCCTAACCCTCACACTCACCCTCACCCTCACCCTAAACCTAATACTAAACCTAACCCTATCCCTAAACCTCAACCTATACCTCACCCTCCCCTTAACACTAACCCTAACCATAAACCTCAGCCTGACACTCCCCATAACACTAAATCTAACCCTAAAACTCACCCTCACCCTAACCCTAACCCTAAACCTCACCCTAAACCTCACTCTAACTCCAACCCTCACCCTCACCCTCAATCTCACAGTAACTCTAACCCTAACCCTAAAAATAACACTAACCCTAACCCTAACCATAACCATAAACCCTCACCCTCAGCCTCACCCTCTCTGCAAACTTAACCCTAACCATAACACTAACAATAATCGTAATCCTAACCCTAACTCTAAACCTCAACCACAACCTCACCCTCACCTAAGCCTAACCCTAGCCCTAACGCTAACCCTAATTGTAACCCAATCCCTAACCCTAAACCTAACCCAAAACCTACCCTAAACCTAACCCTAATCCTCAGCCTCACCCTCACCATAACCAAACCCCTAACACTAACCCTCACCCTAAACTTAAGCCTAACCCTAACCCTGACCTTCACACTCATCCTAAGCCTAACCCTAACCCTCCTAAACCTAACCGTCTCCCTAAACCTAACCCTCACCGTAACCCTCACCCTAACACAAATCCTAACCCTAAACCTCATCCTAACCCTCACCCTAAACTGAACCCTAAACCTCACCCTAACCATAAGCCTAACCCTCACCCTCATGCTTGGCATAAACCTAAGCCTAAGCCTAATTCTAACACAAACAATCACCATAACCCTAACCCTAACATTAACCCTAACTCTAACCATAAACCTCACTCTCACCCTAACCCTAACTCTAACCCTAACCCTAAACCTAAACCTCATCCTAACCCTAACCTTAACCCTCACCCTCACCCTCACTATAACTGTAACCCTAACCCTAACAATAACCCTAACCCTAACCCTAATCCTCAACCTAACCATAACACTCACCCTAAACATAACACTCACCCTAACACTTACTCTCACCGTAACACTAACCCTAAGCCTAACACTAACCCTCAAACTAACCCTAATCATCACCCTAACCCGAAACCTCACCCTAAAGCTAAACCTAACCCTCATCTCACCCTAGCCATCACCCTAACACTAACCCTGATCCTCACCCTAAACCTCACACTAACCCTAACTCTAATTCTCAATCTAACCTTAACCCACACCCTTCCCCTAACCCTAACCCTCACCCTAAACCTAACTCTCATCCCACTGTAACCCTCACCCTCAGCCTAACCCTCACGTTTACCCTTACCATCACCCCCATGATAACCCTTAACCTAACCTTAACCTTCACCCTAACCCTCACCCTAACCCTCTTTCCAACAGAAAACCCCACCCTCACCCTAAACCTAAAAATAATCCTAACCCTAACCCTTACCCTCATCCTCACCCTAAACCTTACACTAACCCTAACCCTAAACCCCAATTTAACCTTCACCCTAAGCCTAATCCTAGCCCTCACCCTAACCGTAAACCTAACTCTAACACTCACCATTATCTTAACCCTCACCCTCAGCCTAAACCTCACCTTTACCCTTACCATCATCCTCACCCTAAACCTCCCCCTAACCTACACCTCATCCTAACCCTTACCCTTACCATAAACCTAACCATCACCATAACCCTAACCCTCAACCTCTACCTCACGCTCAGCCTAACCCTAAGCCTAAGCCTAAACCTTAACCTAACCCTAAACCTCACCCTAACACACACACTCACCCGCATGCTAACCCTAATCCTAACCCTCACCCTAACCCTAACCCTAAACCTAGCCCTAATCTCACCCTAACCCTAACCCTAACCCTAACCCTCAACCTAACCCTTACCTTAACCCTAACTCTAACCCTAAACCTCACCCTCACCCTAAACCTCACCCTAACCCTAACCCTAAACCTCACCCTCACCTGCACCATAACAGAAACCTTAAACCGAAACCTAACAACAACCCTAACCCTAATGCTAAAATTCACCCTAACCATAACCGTCACCTTAACCCAAACCCTCACCCTAAGTCTTACCCTCACTGTCACACTAACCCTAACACTAACACTAACCCTCACACTAACACTAACCCTAAATCTAACCCTAAACGTCAACCTCACCCGAACCCTAATCCTAACCCTAACGGTAAACCCCACCCTAACCCTAAAACTAACCCTCACCCGCATCCTTACCCTCACCGTAAATCTAACTCTAACCCTAACAATAATAATAACCCTAACACTAACCGTAACCCTAACCCTATCCATAAACATAACCCTCACACTCAGCCTCACCCTCACCACAAACTTAACCCTAACCATAACACTAACAATAACCCTAACCCTAAGCCTAACCCTAACCCTAACTCTAATCATCACACCCACCCTCACCCTCAGCCTAACCCTAAGACTAACCCTAACCCTAATCCTATTCCTAACCCTCAACATAACCCTAACACTAACCCTAACCCTAACACTAACCCTAACCCTAATCCTAACCCTAAACCTATTCCTCAGCCTCACCCTCACGCTAAACCAAAACCTAACCCTAACCCTCACACTAACTATAAGCCTAACCCTAAACTTAACACTAACCCTCACACTCAACCTCACCCTAACCCTAATCCTAAACCTAAACCTATCTCTAAACCTAACCCTCAACCTAACCCTCAGCCTAGCCCTCAGCCTTATCCAAATCCTAACCATAAACCTCATCCTAACCCTCAACCTACCCCTAAACCTAACCCTAACCCTCACCCCAAACCGAACCCTAAACCTCACCCTCAACCTCACCATCAGCCTAACCCTAACCTAACCCTAAACCTGACCCTAAAACACACACTCACCTGCACCCTAACCCTAATCCTATCCTTCACCCTAACCCTAACCCTAAACCTCCCCCTAACTCTCACGCTAACCCTACCCCTAACACTAACACTAACCCTAAACCTCAACCTAACCTTCACCCTAACCCTAAATCTAACCCTAAACATCACCCTCACCCTAAACCTCACCCTAACTCTAACCCTAACCCTCACACTCACCTGCACCCTCAGCATCACCCTCACCACAATCTTAACCCTAAACATAACACTAACAATATCCCTAACCCTAAGCTTAATCCTAACCCTAACTCTAATCCTCAAACCCACCCTCACCCTCAGCCTAACCCTAAACCTCACCCTCACCATAAACCTAACTGTAACCCTAAACCAAACCTCAAACCTCAACCTAAACCTAACCCTAACCCTCACCTTCACACTAAACCTCACACTCAGCCTAAACCTAACCCTAACCCTACCCCTAAAACTAACACACACACTCATCCTCACCCTAACCCTAATCCTAACAATAACACTCACACTCATCCTAACCCTAACCCTAACCCTAAACCTTACACTCAACCTCAGCCTAACCCTAAGCCTATCCCTAACCCTAACCCTAACCTTCACACTCACCCTAACCGTAACCCTAATCCTACTCCTAACCCTAACTCTAACCCTCACCCTCAACTTAACCCTCATCTTAAGCCTATCCCTAACATTAATCCTAACCCTAACCCTCACCCTCAGCCTCACCCAAACCGTAACTCTAACACTAAACCTCAACCTGACCCTAACCCTAACCATAACCCTATCCCTAAAACTCATCCTAGCCCTAAATGTAATCCTCATACTCACCATAACCGAAACCCTAACCCTAAAGATAACAATAATCCTAACCCTAACCGTAACCCTCACCCTAACCATAAAACTCACCCTAACCCTAACCCTCACCCTAACACTTACCCTTACCCTAACACTAACCCTAAGCTTAACACTAACCCTCACACTAACACTAACCATCATCCTAACCCTAAACCTCACCCTAACACTAACCCTAAACCTGACCCTCCCAAGCCCTCACCCTAACCCTAACCCTCATCCTCACCCTAAACATCACACTAACCTTAACACTAATCCTCAATCTAACCCTCACCCTCACCTGAACCCTCACCCTAACCCTCACCCTAACCCTAACCCTCACCCTTACTGTAACCCTCAACTTCAGCCTAAACTTCAACTTTATCCTTACCGTCAATGCCACCCTAACCCTCACTCTAATGCTAACCCTCACCCTAACCCTAACTCTACCCCTAAACCTCATCATCACCCTAATCCTAACTGTAACCCTAACCCTAACACTATCCTTCACTATAACCCTAACCCTAAACATCACCCTAACCCTAATCCTCACCCCCACCCTCACCCTCAGCCTAACCCTGAGCATAAGCCTAACCCTAACCCTAAAACTCACACTCACCCTCACCCTAACCCTAATCCTAACCCTAAACCTAACCCTAACCCTAAACCTCAACCTAATCCTCACCCTAACCTTAACCCTAACACTAACCCTAACCCTCACCCTCACCATAACTCTAACCCTAACCCTAACAAGAACACTAATCCTAACCCTAACACTAACCCTAACCTTAACCCTAATGCTAACACTCAACCTCACCCTAAACCTAATCCTAACCCTAACCCTCACCCTAACCCTAACCTTAACCCTAACCCTAACCCTAAACTTTACCCTAACCCTCACCCTCACATTAACACTCAACCTCAACGTAAACATCACCCTTACCCTACCCATGATCCTCACCCTAACTCTCAACCTAACCCTAAACTTCAGCCCAACCCTCACCCTAACGGTAAACCTAACCCTCACCCTAACCCTAAACCTCACCCTCAACCTCATGCTCAGCCTAACCCTAAGCCTAAGCCTAAACCTTACCCTAACCCTCACCCTAATCCTAGACCTCGCCCTAACCATAATAGTAATCCAAACCCTCATCTTAAAACTCATCCTAGCCCTAATACTAAACATCACACTAAACCTAATCTTCACCTCCACCCTCACACTCAGCCTAACCTTAAGCCTAAGACTAACCCTAACCCTAACCCTCACATTCACCTTCTCCCTCATCCTAATCCTAACCCTAACCTTAACCATAACCCTAAACCTCAACCTAACCTTCTCCCTAACCTTAAACCTAAAACTAACCCTAAACTTAACCCTCGACCTAACCCTCCTATAACCCTAAATCTAACCCTAAACCTCACCCTCACCCTAACCCTAATCCTAAACCTAATCCTAAACCCCCCCCTAACCCTATCCATAAGCCTCACCCTCACCCTCACCCTCACCACAACTCTAACCCTAACCCTAACAATAACACTAATCCTAACCCTAAACCTAACCCAAACCCTAACCCTAATCCTAACACTCACTCTCATGCTAACCCTAATCCTAACCCCAACCCTCACACTATCCATAATCCTCACTCTCACCGAAACCCTAACCCTCAACCTAACCCTCACCCTAACCGCAACCCTAACCCTAAACCTTAATCTAACTCTAACCCTAACCCTCACCCTCACCCTAGCCCTCACCCTAACCCTAATCCTAACCCTAATCCTCATCCTTACCCTCACCCTAACCCTAACCTAAACCCTCACCCTAGCCCTAACTCTAAGCCTAATCCTCAACGTAACCCTAAACCTCATGCTCACCTTAACCCTAATCCTAACACTCACCCTAACCCAAAACATAACCGTACACTGACTCTCACCCTAACCCTAACCCTAACCCTAAACCTTGATCTAACACTAACCCTAACCCTCATCCTCACCATCACCCTCAGCCTAATCCTAAGCGAAACCCTAACCCTAGCCCTAATGCTCACACTTACCCTAACCCTTACCCTAACCTTAATCGTAAACTTACCCTAACCCTTACCCTCAACTTAACCCTCAGCTTAACCCTAAATCTAACACTAACCCTAACCCTAAACCTAAACCTCACCCTAACCCTAAACCTAACCCTAAAACTCACCCTCACCCTAGCCCTCTCCCTAACACTAATCCTAACCCTAACCCTCATCCTAACTCTCACCCTAACACTAACCATAACCCTCATGATCACCCTAACCCTAATCCGAACCCTCACCCTCAACCTAACCTTAACCCCCACCCTCACCGTAACCCTTACCTTAACCCTCAACCTAACCCTAAACGTAACCCGAACACTAACTCTCACACTTACCATAATCCTAACCCTCAAGCTAACCCTAACTCTAAACCTCATTCTCACCCTAACCTCACCCAACCCTAATCCTAACCCTATCCCTTTTCCTAACCCTCCCCCTAAACCTTATCCTAACCCTCACCCTAAAACTAAACCTCAGCCTCAAGCTCACCTTCAGCCTAACTCTAAGCATAATCTTAAATGTAAGCCTAACACACACATTCACCCTCAACCTAAACCTAACCCTCATCCCAACCCTCCCCATAACACTAACACTAATCCTAACACTAAACCTCACCCTCACCCTCAGCATAATCCTAAGCTTAAGCCTAACCCTAACCCTCACATTTACCCTAACCTTAACCCTAAACCTCACTCTAACCCTAACCCTCACCCTCAACCTCAGCCTAACCCTAAGCCTTTCCCTACTCCTAACCCTAATCCTAACCCTCAAACTAAACCTCAGCTTAAGCATAACCCTAACATTAATCCTAACCCTAACCCTCACCGTCAGCCTCACCCTAACACTAACTCTAACACTAAACCTCACCCTGACCCTAAACCTAAACCTCACCCTCACTCTAGCCCTCAACATAACCTTAATCCTAACTCTAAACCTCATCCTAACCCTCCCCCTACCCTTACCATAACCCTCACCCTAACCCTAACCCTTACCCTCAACCTCAACATCAGCCTAACCCTAAGCCTAACCCTAAACGTAACTCTAACACACACACTCACCTCACCATAACCCTAATCCTAACCCTAAACCTCACCCTCACCCTCATCCTCAGTGTAACCCTAAGCCTAACCCTAATCCTAAACCTAACCTCACACTCACCCTAACCCTTACCCTAATCCTAATCCTAAACCTAACCCTAACCCTCACCCTCAGCCTCAGCTTAACTCTAATTCTAACCCTAAACCTCACGCTCACCCTAACCCTAACCCTAACCCTAAACCTCACCCTCACACTAGCCATCACCCTAACCCTAATCCTGCCCCTAACCCGAACCCTAACCCTCACCCTAACAATAACCATCATCCTCACCCTCACCCTAACTCTAATTCTAACCCTAACACTAAACCTCACCCTAACCCTAACCCTAAACCTCACCCTCACTCTCCCCCTCACCATAACTCAAAACCTAAACCTAACAATAACACTAATCCTAATCCTAATCCTAACCTTAACTGTAATCCTAACACTCTCTCTCATGCTAACCCTAATCCTAACCCTAAACCTAACCCTATCCCTAACCCTAATACTAACACTCACCCTCAAACTAACCCTAATCCTAATCCTAACCCTCATCCTAACCCTAATCCTCACCCTCACTATAACCCTAACCCTCAACCTAATCCTCACCCTAACCCAAACCCTAAACCTAAACCTTAATCTAACACTAACCCTAACCCTCACCCTCAGCCTAGCCCTCACCCTAACCCTAATCCTAAACCTAATCCTCATCCTTACCATCACCCTAACAGTAACCTTAACCCTCACCCTAGCCCTAACCCTAAGTCTAATCCTCAACGTAATCCTAAACCTCATGCTCACTGTAACCCTAACCCTAACCCTCACCCTAACCCTAAACATAACCGAACCCTAACTCTCACCCTAACCCTAACACTAACACTCACCCTAAACCTAACCCTCACCATCACCCTAACCCCAATCCATACCCTAACCCTAACCCTAACCCTAACCCTAAACTTCACACTATCCCTAACACTAATCCTCAATCTAACCATCACCCTCACCCTATCCCTAACCCTAACCCTCACCCTAACCCTAAACGTCAACTTTCCCGTAACCCTCAACCTCAGCTTAACCCTCACCTTTACCGATACTGTCACCCACACCATAACCTCACTCTAACCCTAACCCTCCCCCTACCCCTAACTCTACCACTAAACCTCACCCTCACCCTAACCCTAACTCTAACCCTGAGCCTAATACTAACCCTAACCCTAACCCTAACTGTAACCATCACCCTAACCCTAATCCTCACCCCCACCGTCACCCTCAGCCTAGCCCTAAGCCTAAGCCTAAACCTAAACCTAAACCTCACACTCACCCTCACCCTAACCTATTCCTAACCCTAAACCTAACCCTAAACCTCAACCTAACCCTCACCTAACTTTAACCCTAACACTTAACCTAACCCTAACCCTCGACATAACCCTCCAACTAAACCTAAATCTAACCCTAAACCTCAAGCTCAACCTAACGCTAATCCTAACCCTAACCCTAATCCTCACCCTAATCCTAACACTCACCCTCACCCTCACCCTCAAACTCACCATAACTCTAACCCTAACCCTAACAATAACAGTAATCCTAAACCTAAACATAACCTAAACCTAATGCTAACACTCAACCTCACCCTAACCCTAACCCTAACCCTAACCCTAAGCCTAACCCTTACCCTAACTCTCACTGTAACCCTAACCCTCATCCTAACCCTCACCCTAAACCTAACCCTAAAGCTAAACCTTACCCTAACACTAACCCTAATCCTCAACTTCACCATAGCCCTCACCCAAAACCCTAGTTGTAAACCTAATCCTTATCCTAACCCTCACCCTAACTCTAAGCCTAACCCTAATCCTAACCCCAACCCTCACTGTAACCCTAACACTAACCCTAACACTAACCCTAACCCTACACTTAACCTTAAATTGAACACTAAACCTAATCCTAATCCTCAGCCTCACCCTCACCCTAATAGAAACCGTAACCCTAACCCACATCCTAACTCTAAGATTAACCCTAACCCTAATCCTAACCCTCACACTCACCCTAACCCTAACGATAATCCTAAACCTAACCTTATAAGTAACCCTAAACCTCACCCTAACCCTCAGCCTAGCCCTCAACCTTACACTTATCCTAACCCTTACCCTCACCATAACCATAAACCTCAACCTAAACCTAACCCTCACCCTAACACTTACCCTCACACTATCACTAAGCCTACCCTAAACACTAACTCTCACACTAACCCTAAACGTCACCCTAACCCTAACCCTCACCCTAACACTAACCCTAACCCTCACCCTCACCTTAGCCTTCACCCTAACCCTAACCCTCACCCTCATCCTCAACCTCAGCCTAACCCTAACCCTAATCCTAATCCTAACCCTCACGCTCACCCTAACCCTCACCCTAAACCAAACCCTAAACCTAACAATAACCCTAAGCTAACCCTCCCCCTAACCCTAACACTAACCCTAAACCTCACCCTCACCCTAACTGTAACCCTAAGCCTAACATTAAACTTCACCCTCACACTCACCCTAGCCCTTACCCTAAACCTAACCCTCACCCTAACACTCCCCCTAACCCTAACCCTCACCCTCAACCTCACCCTTAGCCTAACCCTCATCCTAACCCTAAACCTATACCTACCACACACACACTCACGCTCACTCTAACCATAATCCTGTCCCTAACCTAAGTCTAACCCTAACACTCCCCCTAACTCTGACCCCAACCCCAACCCTAAAACTAACCCTTATCCTAACCCTCAACCTAAACCTCACCCTAACCCTAACTCTAAACCTAAACCTCACCCTCACCCTAACCCTAACTCTAATCCTAACCCAAAACCTAAACCTCACCCTAACACTAACCCTAAACCTAACCCACACCTTCATCCTCAGCCTAACCCTAAACCTAACCCTCACACTCACCCAATCCCTAACCCTAAACCTCACCCTAACCCTAACCCTCACCCTCAACCTCAGCAAAACCTTAAGCCTATTCCTAAACCTAACCCTAACACTCACACTCACACTTACACTAATCCTAATCCTACTCCTAAACCTAACCCTAAACCTCAACCTCATCCTAAACCAAACACTCACCCTCACCCTCACCCTCACCATAACTCTTACCCTAACCCTAACAATAACAGTAATCCTAACCCTAAACCAAACCTTAAACCTAACCCTAAACCTAATGCTAACATTCAACCTCACCCTAACCCTAATCCTAACCCTAACCCTAATCCTAAACCTAACCCTAATCCTAAACCTAACCATCACCCTCACCTTAACCCTAACCCTAAACCTTAGCCTAACACTTACCCTAAACCTCACCTTCACCCTAGCCCTCACCCTAACCCTAATTGTAACCTAATTCTCATCCTAACAATCACCATAACTCTAAGCCTAACCCTAACCCTAAGCCCAACCCTCACTGTAACACTAACACTAACCCTAACACTAACACTAACCCTAAACCTAAAACTAAACCTAACCCTAATCCTCAGCCTCACCCTCACCCTAACTCAAACCCTAACCCTAACCCTCCACTTAACTCTAAGCCTAACTCTAACCCTAATCCTAACCCTCACGCTCACCCTCAACCTAAACCTAATCCTAAACTTAAGCCTATCCCTAACCCTAACACTCACCCTAACCCTCAACCTAGTCCTCACCCTTACACTTATCCTAACCCTAACCCTCACACTAACCATAAACCTCACCCTAACACAAACCCTCACATTAACGCTTACCCTCAACCTAACACTAACACTAACCTTAACACTAACACTCACACTAACCCTAAACATCCCCCTAAACCTAAACCTCACCCTAACACTAAACCTAACCCTCACCCTCACCATAGCCTTCACACTAACCCTAATTCTCATCCTCACCATAAACCTCACACTAACCCTAACACTAATCCTCAATCTAACCGTCAACCTCACCCTAACACTAAAACTAACCCTCACCCTAACCCTTACCCTCACCCTTACCGTAACCCTCACCCTCAGCCTAAACCTCAACTTTACCCTTACCGTCACCTCCACGATAACCCTCACTCTAACCCTAACCCTCACCCTAACCCTAACTCTACCCCGAAACCTTACCCTCAGCCTAACCCTAACTCTAACCCTAACTCTAACACTAAACCTCAACCTAACCCTAAACCTAACCATCACCCTAACCCTAATCCTCACCCCCACACTCACCCTCAGCCTAACCCTAAGCCTTAGCCTAACCCTAACCCTAAACCTCACACTCACCCTCACCCTAACCCTAATCCTAACCCTAAACCATAAACCTTACCCTCACCCTAAGCCTAACCTAACCCTAAACCACAACCTACCCCTCAATCTAACCTTAACCTTAACACTTACCCTAACCCTAACTCTCGACTTAAACCTCCAAATAACCTAAATCTAGCCATAAACCTCACCCTCACCCTAACCCTAAACCAAACCCTAACCCTAAACCTCACCCTAAACCTAACACTCACCCTCACCCTCACCCTCATCATAACTATAACCCTAACCCTAACAATAACAGTAATCCTAACCCTAAACCTAACCCTAACCCTAACCATAAAGCTAACACTCAACCTCACCCTAACCCTAATCCTAACCCTAACCCTCACCCTAACCCTAACCATCACCCTAACCATAACCCTAACCCTCATCCTAACCCTTACCCTAACCCTAACCCTAACCCTAAACCTTACCCTAACAGTAACCCTAATCCTCACCTTCACCCTAGCCCTCGCCTTAACCCTAATCATGAACCTAATCCTCATTCTAACCCTGTCCCTAACTCTAAGCCTAACCCTAACCCTAACCCTAACCCCAACCCTCACTGTAACGCTAACACTAACCCTAACACTAACACTAAACCTTAACCTAACCTTAATCCTCAGCCTCATCCTCACCCTCACCCAAACCCTCACCCTAACCCTCATCCTAACTGTAAGCCTAATGCTAACCTGAATCCTAACACTCACACTCACCCTCACCCTAAACCTAATCCTATACCTCACCCTATCCCTAACCCTAACCCTCACCCTAACCATAACCCTCACCCTAACCCTAAAACTCACCCTAACACTTACCCCCAACCTAACACTAACCCTAATCCTAACATTAACCCTTACACTAACCCTAAACATCACCCTAACCCTAAAACTCACCCTAACACTAACCCTAACCCTCAACCTCACCCTAGCCTTCAGCCTAACCCTAACCCTCATCCCCACCATAAACCTCCCACTAACCCTAACACTAATCCTCAATCTAACCCTCAAACTCAGCCTAACGCTAACACTAACCCTCACCCTAACCCTAACCCTCACCCTTAACGTAACCCTCAAAATCAGCCTAACCGTCAACTTTACCCTTACAGTCACCCCGACGCTAACCTGCACCCTAACCCTAACCCTCACCCTAACTAAAACTGTACCCCTAAACCTCACCCTCAACCTAACCCTTACTCTTACCCTAACCCTAACACTAAACTTCACTGTAACCCTAAACCTAATGCTCACCCTCACGGTAACCGTAACCCTAAACCTAACCCAAACCCTCACCCTAAACATAACACTCACCCTAAACCTAACCCTCACCCTAACACTTACCCTCACCCTAACACTAACCCTAACCCTAACACTAACCCTCAAACTAACCCTAATCCTCACACTAATCCTAAAAGTCACCCTAAACCTAACCCTAACCCTAATCCTCACCCTCATCCTAACCCTCACCCTTACCCTAATCCTAACCCTCATCCTCACCATATACCTCAGACTAACCCTAACCCTAATCCTCAATCTAACCCTCACACTAATCCTAACCCTAACCTTTAGCCTAACCCTACCACTCACCCTTATCTTAACCCTCACCCTCAGCCGAAACCTCACCATTACCCTTACCATCATCCTCACCCTAACCCTCACCCTAACCCTAAACCTCATCCTAACCCTCACCCCAACCGTAATCCTAAACATCACCCTAACTCTAAACCTCACCCTCACCCTAGCCCTCACCCTAAACCTAATCCAAATCCTAAACCTCATCCTAAACTCAAACTAACCCTAACACTAACCATCACCTTAAACGTAAACCTCACTCCCACCCTCACTCTCAGCCTTACCCTAAACCTAAACCTAACCATAACCATAACCCTCAAACTCACCCTCACCCCAATCCTAACACTAATCCTAACCATAACCCTAAACCTCACCCTAACCTTCACCCTATCCTTAAACCTAAAACTAACCCTAACCCTAACCCTCGACCTAACCATCCAACTAACCTGAATCTAACCCTAATCCTCACCCACACCCTAACCCTAATCCTAACCCTAACTCTAAACCTCACCCTAATCCTAACCCTAACCCTCACCCTCACCCTCACCATAACTCTAAACATACCCCTAACAATAACACTAACCCTAACCGGAAACCTAACCCTAACCCTAACCCTAATCCTAGCACACACCCGCATGATAACCCTAATCCTAACCCTAACCCTCACACTAACCCAAATCCTCACCCTCACTGTAACCCTAACCCTCAACCTAACCCTCACCCTAACACTAACCCTAACCCTAAACCTTAATCTAACACTAACCCTAACCCTCAGCCTCACCCTAGCCCTCACCCTAACTGTAATCCTAACCCTAATCATCATCCATACCCTCACCCTAACCCTAACCTTAAACCTCACCCAAACCCTAACCCTAACTCTAATTCTCAACCTAACCCTAAACCTCAAGCTTAGCCTAACACTAAGCCTAACCCTAATCCTAACGCTCACACCAACCCTAAACCTTACCCTAAAACTAATCCTTACACTAAGCCTAACCCTCACCCTCAACTTAACCCTAAATCTAACACTAACCCTAAATCTAACCCTAACCCTAACCCTAACCCTAACTCTAAACCTCACCCACACAATAGCCCTAACCCTAACCCTAATCCTAACCCTAAAGCTCACCCTAACACTAAACCTAACCCACACCCTCACCCGCACCCTAACCATAATCTGAACCCAAACCCTCAACCTAACCCTAAACTTAAACCGAACCCTAACTCTCACCCTTAACCTAACCCTAACCCTAACCCTAACCCTAAACCTCACCCTCACCCTAGCCCTCATCCTCAACCTCTCCCTCAGCCTAAACCTAAGCCTAACCTTAAACATAACCATAACACACACACTCACCCTCACCCTAACCCCAATCCTAACGCGAACCTTCATCCTAACCCTCCCCATAACCCTAACCGTCACCCTAAACTTAAACCACAACCTCACCCTCAGCCTAATCCTAAGCATAACCCTAACCCCAAACCTCACACTCACCCTAACCCTAACCCTCAATCTCACCCTAACCCTAACCCTCATCATCAACCTCAGCCTAACACTAAGCCTATCCCTAACCTTAACAATAACTCGTACACTCACCCTAACACTAACCCTAATCCAACTCCTAACCCTTACCCTAACCCTCACCCTCAAACTAACCCTCACCTTAAGCCTAACCCTAACATTAATCCTAACCCTAACCCTCACCTTCAGCTTCACCCTAACCCTAACTCTAACACTAAACCTCACACTGACCCTAACCCTAACCCTAACACTATCCCTAAAAATCATCCTAGCCCTAAACCTAACCCTCAACCTCACCCTCACCATAACCTTAACCCTAACACTAACGCTAACAATAACGCTAACCCTCACCCTAACCCTCACCCTAAACATAACCCTCACCCTAACCTTCACCCTAACCCTAACCCTCACCCTAACCCTAACCCTCACTCTCACCGTAAGCCTCACACTCAGCCTAATCCTCACATTTAACCTTACGGTCACCCCCAGCCTAACCCTCACTCTAACCCTAACTCTCAACTTAACCCTAACTCTACGCCTAAACCGCACCCTCACACTAACCCTAACTCTAAACCTAATCCTAAAACTATCCCTCACCCTAACCCTAACCCAAACCATCACCGTAACCCTTATCCTCACCCCCACCCTCACCCTCAGCCTAAGCCTAATCCTTAGCCTAACCCTAACACTAAACCTCACACTCACCCTCACCCTAACCCTAATCCTAACCCTAAATCTAACCCTAAACCTCAACCTAACCCTCAACCTAACCTTAACCCTAACACTTACCCTAACCCTAACCCTCGACTTAACTTTCCAACTAAACCTAAATGTAACCATAAACCTCACCCTCACCCTAACCATAATCCTAACCCTAACCCTAAACCTCACCCTCACCCTAGCCCTCACCCTAACCCTAATCCTAACCCTAACCCTCATCCTAACCCTCACCCTAACTCTAAGCCTAACCCTAATCCTCATCCTCACACTAGCCCTCACCCTAACCCTAATTCTAACCCTAACCCTCACCCTAACCCTCATCCTCACCCTAAGCCTCAAACTAACCCTAACCCTAATCCCCAATCTAACCCTCACGCTCACCCTAACCCTAACCCTAACACTTACCCTAACCCTAACAGTAACCCTCACCCTTATCTTAACCCTCACCCTCAGCCTAATCCTAACATTTACCCTTACCAACATCCTCACCCTAACACTCACCCTAACCCTAAACCTCATCCTAATCCTCACCCTAACTGTAAAACTAACCATCACCCTAACCCTAACATTCACCTCAACCTCATGCTCAGCCTAACCCTAAAACTAAGCCTAATTTTTACCCTAACCCTGACCCTCAACCTAGCCCTCACCCTAACACTAATCCTAAACCTAACCCTCATCCTAACCCTCACCCTAGCCCCAACCCTAACCATCACCCTAAACCTAAACTTCAACCCCACTGTCACCCTCTGCTTAACCCTAAGCCTAAGCTTAAGCCTAACCCGCACACTCAACTTCACCTTCACCCTCACCCTGCTCTTAACCCTAACCCTAACCATAACCCTAAACCTCAACCTAACTCTCACCCTAACCTTAACCCTTAAACTAACCCTAACCCTAACCCTCAACCTCACCCTGCAACTAACCCTAAATCTAACCTAAACTTCACCCTCACCCTAACCCTAATCCTAATCCTAACCTAAACCTCACCCTAACCCTAAGCCTAATCCTCACCTTCACCCTCACCCTCATCATAACTCTAACGCTAACCCTAACAATAACACTAATCCTAACCCTAAACCTAAACCTAAACCTAACCCTAACTGTAATGCTAACACTCACGCTCATGCTAACCCTAATCCTAAACTTAACCCTCACCCTACCCCTAATCCTCACCCTTACCATAACCCTAACCCTCAACTTAACCCTCACCCTAACCCTAACCCTAACCCTAAACCTTAATCTAACACTAACCCTAACCCTCACCCTCAACCTTGCCCTCACCTTAACCCTAATCCTTACCCTAATCCTTATGCTTACCCTCACCCTATCCCTAACCTTAACCCTCACCCTAACCCTAACCCTAAACCTAACCCTCAACCTAACCCTAATCCTCAAGCTCACCGTAACCCTAACCCTCACCCTCACACTCAGCCTAACCCTAAGCCTAACTGTAACCCTCACACTCACCCTAAACCTTACCCTAATCCTAATCCTAACCCTAACCCTAACCCTCACCCTCAGCTTCACCCTAACCCTAACTCTAACCCTAATCCTCACAAGCCTAACCCTAACCCTCTCACTCACCCTAACCCTAACCCTAAAACTCACCCTAACCCTAAACCTAACCCTCAACCTTAGCCTAACCCTAAGCCTATCCCTAACCCTAACCCTAACCCTCACACTCACCCTAACCCTAACCCTAATCCTACTCCTCACTCTAACCCTAACCCTCACCATCAACTTAACCCTCAACTTAAGCCTAACCCTAACATTAATCCTAACCCTAACCCTCACCCTCAGCCTCACCCTACTCCTAAATCTAACAATAAACCTTACCCTGACCCTAACCCTAACGAGAACCCTATCCCTAAACTTCTTCCTAGGCCTAAACCTAACCTTCGCCCTCACCCTCACCATAATCTTAACCCTAACCCTAATGCTATCAATAATCCTAACCCTAACCCTAACCCTCACCCTAAGCATAACCCTCACCCTAACCCTAACCCTCACCCTAACATTTACCTTCACCCTAACGCTAACCCTCACCCTAAGACTTACCCTCACCCTTACACTAACCCTAACCCTAACACTAACCCTAACCATCAACCTAACCCTAAACCTCACTCTAACCTGAACCCTAAACGTCACCCTCTCCCTAGCCCTCACCCTCATACTCACCCTAAACTTCAAACTAACCCTAACAGTAATCCTCAATCTAACCCTCACCCTCACCCTAACCCTCACCCTAACGCTCACCCTAAACCTCACCCTCACCCTTACTGTACCCCTCATCCTCAGCCTAACACTCACCTTTACCCTTACCGTCACCCCAACCCTAACCCTCACTCTAACGCTAACCCTCACCCTAACCCTAACTCTACCCCTAAACCTCACCCACACCCTAAAACTAACTCTAATCCTAAACCTAACACTAACCCTCACCATAACCCTAACCCTAACCATAACCATAACCATAATCCTCACCCCAACCCTCACCCTCAGCCTAACCATAAGCCTAAGCCTAACCCTAACCCTAAACCTCACACTCAACCTCACCCTAACCCTAATACTAACCCTAAACCTAACCCTAACCCTAAACCTCAACCTAACCCTGACCCTAACTTTAAACCTAACACTAACCCTAACCCTAACCCTCGACCTAACCCTCCAACTGAACCTAAATCTAACCTAAACCTCACCCTCACCCTCACCTAATCCTAACCCTAACCCTAAACCTCACCCTAACCCTAACCCTAACCCTCACCCCAACCCTCACCCTCACCATAACTCTAACCCTAACCCTAACAATAACAATAATCCTAACCCTAAACTTAACCCTATCCCTAACCGTAACCCTAATGCTAACACTCAACCTCCCACTAACCCTAATCCTAACCCTAACCCTCACCCTAACCCTAACTCTAAACCTAACCCTAACACTAACCATCACCCTAACCCTAATCCTCACCCCCACCCTCACCCTCAGCCTAACCCTAAGCCTAAGCCTAAGCCTAACGCTAAAACTCACCCTCACCCTCACCCTTACTCTAATTCTAAACCTAATTCTAACCCTAACCCTAAACCTCAACCTAATCCCTCAACCTAAACTTAACCCTAACACTTACCATAACACTAACTCTCCACCTAAGCCTCCAACTAAACCTAAATCTAATCATAAACCTCACCCTCACCCTAACCCTAATCCTAACCCTAACCCTAAACCTCACCCTAACCTTAACACTCACCCTCACCCTCATCCTTACCATAACTCTAACCCTAACCCTAACAATAACAGTAATCCTAACCCTAAACCTAACCCTAACCATAACCCTAAACCTAATGCTAACACTCAACCTCACCCTAACCCTAAACCTAACCCTAATCCTCACCCTCACCCTAACCCTCATCCTCACTGTAGCCCTAACGCTCATCCTAACCCTCACCCTAACTCTAACACTAACCCTAAATCTTACCCTAACACTAACCCTAATCCTCACCTTCACCCTAGCCCTTACCCTAACCCTAATCGTAAGCCTAATCTTCATTCTAACCTTCACCCTATCTCTAAGCCAAAACCTAATCCTAACCCTAATCCCAACCCTCACTGTATCCCTAACACTAACCCTAACGCTAACACTGACGCTAAATGTAACCCAAACCTAACCCTAAACCTAACCCTAATCCTCAGCCTCACCCTCACCCTAACCCAAACCCTAACCCTAAACCTCATCCTAACTCTAAGCCTAACCATAACCCTAGTCCTAACCCTCACCCTAACCCTAATCCTAAACCTATCCCTATCCCTAACCCTAACCATCAGCCTAACCCTTAGCCTAGTCCTCCCCTTAAACTTATACTAACCCTAACCCTCACCCTAAGCATAAAACTCACCCTAACCCTAAACCTCACCCTAATACTTACCCTCACCCTCACACTAACCCTAAATATCACCGTAAACCTAAACCTCACCCTAACACTAAACCTAACCCTCACACTCACACTAGACTTCAGGGTAACCCCAACCCTCATCCTCTCCATAAATCTCACACTAACTGTAACACTAATCATCAATCAAACTCCCAACCTCACCCTAACGCTAGCACTGACCCTCATCCTAACCCTAACACTCACCGTTACCATAACCCTCAGCATCAGCCTAACCCTCACCTTTACCTTTACCGTCACCACCACATTAACCGGCACCCAAACCCTAACCCTCACCCTAACCCTAAATGTACCCCTATACCTCACCCTCTCCCTAACCCTAACATTTACCCTAACCCTAACACTAAACCTCACTCTAATCCTAATCCTAACCCTCACCCTCACCCTAACCAAAACCCTCACCCTAACCCTAACACTCAACCTAACATTTAACCTCACTCTAACACTAATCATAACCCTAACACTAACCCTCACCCTAGCCCTCACCCTAACCCTAATCCTAAACCTCACCCTAACCATAACCCTAACCCTCATCCTCACCCTAAACCTCACACTAACCCTAATCCTCAATCTAAACCTCACCCTAACTCTAACCGTAACCCTAACCCTTACCCTAACCCTAAACCTAACCCTAACCCTCACCCTTATCTTAACCTCAACCTCAGCCTAAACCTCATCTTTACCCTTACCATCATCATCACCCTAACCCTCACCCTAACGCTAAACCTCATCCTAACACTCACCCTAACCGTAAACTTAAACATCACACTAACCCTAACCCTCACCCTCACCCTCACCCTCACCATATCTTTAACCATAACCCTAACAATAACACTACTCCTAACCCTCAACCTAACCCTAACCCTAACCATAACTGTAATCCTAACACTCACCCTCATGTTTACCCTAATCCTAACCCAAACCCTCACCCTAACCCTAATCCTTACCCTCACTGTAACCCTAACCCTCAACCTAACCCTCACCCTAACCCTAACCCTACCCCTAAACCTTAACCTAACATTAACCCTAACCCTCACCCTCAACCTAGCCCTCACCCTAACCATAATGCTAAAACTTCTCCTCATCCTTAAGCTCACACTAACCCTAACCTTAAGCCTCACCCTAACCCTAATCCTAACCCTGACCCTCAACCAAACCCTAAACCTCACGCAAACCGTAACTCTAACCCTCACCCTAACCCTAAACATAAACGAACCCAAACTCTCACCCTAACCCTAACCCTAACCCTCCCCGTAAACCTAAGTCTCACCCTCACCCTCACCCTCAGCCTGACCCTAAGTGTAACCGTAACCCTCACACTCACCCTAACCCTTACCCTAAACCTAATCCTAACCCTAACTCTAACCCTCACCCTCAGCCTCACTGTAACCCTAACTCTAACCTAAACCTCACCCTCACCCTAACCCTAACCCTAACCATAACCTTAAACCTCACCCTCACACTCAGCCTAGACCTTAGCCTAACCCTATTCCTGACGCTAACCCTCATCCTAACCCTCCCCCTAACCCTAACCCTCACCCTCAACCTCACCCTCAGCCTAAATCTAAGCCTATCCCTAAACCTAAACCTAACACACACACTCCCCCTCACTCTAATCTTAATCCTATACCTAACCTTAACAATATTCCTAACCCTTCCCCTAACTCTCACCCTAACCCTAACCCTAAAACTAACCCTTACCATAACCCTCAACCTAAACCTCACCCTAACCCTAACTCTAACCCTAAAACTCACCCTCACCCTAACCCTAACTCTAACCCTAATCCAAACCGTAAACCTCACCATAACACTAACCCTAACCTTAATCCACACCCTAACACTAAGCCTAATCCTAAGCCTAACCCTAACACTAATCCTCACACTCAACCTAACCCAAACCCTAAACCTCACCCTAACCCTAACCCTCACCCTCAAACTCAGCTTGACCCTAAGCCTGTCCCTAAGCCTAACCCTAACCCTAACCCTAACCGTCACCCTAACACTAAACCTAATCCTACTCCTAATCCTAACTCTAACCCTCATTCTCAACCTAACCCTCACCTTAAGCCTAACCCTAACATTAATCCTAACCCTAACCCTCACCCGCAGCCTCACCCTAACCCTAACACTAACACTAAACCTCACCCTATCACTAAGCTTAACCAAAACCCTATCCTGAAACCTCATCCTAGACCTAAACCTAACCCTCATCCTCACCCTCACCATAACCTTAACCCTAACCCTAACACTAACAATAACCCTAACACTAACCCTAACCTTTACCCTAAACATAACCCTCACCCGAACCGTAACACTCACCCTCACCTTCACCCTCACCATAACTCTAATCCTAAACCTAACAATAACAGTAATCCTAACCCTCAACCTAACCCTAACCATAACCCTAACACTAATGCTAACACTCAACCTCACCCTAACTCTAATCCTAACCCTAATCCTCACCCTAACCCTAATCCTCAAACTCATCTTAAGCCTAACCTTCATCCTAACCCTCACCCTCACCCTAACCCTAACCCTAAAGCTCACCCAAACACTAACCCTAACCATCACCCTCACCCTAGCCCTCACCCTAACCCTAATTCTAACCCTAATCCTCAACCTAACCCTCATGCTAACCCTAAATCTAACCCTCATGGTAATCCTAACCCTAACCCTCACCATAACGCTAACCCTCACCCTCACCCTCTTCCTAACACTAAGCCTAACCCACAACCTAACCCGAACCCTCACACTCACCCTAAATCTAACCCTAATCCTCATCCTCACACTCACTTTCACCCTAACCCTAATCCTACTCCTAACCCTAATCCTAACCCTCACCCTCAGCCTAACCCACATCTTAACCCTTTCCGTCACCCCCACCTTAACCCGCACCCTAACCCTGACCCTCACCCTAACCCTAATTGTACCCCTAAACCTCACCCTCTCGCTAACCCTAACTCTAACCCTAACCCTAACACTAAACCTCACTCTAACCCTAATCCTAACCCTTACCCTCACCCTAACCATAACCCTCACCCTAACCCCAACCATCACCCTAACACTTACCCTCACCCTAACACTAACCCTAACCCTAACACTAACCCTCACACTAACCCTAAACCTCACCCTAATCCTAAAACTCACCCTAACCCTAACCCTAACCCTCATCCTCTCCCTAAACCTCACAATAACCCTAACACTAATCCTCAATCTAACCCTCACCCTAATCCTAACCTAACACTAATCCTTACCCTAACCCTAAACCTAACCCTAACCCTCACCCTTATCTTAACCCTCAACCTCAGCCTAAACCTCATCTTTACCCTTACCACCATAATCACCCTAACCCTCACCCTAACACTAAACCTCATCCTAACACTCACCCTAACTGTAAACCTAACCATCACCCTAACCCTAACCCTGACCCTCAACCTCACGCTGAGCCTAACCCTAAGCCTAAGCATAAGCCTAAACCTAACCCTCAACCTCACCTTCACCCTCACCCTAATCCTAATCCTAACCTTAACCAAAACCCTAAAACTCAACCTAAACCTCACTCTAACCTTAACCCTAAAACTAACCCTAACCCTAACCCTCGACCTAACCCTACAACTAACCCTAAATCTAACCCTAAACCTCACCCTCACCCTAACCCTAATCCTAACCCTAACCCTAAACCTCACCCTAACCCTAACCCTCACCCTCACCCTCACCCTCACCCTCACCATAACTCTAACCCTAACCCTAACAATAACTCTAATCCTAACCCTCAACCTAACCCTAACCCTAACTGTAATCCTAACACTTACCCTCTTGCTAACCCTAATCCTAACCCTAACCCTCACCCTAACCCTAATCCTCACCCTCACTGTAACCCTAACCCTCAACCTAACCCTCACCCCAACCTAACCCTAACCCTAAAACGTAACCTAACACTAACCCTAACCCTCACCCTCATCCTAGCCCTCACCGTAACCCTAATGCTAAACCTAATCCTCATCCTTACCCTCACCCTAACCCTAAACTTAACCCTCACCCTAACCCTAACCATAACGCTAAACCTCACGCTCCCCTTAACTCTAAGGCTCACCCTAACCCTAAACATAAACGAACCCTAACACTCACCCTAACCATAAACCTAACCCTCCCCCTCCCCCTCACCCTCACCCTCAGCATGACCCTATGCGAAACCGTAACCCTCACACAAACCCTAACCCTTACCCTAAACCTAATCCTAACCCTCACTCTAACCCTCACCCTCAGGCTCACCGAAACCCTAACTCTAACCTAAACCTCACTCTCACCCTAACCCTAACCCTAACCATAACCTTAAACCTCACTCTCACACTCACCCTAGACCTTAGCCTAATCCTAATCCTAACCCTAACCCTCATCCTAACCCTCCCCCTAACCCTAACCCTCACCCTCAACCTCACCCTCAGCCTAACCTAAACCTATCCCTAAACCTAAACATAACACACACACTCCACCTCACTCTAAACTTAATCCTATACCTAACACTAACCCTAAGCCTAACCCTTCCCCTAACTCTCACCCTAACCCTAAAACTATCCCTTACCATAACCCTCAACCTAAACCTCACCCTAACCCTAACTCTAAACCTAAACCTCACCCTCACCCTAACCCTAACTCTAACCCTAATCCAAACCCTAAACCTCACCCTAACACTAAGCCTAACCCTAATCCACACCCTAACACTAAGCCTAATCCTAAGCCTAACCCTAACCCTAACTCTCACACTCACCCTAAATCTAACCCTAAACCTCACCCTAACCCTAACCCTCACCCTCAACCTCAGCTTCACCCTAAGCCTGTCCCTAACCCTAACCATAACCCTAACCCTAAACCTCACCCTAACACTAACCCTAATCCTACTCCTAATCCTAACCCTAACCCTCACTCTCAACCTAACCCTCACCTTAAGCCTAACCCTAACATTAATCCTAACCCTAACCCTCACCCTCAGCCTCAACCTAACCCTAACACTAACACTAAAACTCACACTAACCCTAACCCTATCCCTAAACCTCATCCTAGACCTAAACCTAACCCTCATCCTCACAGTCACCATAACCTTAACCCTAACCCTAACACTAATAACCCTAACACTAACCCTAAACTTCACCCTAAATATAACCCTCACCCTAACCCTAACCCTTACACTCACCCTAATACTAACCCTAACCCTAACACTAAACCTCACACTAACCCTAACCATCACCCTCACCATAAACCTCACCCTAAATCTAACCCTAAACCTCAATCTCTCGCTAGACCTCGCCCTAACATTAACCCTCATCCTCACCCTTAATGTAACACTTAAACTCAGCCTAATCCTGACCTTTACCCTTACCATCACCCCCACCCTAACCCTCACTCTAACCCTAAACCTCACCCTAACCCTAACTCTACCCCTAAACCTCACCCTCAATCTAACGCTAACACTAACCCTAACACTAACACTAACCCTCACCATAACCCTAACCCTATCCATCACCCTAACCCTAATCCTCACCCCCAATGTCACCATCAGCCTAACCCTAAGCATAAGCCTAACCCTACCCCTAAAACTCACATTCACCCTCACCCTCACCCTAATCCTAAACCTAACGCTAACCCTAACCCTAAACCTCAACCTAACCCTCAACCTAACCTTAATCCTAACACTTACCCTAACCCTAACCCTCGACTTAACCCTCCATCTAAACCTAAATCTAACCATAAACCTCACCCTCACACTAACCCTAATCCTAACCCTGACCCTAAACCTCACCCTAACCGTAACACTCACCCTCACCTTCACCCTCACGATAACTCTAACCCTAAACCTAACAATAACAGTAATCCTAACCCTCAGCCTAACCCTAACCATAACCCTTACACTAATGCTAACACTCAACCTCACCCTAACGGTAATCCTAACCCTAACCCTCACCCTAACCCTAATCCTCACCCTCACCCTAACCGTAACCTTCATCCTCACTCTCACCCTCACCCTAACCCTAACCCTAAAGCTCACCCAAACACTAACCCTAACCGTCACCCTCACCCTAGCCCTCACCCTAACCCTAATTCTAACCCTAATCCTCAACCTAACCCTCACCATAATCCTAAACCTAAGCCTCATGGTAACGGTAACCCTAACCCTCACCTTAACCCTAAACCTCACCCTCACCCTCAACCGAACCCTAAGCCTAAACCACACCCTAACCTGAACCCTCACACTCATCCTAAATCTAACCCTAATCCTCATCCTCACACTCACGATCACCCTAACCCTAATCCTACTCCTAACCCTAAACCTAACCATCACCCTCAGCCTAAACCTCACCTTTACCCTTACCATCACCCCCACGATAACCCGCACCCTAACCCTAACCCTCACCCTAACCCTAAATGTACCCCTAAACCTCACCCTCTCCCTAACCCTAACTCTAACCCTAACCCTAACACTAAACCTCACTCTAACCCTAATCCTAACCCTTACCCTCACCCTAACCATAACCCTAACGCTAACCCTAACAATCACCCTAACACTTACCCTCACCCTAACACTAACCCTAACCGTAACACTAACCCTCGCACTACCCTAACCCTCACCCTAATCCTAAACCTCACCCTAACCCTAACCCTAACCCTCATCCTCATCCTAAACCTCACACTAACCCTAACCCTAATCCTCAATCTAACCCTCATCCTAACCCTAACCTAACCCTAATCCTTACCCTAACCCTAAACCTAACCCTAACCCTCAACCTTATCTTAACCCTCAACCTCAGCCTAAACCTCATCTTTACCCTTACCATTATCATCACCCTAACTCTCACCCTAACGCTAAACCTAATCCTAACACTCACCCTAACTGTAAACCTAACCATCACCCTAACACTAACCCTCACCCTCAACCTCATGCTCAGCCTAACCCTAAGCCTAAGCCTAAGCCAAACCCTAACCCTCAACCGCACGCTGATCCTAACCCTAATCCTAACCCTAACCCTAAACCTCAACCTAACCCTCATTCTAACCTTAAGCCTAAAACTAATCCTAACCATAACCCTCGACTTAACCCTCCAACTAACACTAAATCTAACCCTAAACCTCAATCTCACCCTAACCCTAATCCTAACCCTAACTCTAAACCTCACCCTAACCCTAACCCTAACACTCACCCTCACCCTCAACCTCACTCTCACCATAACTCTAACCCTAACCCTAACAATAACACTAATCCTAAACCTAAACCTAACCCTAACACTAACTCTGACTGTAATCCTAACACTCACCCACTTGCTAACCCTAATTCTAACCCTAACCCTCACCCTACCCCTAACAATATCCCTCAACCAAACCCTAAACCTCACGCTCCCCGTAACTCTAACACTCACCCTAACCCTAAACATAAATGAACCCTAACTCTCACTCTAACCCTAACCCTAAACCTCACCATCACCCTCACCCTCAGCCTGAACCAAATCATAACCGTAACCCTCACACTCACCCTAACCCTTACCCTAAACCTAATCCTAACCCTAACTCTAACCCTCACCCTCAGCCTCACCCTAACCCTAAATCTAACCCTAAACCTCACCCTCACCCTCACCCTAACCCTAACCATAACCTTAAACTTCACCCTCACACTCACCCTAGACCTTACCCTAACCCTAATCCTAACCCTAACCCTCATCCTAACCCTCCCCCTAACCCTAACCCTCACACTCAACCTCACCCTCAGCCTAACCCTAAGCCTATCCCTAAACCAAAACCTAACACACAACTCCCCCTCACTCTAACCCTAATCCTATCCCTAACCCTAACCCTAACCCTAACTCTTCCCTTAACTCTCACCCTAACCCTAACCCTAAAACTAACCCTTACCATAACCCTCAACCTAAACCTCACCCTAACCCTAACTCTAACCCTAAAACTCACCCTCACCCTAACCCTAACTCTAACCCTAACCCAAACCCTAAACCTCACCCTAACACTAACCCTAACCCTAATCCACACCCTAACTCTCAGCCTATTCCTAAGCCCAATCCTAACGCTAACCCTCACACTCACCCTAACCCTAACCCTAAACCTCACCCTAACCCTGAACCTGACCCTCAACCTCAGCTTAACCCTAAGCCTGTCCCTAAACCTAACACTCAGGCTTACCCTAACATTAACACTAATCCTACTCCTAAGCCTAACCCTAACCCTCACCCCAACCTAACCCTCACCGTAAGCCTAACCCTAACATTAATCCTAAACCTAACCCTCACCCTCAGCCTCACCCTAACACTAACTCTAACACTGAACCTCACCCTGACCCTAACCCTAACCCTATCCCTAAACCTCATCGTAGACCTAACCCTAACCCTCAACCTCACCCTCACCATAACCTTAACCCTAACCCTAACACTAACAATAACCCTAACACTAACCCTAAACTTCACCCTAAACATAACCCTCACCCTCACCCTAACCCTCACCCTAATCCTTACCCTCACCCTAACACTAACCCTAACACTAACACTAAACCTCACACTAACCCTAACCATCACCCTAACCATAAACCTCACCCTAATACTAACCCTAAACCTCAAACTCTCCCTAGACCTCGCCCTAAACCCCAAAGCTTATCCTCACCCTAAACTTCACACTAAACCTAACACTAATCCTCAATCTAATCGTCACGCTCGCCCTAACCCTAACCCTAACCCTCACCCTAACCTAACCCTCACCCTTACTGTAACCATCACCCTCAGCCTAAACCTGACATTTACCCTTACCGTCCCTCCAACCCTAACCCTCACTCTAACCCTAAACCTCACCCTAATCCTAACTTTACCCCGAAACCTCACCCTCACCCTAAGCCTAACTCTAACCCTAACCCTAACACTAACCCACACCATAACCCTAAACCTAACAATCACACTAACCCTAATCCTCACCCCAACCCTCACCCTCAGCCTAACCCTAAACCTAAGCCTAACCCTAACCCTAAACCTCACACTCACCCTCACCCTAATGCTAACCCTAACCCTAAACCTTAACCTAACCCTCAACCTAACCTTAATCCTAACACTTACCCTAACCCTAACCCTCGACCTAATCCTCCAACTAAACCTAAATCTAACCATAAACCTCACCCTCACACTAACCCTAATTCTAACCCTGACCCTAAACCTCACCCTAACGGTAACACTCACCCTCACCCTCAACCTCATCATAACTCTAACCCTGAACCTAACAATAACAGTAATCCTAACCCTCAACCTAACCCTAACCATAACCCTAACACTAATGCTAATACTCAACCTCACCCTAACCCTAATCCTAACACTAACCCTCACGGTAAACCTAATCCTCACCCTCACTGTAACTCTAACCCTCATCCTAACCCTCACCCTCACCCTAACCCTAACCCTAAACCTCACCCAAACACTAACCCTAACCGTCACCCTCACCCTAGCTCTCACCCTAACCCTAATTCTAACCCTAATCCTCATCCTAACCCTCACCCTAACCCTAACCCTAACCCTCACACTAACTCTCACCCTAACCCTCACCTTAAACCTAACCCTCACCCTCACCCTCATCCTAAACCTAAGCCTAACCCACTCCCTAACCCGAACCCTCACACTCAACCTAAATCTAACCCTAATCCTCATCCTAACACTCACCCTCACACTAACCCTAATCCTACTCCTAATCCTAATCCTAACCCTCACCCTCAAACTAACCCTCATCTTAAGCCAAAGCCTAACATTAATCCTAACCCTAACCCTCAGACTCAGCCTCACCCTAACTTTAACTCTAACACTAAACCTCACCCTGAAACCTAATCCTAAACCTCGCCCTCAAACTAGCCCTCACCCTAACCAGAATCCTAACCCTAACCCTCACCCTAAACCTAACCATAACCCTCACCCTCAAACTAACCCTAACCCTCACCCTCAACCTCACCCTCAGCTTAACCCTAAGCCTAAACCTAAACCTAATTCTAACACACATATTCACCCTCACCCTAACCCTAAGAATAACCCTAACCCTCACCGTCACCGTCACCCTCAGTGTAACCCTAAGCCTTAACCTAACCCTATCCCTAACACTCACACTCACCTGAAACCTTACCCTAATCCTAATCCTAACCCTAACCCTAACCCTCAATCTCAGCCTCACCTTAACCCTAACTATAACCCTAAAACTCACCCTCACCCTAACCCTATAGTAAACCTAACCATAAACCTCACTCTAACCCTAACCCTAAGCCTCAACCTCACCCTAGCCCTCACCCTAACCCTAATCCTAACCCTAACCCTCATCCTAACCATCCGCCTAACCCTAAAGCTAACCCTCACCCTTGACCTAAACCTCACCCTAACCCTAACCCTCACCCTCACCCTCACCCTCAGCCTAACACTAAGCCTAACCCTAACCCTAACCTTCACACTCAGCCTAACCCTACCCCTAATACTAATCCTAACCCTAACCTTCACCCTCATGCTAACGCAAATCCTAACCCTAACCTAAATCCTAACCCTCCCTCTAACTCTCACCCTAACCCTAACACTAACACTAACCCTAACCCTAAACCTCAACCTAACCCTCACCCTAACCCTACCTCTAACCCTAAACCTCACCCTCACCCTAAACCTCACCCTAACCCTATGCCTAACCCTCACCCTCACCGCAACCTTAACCTTAAACTGAAACCTAAAAATAAACCTTACCCTAATCCTAACCCTCACCCTAACCATAACCCTCATCCTAACCAAAACCCTCATCCTAAGACTTACCTCACCCTAACACTAACCCTAACACTATCATTAACACTCACCCTAACACTAACCCTAAATCTAACCCTAAGCATCTCCCTCACACTCACCGTAACTCTAAAACTAACCCTAAAAATAACACTATCCCTAAACCAAACCATCACCCTAACCCTAATCCTCACACCCACCCTCACCCTCAGCCTAATCCTAAGCCTAAGCCTAACCCTCAACCTAACACTCATACTCACCCTCACTCTAACTCTAATCCTAAACGTAACCCTATCCCTAAACCTCTACCTAAGCCTCACCCTCACCCTAACCCTAACACTAACCCTAACCCGAAACCTCACCCTAACCCTTCCCCTAATCCTAACTCTAACCCTAAACCTCACCCTCACCCTAACCCTAACCCTAACCCTAAACCTCACAGTAAACCTCACCTTAAACCTAAACCTCACCCTTACCCTCAACCTCACTGTACCTCTAACCCTTACAATAACAATAACGCTAACCCTATCCCTAACCCTAATCTTAACCCTAACCATAACCCTCACCCTCAGCCATACCCTCACCGCAAACTTAACCCTAACCCTAACCCTAACCCTAACCCGAATCCGCACCCCCACCCTTACCCTCAGCCTAACACTAAGCCTAACCCTAAATCTATCCCTAACCCTCACTGTAACCCTAACCCTAACCCTAAACCTAAACCTAACCCTAACCCTAACCCTAAAGGTAACACTAATCCTCTGCCTCACCCTGACCCTAATCCAAGCCCTAACCCTAACCCTCACCCTAACCCTAAGTCTAACCCCAACCCTAAAACTTACTCTCACTCTCACATTAACCCTAATCCTGAACCTAACCCTAAACCTAACCCTCACGCTAACCCTCACCCTAGTCCTCACCCTAACCCTAATCCTAACACTAAAACACATCCTAACACTCACCCTAACGCTAAACCTAACCCTCACCTAACCCTAACCCTAACCCTCACCCTCATGCTCGGCCTAAGCCTAAGCCTAAGCCTAACCCTAACCCTCACTCTCACCCTAACCCTAACACTAACCCTAAATCTAACCATAAACCTCACTCTCAACCTGACCCTAACTCTAACCCTAACCCTAAACATAAACCTCATCTTAACCCTAAACCTAACCCTCAACCTAACCATAACCCTCACCCTAACCTTAACCCTCACCCTAACATTTACCCTCACCCTAACACTAACCCTAACCCTAACACTAACCCTCACCCTCACCCTCACCATAACTGTAACCGTAAACCTAACTAACCCTAACAATAATCCTAAACCTAACCCTAACCCTCAACCTAACCATAACCCTAACCCTAACCCTAACCCTAACCCTCACCCTAACATTTACCCTCACACTAACACTAACCCTCACACTAACCCTAACCATCACCCTAACTCTAAACCTCACCCTAAACCTAAACCTAACCCTCACCCTCACCCTAACCCTCACACTAACCATAACCATCATTCTCACCCTAAACCCCAAACTAACCCTAAAACTAATCCTCAATCTAAACCTCAGCCACACCCTTCCTCTAACCCTAACCTCACCCTAACCTTAACTCTCACCCCACCATAACCCTCACCTTCAGCCTAACCCTCACGTTTACACTTATAATCACCCCCACCCTGAAAACGTCACCCTAACCCTAAAGCTCACCCTAACACTAACGCTAACCCTCACCATAAACATCACCCTCACCCTAACCCTAACCCTCACCCTAACCCTCATCCTCACTCTAAACCTCACACTAACCCTAACCCTAATCCTCAATCTAACACTAACCCTAACCCTAACCCTAACCCTTACCCTAACGCTAAACCTAAAGCTAAGCCTCACCCTTATCTTAAACATCACCCTAAGCCTAAACCTCACCAATACCCTTACAATCATCCTCACCATAAACCTCCCCCTAAACGTAAACATCATCCTAACCCAAACTGTAATCCTAACCATCACCCTAACCCTAACCCTCACCCTCAACCTCACATTCAGCCTAAACCTAAGACTAAGCCTAACCCTTACTCTAACCTTCACCCTCACCTTAGCCTTCACACTAACCCTAAACCTAATCCTCACACTCACACTCACCCTAACCCTAATCCTAACCCTAAATCTCAACCTAACCCTAAACCTAACCCTCACCATAACCCTTACCCTAACCCTCACCCTAAACCTAAACCTAACCCGAACCCTAACTCTCACCCTAAATCTAACCCTAACCCTCACCCTCACCCTAACCCTTACCCTCACCCTCACTCTAACCCTCACCCTAACCCTAATCTTAAACTTAACCCTCACCCTAACCCTAACCCTAAACCTAACCCTCACCCTAACACTAACCCTCACCCTAAACCTCACCCTCAGCACAACCCTAAGCCTAAACCTAAACCTAAACATAACACACACACTCACCTTCACCCTCATCCTAACCCTAACCCTAACCTTAACCCTAACCCTCCCCCTAACTATCACCCTAAACCTAACCCTAACCCTCAACCTAACCCTCACCCTAAACCTAACACTAACCCTAAACCTCACACTCAACCTAAACCTCACCCTAAACCTAACTCTCATCCTCACCCTCACAGTAAACTTAACCTTAACCCGAACCCTAACAATAACCCTCACCTTCATCCTAACCCTCACCCTAACCCAAACCCTCACCCTAACCCAAACCCTCACCCTAACTCTTAACCTAACCCTAACACTAACCCTAACAATAACACTAACCCTCACCTAACACAAACCTTAAATCTAACCCTAAACCTCTCCCTCAACCTAACCCTAATCCTAACCCTAACTGTAAACCCCACCCTAACCCTAACCCTATAACAAACCCAAACTCTAACCCTAAACATCACTATCAACCTAACCCTAATTCTAACCATAAACCTAAACCTAAACCTCATCCTAAACCTAACCCTAAACTTCACCCTCATCCTCACTAAAACCTAAACCCTAACCCTAATCCTAAACATAAACCAAACCCTAACCCTCACACTAACACTTACCCTAACCCTAACACTAACCCTAACCCTAACACTAAACCTCACACTAACCCTAACCATCACCCTAAACCCAAACCTCACGCTAACCGTATCCCTAAACCTCACCCTCACCCTAGCCTTCACGCTCACCCTAAACCTCATCCTCACCCTAACCCTCACTCTCACCCTCACCCTCACCCTCAGCCTAACCTTAACCCTAATCCTAATCCTAAGCATAATCCTCACCCTAACCTTAACCCTCACCCTAACCGTAACCCTTAACGTAACACTAACCCTAAACCTAACCCTCACCCTAACCCTAACCCTAAACCTAACACTAACCCTAACAATAACACTCAAGCTCAGCCTCACCCTAACTCTAAATCTAACCCTAAACTTCACTCTCACCCTAACCATAACCATAAACCTCACCCTAACCCTCACCCTAAAACTCACCCTCAACCTAGCCCTTGCCCTAACCCTAATGCTAACCCTATCCCTCATCCTAACCCTAACCCTCACCCTAACCCTAAACCTCACCCTCAACTTCACCCTCTGCCTAACCCTAAGCCTAACCCTAGACCTAACCCTAACACACACACTCACCTTCACACTAACCCTAATCCTATCCCTAAACCTAATCATAACCATAACCCTCCAACTAACTCTCAAACTAACACTAACCCTATCCCTCACCCTAACCCTAACTCTAACCCTAAACCTCACCCTCAGCCTAACCCTAACTCTAACCCTAACCCAAACCCTAAACCTCAACCTAACCCTAAGCCTAACCCTCAACCTCACCCTTACCGTAACCGTAACCCTAAACCTAAACCTAACAGTAACCCTATTCCTAACCCTTACCCTCACCCTAAACATAACTCGCACCCTAACCCATAACCGCACCCTAACCCTTACTCTCACCCTAACACTAACCCTAACCCTAACACTAACCCTCACACTAACCCTAACACTAACCCTATACCTCAACATAACACTCACCCTCAACCTAACCCTAACACTACCCCTAAACCTAACCGTCACTCTAAACCTCCAACTAACCCTGTATCTAAACCTCACCCTCACCCTAACCCGAACCCTCATCCTAACCCTAAACTCACCCTAAACCTAACAATCACCCTAAAACTTACCCTAACCCTAACACTAACCCTAACCCTAACACTCACACTAACCCTAATCATCACCCTAACGCCAAACCTCAAGCTAACCCTATCCCTAACCCTCAACCTCAACCTAGCCCTCACTCTAACCCTAACCCTCATCCTCACCCTAACCCTCACCCTCACTCTCACCCTCAGCCTAACCCTAACTCTAATCCTAGTCCTAACCCTAACCCTCACCCTAATCGTAACTCTCACCCTAACCCTAACCCTAACACTAACACTAACCCTAACCCTAAACCTAACCATAATCCTCAGCCTCAGCCTCACAATATACCAAACCCTAAACCTAACCCTCACCCTAACTGTAAGCCTAAACCTAAGCCTAACCCTAACCCTCACACTCACCCTCACCATAACCCTAATCCTAAAACTAACCCTATCCATAACCCTAGCCCTCTCCCTAACCCTCACCCTAGCCCTCACACTTACCCTAATCCTAACCCGAAAACTCATCCTAACCCTCACCCTAACCCTAATTCTAACACTAACCCTAACTCTAACCCTCAACGTCAGCCTAACCCTAACCCTAAATCTAACCCTAAACCTCACCCTCACCCTAACCCTAACCCTAACCCTAAACCTCACGCTAATCCTAACCCTAAACCTCACCCTCACCCTAGCCCTCACCTTAACCCTAATCCTAACCCTAAACCTCTTCCTAGCCCTCACCCTAACACTAATCCTAAACCTCACCATCACCCTAACCATAATCCTAACCCTAACTGTCAACCTAAACCTAACCGTCACCCTCACCCTCACCGTAACCCTTACTCTAACCCTCACCCTAACCCTAAACTTAACCCGAACCTTAACTCTAACCCTAACCCTAACATTAACCCACAGCTTAACCCTAACCTTCAACCTTACCGTAACCCTCACCTTCAGCCAAACCCTCACTTTTACCCTTACCGTCACCCCTACCCTAACCCTCACCCTAACCCAAACACTCACCCTAACCCTCACCCTAAAACTAACTATACGCATAATCCTCACCCTCACCCAAACCATAACTCTAACCCTAACCCTAACACTAAACCTCACCTTAACCCTAACTCTAACCCTCAAACTAACCCTAACCTTCACCCTCAACCAAACCCACAGCCTAAACCTAATGCTAACCCTAACCCTAAACTTAACCCTCACACTCACCCTAACCCTAACCCTAATCCTAATCCTAACCCTAACCCTAACCCTCACCCTCACCTTCAGCCTCAACCTAACCCTAATTCTAACCCTAAACCTCATCTTCACCCTAACCCTAATCCTAGCCCTCACCCTCACCCTCACCGAAAACCTAAACCTAACCCTAACCCTAACCCTAACTCTAACCTCTCCCTAACTCTCAACCTAACACTAACACTAACACTAACCCTAAACCTCACGGTAACCCTAACTCTAACACTAACCCTCATCCTAACCCTCACCCTAACCCTAACTCCACCCTAAACCTCACCCTCACCCTAACCCTAACTCTAACCCTAACCCTAATACTGAACCTCACCCTAACCCTAACCCTAACCCTCAACCAACAATAACTCTCACCCTAACCCTAACCCTCACCCTAACCCTCATCCTCACTCGAAACCTCACACTAACCCTAACCCTAATCCTCAATCTAACCCTCACCCTAACCCTAACTCTAGCCCTTAATCTAACCCTAAACCTAACCCTAACGCTCACCCTTATCTTAACCCTCACCCTCAGCCTAAACTTCACCATTACCCTTACCATCATCCTCACCCTAAAAATCCCCCTAACCCTAAACCTCATACAAACTCTACCACTACTTGTAAACCTAACCATCACCCTAACCCTAACACTCACCCTCAACCTCACACTCAGCCTAACACTAAGACTAAGCCTTACACTTACCCTAACCCTCACCCTAGCCCTCCCCCAAAACCTAATCTTAACCCTAACCCTCATCCAAACCCTCACCCTAACCCTAACACTAACCCTCACCCACAACCTCACACTAACCCTAATCCTAACCCTAACTCTCAATTTAACCCTAAATCTCACCCTCACTGTAACCCTTACCCTAACGCTCACCCTAACCCTAAAATTAACCCGAACCCTAACGCTCACCCTAAACAAAACCCTAACCCTCACCCTAACCCTAACCCTAAACCTTACCCTCACCATAGCCCTCACCCTAAACCTAATCCTAAACTTAACCCTCATCCTAACCCTCCCCCTAACCCTAATCCTAACATTAACCCTCACACTCAACCTCACCCTCAGCCTAACCCTAAGCCTAACCCTAAACCAAACCCTAACACACACACTCACCCTCATCCTAACCCTAATCTTAAACTTAACCCTAACCCTAACCCTCCCCCTAACTCTCACCCTAACCCTAACACTAACACTAACCCTCATCATAACCCTCACCCTAACCCTAACTCCACCCTAAACCTCAACCTCAAATTAACCCTAACTCTAACCCTAACCCTAACACTGAACCTCACCCTAACCCTAACCCTAACCTTCAACCTAACAATAACTCTCACCCTAACCCTCATCCTCACTCTAAACCTCACACTAACCCTAACCCTAATCCTCAATCTAACCCTCACCCTAACCCTAACTCTAGCCCTTAATCTAACCCTAAACCTAACCCTTACACTCACCCTTATCTTAACCCTCACCCTCAGCCTAAACCTCACCATTACCCTTACCATCATCCTCACCCTAAAAATCCTCCAAACACTAAACCTCATACTAACTCTAACACTAACTGTAAACATAACCATCACCCTAACCCTAACCCTCACCCTCAACCTCACACTCAGCCTAACACTAAGAGTAAGCCTTACACTACCCTAACCCTCACACTCAATCTAGCCCTAACCGTAACCCTAATCTTAACCCTAAACCTCATCCTAACCATCACCCTAAACCTAACCCTAACCCTTATCCACACCCTCACACTAACCCTAATCCTAAACCTAACCCTCAACCTAATCTTAAACCTCACCCTCAGTGTAACTCTTACCGTAACGCTCACCCTAACCCTATACTTAAGCCAAACCTTAACGCTCACCCTAAACAAAACCCTAACCCTCACCCTTACCCTAACCCTAAACCTTACCCTCACCCTAGCCCTCACCCTAACCCTAATCCTAACCTTAACCCTCATCCTAACCCTCCCCCTAAACCTAATCCTAACCCTAACCCTAACCCTAACCCTCACCCTCAACCTCACCATCAGCCTAACCCTAAGCCTAACCCTAAACCAAACCCTAATACACACACTCACCCTCATCCTAAACCTAATCTTAAACTTAACCCTAACCCTAAACCTCCCCCTAACTCTCACCCTAACCCTAACACTAACACTAACCCTAACCCAAACCCTCAACCTAACCCTCACACTGATTCTAACCCTAAACCTCACCCTCACACTAAACCTCACCCTAAGCCTAAAACTAACCCTCATCCTCACCCTCACTGTAACCGTAAAATTAAACCGAACCCTAACAATAACTCTAAACCAATTCCTAAACCTCAGCTTAACCATAACCCTCACCCTAACCCAAACCCTCACCATTACCCTTAGCCTCACCCTAAAACTAAACCTAACGATAACACTAACCCTCAACCTAACACTAACCCTAAATCTAACCCTAAACCTCACCCTCAACCTAACACTAACCCTAACCCTAACCGTAAACCCCACCCTAACCCTAACCCTAACCCTCACCTGCACCCTCAACCTCACTGTAACTCTAAACCTAACCCTAACAATAACACTAATCCTAACCAGAACCATCACCCTAACCCTAAACCTCACCCTCATGCTCGGCCTAAGCCTAAGCCTAAGCCTAACCCTAACCCTAAACCTCACCCTAACCCTAACCCTATCACAAACCCTAACTCTAATCCTAAAACTCACTGTCCCCCTAACCCTAATTTTAAGCCTAACCCTAAACCTTAACCTCAACCTAACCATAACCATAACCCTCACCCTCACCCTCACCTTAACCCTAAGCCTAACCCTAACCCTAACAATAACCTTAACCATAACCCTAACCCTCAACCTAACCATAACCCTCAACCTAACCCTAACTCTCACCCTAACACTTTGCCTAACCCTAAAAATAACCTTCACTTAACATTAATCCTCACCCTAACCGAAATCCTAACCCTAAACCTCACCCTAACCCTAACGCTAACCCTAATCCTAAACCTCACACTCACCCTCACCCTAACCCTAATCCTAAACCTAACCCTATCTCTAACCCTAACCCTCACCCTAAACCTCAGCCTAGCCCTCACCCTTAAAGTTATCCTAACCCTAAACCTCAACCTAATTCTCAACCTAACCCTAAACCTAACCCTAACCCGAACCCGAACCCGAACCCGAACCTTCAACTTCATGCTCGGCCAAAGCCTAAGCCTAAGCCTAAGCCTAAGCCTAACTCTCACCCTAACCCTGACTTTAAACCTAAACCTAAACCTAAACCTCATCCTAACCCGAACCCTAATCCTCACCCTCACCCTCACAGCAACTGTAACCCTACCCCGAAACCTAACAATAAACCTAACCCTAACCCTAACCCTCACCCTAAGCATAACCCTCACCCTAACCTTAACCCTCACCCTAACACTTACCCTCACCCTAAACCTAACCTTAACCTTCACACTCACCCTAGCCTTCACCCTAACCCTAACCCTCATCCTCACCCTAAATCTCACACTAACCCTAACACTAATCCTCAATCTAACCCTCACCCTCACCCTAATGTTAACACTAACCCTCACCCTAACCTTAACCTTCACCCTTACCGGAACCCTCACCCTCAGCCTAACCCTCACCTTTACCCTTACCGTCACCCCTAGGCTAACCTGCACCCTAACCCTAACCCTCATCCTAACCCTAACTGTACCCCTGAACCTCATCCTCACCATAACCCTAAGTCTAACCCTAACCCTAACTCTAAACCTCAACCTAACCCTCACCCTAACCCTAAACCTCATCCTAACCCTCACCCTAACTGTAAACCTAACCATCACCCTAACCTTAACACTCACCCTCAATCTCACGCTCAGCCTAATCCTAAGCCTAAGCCTAAACCTTACCCTCACCCTCACCTTCACCCTAGCCCTCACCCTAACCCAAATTCTAACCTTCACCCTCACCCTAACCCTAACCCTCATCCTCACTCTAAACCTCACACTAACGCTAACCCTAATCCTCAATCTAACAATCCCCCTGACCCTAATACTACACCTTACTCTAAACCTAAGCCTAAACCTAACCCTCACCCTTATCTTAACCCTCACCCTCACCCTGAACCTCACCTTTACCCTTACCATCATCCTCACCCTAACCCTCACCCTAACCCTAAACCTAAACCTAACCCTAAACCGAACCCTAATCCTAACACTCACTCTCACCCTAACCCTAATCCTAACCTTAATCCTCACCCTAACATTAACCCTCACACTCACTGTAACCCTAACCTCAACCTAACCCTCAACCTAAAGCTATCCCTAACCCTAAACCTTAATCTAACACTAACCCTAACCCTCACCCTCATACTAGCCCTCACCATAACCCTAATCCTAACCCTAATCCTCATCCTTACCCTCACCCTAACCCTAAACTTAACCCTCACCCTAACCCTAATCCTAAACCCAACCCTCAACCTAACCCTAACCCTCAACCTAACCCTAACCCTCAAACTAACCCTCACCCTCAGCCTAAACCTAATCCTAATGCTAAGCATAACCCTCACCCACAACCTAACCCTTGCTCTAACCCTAACTCTAACACTAATCCTAACACTAAACCTCACCCTAACCCTAACCCTCAACCTCAGCCTCACCCTAACCCTAACTCTAACCCTAAACTCAACTTCCCCCTAACCTTAACCCTAACCTAACCGTAAACCTCACCCTAACCCTCACCGTAAACCTCACCTGCCACTAGCCCACACCCTAACCCTAATCCTAACCCTCACCCTCACCTTAACCCTCACCCTCATCTTAACCCTTACCCTCAGCGTAAACCTCACCTTTACCCTTACCATCATCCTCACCCTATCCTCACCCGAACCCTAAACCTCATCCTAACCCTCACCCTAACAATAAACCTAGCCATCACGCTAACCCTAACCCTCACCCTCAAACTCACCCTCAGCCTAACTGGAAGCCTAAGCCTAAGCCTTACCCTAACCCTTACCCTCACCCAAGCCCTCACCCTTACCCTAATCCAAACGATCACACTAACCCTAATCCTCACCTCCATCCTCACACTCAGCCTAACCATAAGCCCAAGCCTAGCCCTAACCCTAATCCTCACCCCACCCTCACTCTTAGCCTAACCATAAGCCTAAGCCTAATCCTCACCCTAAACCTCACTCTCAGTCTCACCCTAACCCTAATCCTAAACCTAACCCTATCCCTAAACCTCAACCTAACCCTCACCCTCACTCTTACCCTAACACTAACCCTAACCCTAAAACTCCCCCTATCCCTCCCCCTAAACCTAACCCTACCCATAACCCTCACCTTCAGCCTCATGCTCACCGCAAACTTAACCCTAATCATAACAATAACAATAAACCTAACACTAAGCCTAACCCAAACCCTAACTCTAATCCTCAACCTCACCCTCACCCTCATCCTAAGCCTAAGCCTAACCATAACTCTAACCCTAAACCTAACCCTAAAACTAACCCTAATCCTCACCTCAACCTCACACTAACCCAAACACTAACCGTAACCCTCACCCTAATTCTAAGCCTAACCCTAACCATAAACTTCACATTCACCCTCACCCTAACCCTAATACTAAACCTAACCCTATCCCTAACCCTAGCCCATACCCTAACCCTAACCCTAGACCTCACCCTTACCCTAATCCTAACCCTATACCTCAATCTAAACTTCACACTAACCCGAACCCTAACCCGAACCCTAACCCTCACACTCATGCTCGGCCTAAGCCCATGCCTAAGCCTAAGCCTAAGCCTAAACCTAACCTTAACCCTCACCCTAACACTAACACTAACACTAAAGCTAACTCTATCCCTAAATCTCACCTTCACCCTAAGCTTAACTCTAATCCTAAGACTAATACTAAACCTCATCCTAACCCTAACCCTAACCCTAACACTAACACTAACCATAACCCTAAACCTAACCCTAACAATAACCCTAACCCTAACCCTCACACTCACCCTCACCATAACTCTAACCCTCAACCTAACCCTCACCCAAACACTTACCTTCACCTTCACATAAAACCTAATGCTAACACTAACGCTCACACTAACCCTAAGCATCACCCTAACAGTAAACCTCATCCTAACACTAACCCTAACCCTCAAGCTCACCCTAAAACTCACACTAACCCTAACACTAATCCTCAATCTAACCCTCATCCTCATCCTAACCCTAACACTAACCCTCACCCTAACCCTAACCCTCACCATTACTGTAACCCTCACCCTCAGCCAAACCCTCAAATTTACCCTTACCCTCAACCCCACCCTAACCCGCACCCTAACCCTAACCTTTACCCTAACCCTCACCCTAAACCTAACTCTACTCCTAAACCTCACCCTCACCTTAACCCTAACCCTAACCCAACACTAACACTAAACTTCACCCTAAACCTAACCGTAACTCTCACCCTCACACTCACCGTAAACGTATCTCTAAACCTAACCCTAACAATAACCCTAACCCTAACCCTCACCCAACCATAACCCTCACTCAAAACCTAACACTCACCCTAACACTTACCCTCACCCTAACACTGACCCTAAGCCGAACACTAACCCTCACACTAACCCTAACCCTCAACCTAATCCTAAACCTCACCATAACCCTATCCCGAACCCTAACACTCACCCTCACCCTAGCCCTCACCATAACCCTAATTTTAACCCTCACCTTCACCCTAACCCTCATCCTCACCCTAAACCCTAAGCCTAATCCTCAATCTAACACTCACCCTGAACCTAACCTTAACCCTTACCCTAACCCTAAACCTAACCCTAATCCTCACCCTAAAACTCAAACTCAGCCTAAACCTCACCTTTACCCTTACCATCATCCTCACCCTAACCCTCACCCTAACCCTAACCCTCACCCTCAGCATAAACCTAACCCTCAACCTAACCCTCACCCTAAGCCTAACTCTAACCTTAAACCTTAATCTAACACTAACACTAAACCTCACCCTCAACCTAGCCCTCACCCTATCCCTAATCTTCAATCTTAACTTTACCCTAACCCTAACCTTAACCCTTACCCTAACCATAATCCTAACCCTAAGCCTCAACCTTACCCTAAAACTCAAGCTCACCATAAACCTAACCCTAACCCTCACCCTAACCCTAAATTTACGCGAACCCTAACTCTCACCGTAAACCTAACCCTAACCCTCACTCTCAACCTCACCCTCAGCCTAACCCTAAGCCTAACCCTAACCCTAACCCTCACACTCACCCTAACCCTTATGCTAATCCTAATCCTAACTTTTAGCCTAACCCTCAGCCTCAACCTAACCCTCAACCTAACCCTAACTCTAACACTAACCCTAACTCTAACCCTCAATTTCAGCCTCACCCTAACCATAACTCTAACCGTAAACCTCAACCTCATCCTAACCCGAACCCTAACCCTAACCCTAAACCTCACCCTAACGCTAACCCTAAACCTCAACCTCAAACTAGCCCTCACCCTAACCCTAATCCTATCCCTAACCCTCATCCTAACCCTCACCCTAACACTAACCTTAAACTTCACCTCACACTAACCCTAATCCTAACACTAACCCTGAACCTAACCCTAACCCTCACCGTCACCGTAACCCTTACCCTAACCCCCAACCTAAACCTAAATTGAACCCGAACCCTAACTCTCATCCCAACCCTAAACCTAACCCTCACCCTAAGCCTAACCCTCACCCTTACCGTAACCCTCACGCTCAGGCTAACCCTCACCTTTAACCTTACCGACACCCTCACCCTAACCCTAAACCTAAACCTAAACCTATCCCTAACCCTAGACCTCACCCTAACCCTAACCCTAAAACTCAATCTATCCTTCAAACTTACGCGAACCCTAAGCAGAACCCTACCCTAAACCAAATCCTAACCCTAACCCTCAGCTTAACCCTAAGCCTAACCTTAACCCTAACTCTCACACTCACCCTCACCCTCAACCAAACCCTCACCCTCACCCTAACCATAACCCTCACCCTAACCCTAACCCTCACCCTACCACTTACCGTCACCATAACACTAACCCTAACCCTAACACGAACCCTCACACTAACCCTAATCCTCACCCTCACCCTAGCCCTCACCCTAACCCTAATTCTAACCCTCACCCTCACCCTAAACCTGACCCTCATCCTCACACTAAACCTCACACTAACCCTAACACTAATCCTCAATCTAACCCTCATCCTGTCGCTAACCCTAACCCTTACACTAACCCTAAACCTAACCCTAACACTCACCCTTATCTTAATACTCACCCTCAGTGTAAACCTCACCTTTACCCTTACCATCAATATCACCCTAACCTCACCCTAACCCTAAACCTCATCCCAACCCTCACCCTAAGGGTAAACCTAACCATCATCCTAACCCTAACCCTCACCCTCAACCTCACCCTCAGCCTAAACCTAAGCCTTAGCCTAAGCCTTACCCTAACCCTCACCCTCACCCGAGCCTTCACCCTTACCCTAATCCTAACCATCAGCCTAACCCTAATCCTCACCCCCACCCTCACCCTCAGCCTAACCCTAAGCCTAAGTTGAAACCTAACCCTAACCCTCACCCTAATCCTAACACTAACCATAACCCTAACCCTAAACCTCAACCTAACCCTCACCGTAACCTTAACCCTAACACTAACACTAACCCTAACCCTCGACCTAACACTGCCCCTAACCCTAAATCTAACCCAAAACCTCACCCTAACCCTAATCCTAACCCTAACCATAAACCTCACCCTAACCCTCACCTTAACCCACACCCTCACCCTCATCCTCACCCTCAGTGTTACTCTAACCATAAACCTAAAAATAACACTAATCCTAACCCTAAACCTAACCCTAACCCTAACCCTAACCTTAATCCTAACACTCACCATCAACCTAACCATAACACTAACCCTAAACCTCACCCTAACCCTAACACTCACATCACCGTAACCCTAACTCTCATCCTAACCCTCACCCTAACCCTAACCCTAAACCTAAACCCCATCCTAACACTAATCCTCACCCTCACCCTCACCCTAGCCCTCACCCTAACCCTAATCCTAACCCTAATCCTCATCCTAACCCTCACCCTAACCCTATTATTAACCCTAATCCTCACCCTAACCCTCAACTTAACCCGAACCCTAAGTCTTACCCTAACACTAAACCTAACCCTCTCGCTAACCCTAACCCTCACCCTCACCCTCACCCTCAGTCTAAAACTAGCCTAAACCTAATCCTAAACCTAACCTTCACACTCACCCTAACCCTTACTCTAATCCTAACCCTAACCCTAACCCTCAGCCTCAGCCTCACCCTAACCCTAATTCTAACCCTAAACCTCACCCTCACCCTAACCCTAACCCTAAACCTAAACCTCAGCCTAACCCTAACCCTAAACCTCACCCTCACTATAGCCCTCACCATAACCTAATCCTAACCCTAACAATCATTCTAACCCTCACTCTTAACCTAACGCTAAACCTCACCCTCACCATCACCCTAATACTAACCCTAACCCTCAAATTAACCCTAACCCTCAACTTCACCATAACCCTTACCCTAACCATCATCCTATCCCTAAACTGAACCCAAACCCTACCCCTCACCCTAAACCTAACCCTCAACCTCAACTTCACCCTCAGCCTAACCATAAGCCTAAACGTAAACCTAACCCTAACACACACAGGAACCCTCACCCTAAAACTAATCCTAAACCTAAAACTAACCCAAACCCTAACCCTCCACCTAACTCTCACTGTAACAATAACCCTAGCACTAAACCTAACCCTCAACCTAACCGTGACTCTAACCCTAACCCTAACCCTAACCCTAAACCTTCCGCTCACCCTAAACCTAACTCTAACCCTAACCCAAACCCTAAACCTCACCCTAACCCTAACCCTAATCCTAACCCTCACCCTAACCCTAAACCTAAACCTAACCCTCACAATAAACCTAACCCTATCCCTTACCCTCACCCTCACCCTCAGCCTAAACCTGAGCCTAATTCTAACTCTTACCCTACCCCTAACCCTAACCCTCACCGTAACCCTAACCCTAACCCTAACCCTAACACTAACCCAAAACCTAAACATAACCCTAAGCATAACCCTAAACCTAACCCTAATCCTCAGCCTCACCCTCACCCTAACCCTAACCCTAACCCTAACCCTCACCCTAACTCTAAGCCTAATCCTAAACCTAACCCTAACTCTCACACTCACACTCACCCTAACCCTATTCCTAAACCTAACCCTACCCCTATCCCTAGCCTCACCATAAACCCTCACTCTAGCCCTCACCCTTACCCTAATCCAAACCCTAAATCTCATCCTAAACCTCACCCTAAACCTAACTCCAACCCTCACCATAACCCGAAGCCTAACCCTCACCCTCATGCTCGGCCTAAGCCTAAGCCTAAGCCTAACCATAACATTAACCCTCAACCTGAACCTAACCCTAACACTAACCCTAACTCTAACCCTAAATCTCACCCTCATCCAAAACCTAACTCTAAACCTAACCCTAAAACTAAACCTCATTCTAACCCTAACCCTAACCCTCACCCTCAATGTAACTGTAACCCTAATCCGAACCCTAACCCTCACCCTAACCTTAAGCATAACCCTGATTTTTAACCTAACCCTAATCCTCACTGTAACCCTAACCCTAACCCTAACCCTAAACCTAACCCTAATCCTCAGCCGCACCCTCACCCTAACCGAAATACTAACCCTAACCCTCACCCTAACCCTAAGCCTAACCCTAACCCAAAACCTAACGCTCAAACTCACCCTCACCCTAAACCTAATCCTAAACCTAACCCTATCCCTAACCCTAACCCTCACCCTCAGCCTCACCCTAGCCCTCACCCCAACCCTAAATCTAAACCTAAACCTCATCCTAACCCTAACCCTAACCCTCACCCTAACCCTAAACTTAACCGAACCCTAACTCTCACCCTAATCCTAACATTAACCCTCACACTTACCGTAACCCTCACCCTCACCCTTACCATCAGCCTAAATCTAAGCCTAACCCTAACCCTAACCCTAACACTCACACTCACAATAACCTTTACCGTAATCCTAATCCTAACCCTAAGACTAACCCTCACCCTCTACCTAACCCTCACCCTAACCCTAACTCTAATACTAACCCAAACACTAACCCTCAACCTCAGTCTCAACCTAAACCTAAATCTAACCTTAAAAGTCACACTCATCCTAACCCTAACCCTGACCCTAACCCTAAACCTCACCCTAACTCTAAACCTAAACCTCACCTTCACCCTAGCCCTCATCCTAACCCTTACCGTAACCCTCAACCTAACCGTAAACTTAACCCGAACCCTAAATCTCACCCTAACCATAACCCTAACCCTAACCCTAACCCTCACACTTAGCCTAACCCTCACGTTTACCCTTATCGTCACCCCCACCCTAAACCTCACCCTAACCCTAACACTCAACATAACACTCATCCTAACCCTAACTCTACCCCTAAACCTCACCTTCAACCTAATCCTAACTCTAATACTAACCCTAACACGAAACCACACCCTAACCCTAACACTAACCCTCAAACTAACTCTAACACTCACCCTCAACCTCACCCTCAGCCTAAACCTAAGGCTAACTCTAACCCTCACACTCCCCCTCTCCCTAACAATAATCCTAAACCTAACCGTAACCCTAACACACACCCTCATCCTAAACCTCACCCTAACCCTAACTATAACACTAACACTAAGCCAAACCCTCACCCTAACACTCACCCTAAACCAATCTCTAACCCTAAACCTCAAACTCACACTGACCCTAACTCTAACCCTAAACCTAACCCTAACCCTAACCCTAAACCTCAACTTCACCCTAGCCCTCACCCTAAACCTAATCCTAAACCTAAACTTCATCCTAACCCTCACACTAACCCTAACCGTAACCCTCACCCGACACCTAACCCTCCCCCTCAACCTAACCCTCAGCCTAACCCTAAGCCTAAACCTAAACCTAACCCTAACCCACACACTCACACTCACCCTAACCCTAATCCTAACCATAACCGTAACACTTAACCTCACCCTAACCCTAAACCTAAAACTAACCCTAACCCTAACCCTCATCCTAATCCTCACCTGAACCCTAACTCTAACCCTAAACCTCACACTCACCCTAACCCTAACTATAACCCTAACACTAACCGTAAACCTCCCCTAACTCTAACCCTCATCCTCACCCTCACCCTACCCCTAACCCTAAGCCTCACAATAACCCTAAAACTAACCCTAAACCTCACCCTAACCATAACGCTCAACCTAACACTAACCCTCACGCTAACACTTACCCTCACCCTAACACTAACCCTAACTCTAACACTAACGCTAACAGTAACCCTAACTCTCACCCTAACCCTAAACCTCACCCTCACCCTAACCCTAACCATCGGCTACACCCTAGCCCCCACCCTAAACTTAAATCTAACCCTAACACTCACCCAAACCCTAACCCTCATCCTCACCCTAATCTTCACACTAACCCTAAACGTAATCCACAATCTATCCCTCACCCTCACCCTAACACTCACCCTAACCCTAAACCTCATCCAAACACTCACCCTAATCCTAAACCTATCCATCACCCTAACCCTAACCTCACCCTCACCCTCACACTCAGCCTAAACCTAAGCCTAAGCCTAACACTAACCCTAACACTCAATCTCACCCTAGCCCTCACCCTAAACCTACTCCTAACCCTAACTCTCATCATAACCCTCACCCTAACCCTAATCATAACCATCAGCAAAAACCTATTCCTCACTCCCAAGATCACCCTAAGCTTAACCCTAACCCTAAGCCTAATGCTCACACTCAACCTCACCCTAAACCTAATCCGAAAACTAACCCTATCCCTAACACTAACCCTCACCCTAACCAGAAGTCCTCACCCTAACCCTAAGCCTAAACCTAAACCTCATCCTAACCCTAACCCTAACCCTCACCCTCATGCTAAGCCTAAGCCTAAGTTAAGCCTAAGCGTAAACCTAACCCTAACCCTAACCGTCACCCTAATCCTAACCCTAACTCTCACCCTAACCCTGACCCTAACACTAACCCTAACTCTAACCCTAATCCTCACCCTCACCCTAACCCAAACTCTAAACCTAATCCTAAACCTAAACCTCATCCTAACCCCAACCCTAACCCCCACCCTTCCCCTCACGGTAAACATAACCCTAACACTAACACTAACAATAACCCTAACCCTAACCCTAACCCTCACCCTAACCATAACCATAACCATAACCCTCACCCTAAACCTAACCCTCAACCTAACACTAAGCCTAACCCTAAACCTAACGGTCACACTAACCCTAACCATCACCCTAACCCTAAACCTGACCCTAACATTAACCCTACACCTCACCCTCACCCTAGCCTTCACCCTATCTCTAACTCTCATCCTCACACTAAACCTCACACTAACCTTAACACTAAACCTCAATCTAACCCTCACCTTCACCTTAACCCTAACCCTAACCCTCACCCTCAGCTAAACCCTCACCCTAACCCTAAACCTAACACTCACCCTAACCCTAATCCTCACCCTCAGCCTCATGCTAACCCTCACTATAACCCTAAAACTCACCCTCACCCAAACCCTAACCCTAACCCTAAAACTCAACCTAACTCTAACCCTAAAACTCACCCTCATCCTAGCCCTTACCCTAACCCTAATTCTAACCCTAACCCTCAACATAAACTGCCCCCTAACCCTAACTCTAACCCTAAACCTCACACTCACCCTAACCTTAACCCTAACCCTAACCCTAAACTTCACCCTAAACCTCACCCTAACGAAAATCCTCATCCTCACCCTCAAACTCACCGTAACTCTAACCATAACCCTAACAATAACACTAACCCTAACCCTAACCATAACCCTCACCCTCAGCCTCACCCTCACCACAAATTTAACCCTAACCACAACATTAACAATAACCCGAAATCTAACCCTAACACTAATTTTCACCCCCACCCTCACCCTTAACCTAAGCCTAAGCCTAATCCTAAGCCTGACCCTCTCAATGAAAGCCTAACCTAACCCTAACCCTAAACCTAAACCTAAACCCCACCCTAACCCTAACCCTAAAACTTATCCTAATCCTCCTCCTAACCCTCACCCTAACCCAAACCCTAAACTTAACCCTCACCCTAAACCTAAGCCTAATCCTTAACCTAACCCTAACCCTCACCCTCACCCTCACCCTAACCCTAACCCTAACCCTAACCCTAACCTTAACCCTCAACTTCATGCTAGGCCTAGGCCTTAGCCTAAGCCTAATCCTACCCCTAAACCTCAACGTAACCCTAACTGTAACACTAAGGCTAATTCTAACCCTAAACCTCATTCTCACCCTAACCTTAACTCTAACCCTAACCCTAAACCTAAACCTCATCCTAACCCAAAACATAACCCTCACTCTCACCCTCACCGTAACTGTAACTCTAACCCTAAACCTAACAATAACCCTAACCCTAACCCTAACCCTCACCCGAACCAAAACCCTCACCCTAAACCAAACCCTCACCCTAACAAATACCCTCAACCTAACACTAACCCTAACCCTAACACTAACTCTCACACTAAACCTAATCCTAACCCTAAACCTCAACCTAACCCTCACCCTCACACTAACCCTAACACTAACCCTAAACTTAACCCTCACCCTAACCCTCCCACTAAAATTCTATCTAAACCTAAACCTCACCCTCACCTTAACCCTAACCCTAACCCTAACCCTAAACCACATCATAACAGTAACCCTAACCTTCACCAGTACCGTCACCCTCACCATAACCCTAAACCTAACCCCAACAATAACACTACCCCTAACCCTAAACCTAACCCTAACGGAAAGCCTAACCCTAATTCTAACACTCACCCTCACCCTAACCCTAATCCTAACCCTAAACCTCAAGCTAACACTAACCCTAACCCTAACCCAAACCCTAGCACTCACCCTAACCCTAATCCTAACCCTAATCCTCATTCTAACCCTCACCCTAACCCTAACCCTAACCCTCACATCCAGTCTCACCCTCACCGTAACTCTAACCCTAACCCTAACAATAACACTAACCCAAACCTGAAACATCACCCTAATCCTAATCCTCACCCCCAACCTCACCCTCAGCCTAACCCTAAGCCTAAGCATAACCCTCACAATAACCCTAATCCTAAACCTAATCCTATCCATAAATCTCAACCTAACCCTCACCCTCCCCCTAACCCTAACAAAAAACCTAAGCCTAACGCTCACTCTAACCCTGCCCCTCACCCTAACTCTAACCGTAAACCTCACCCTCACCCTAACACTACCCCTAACCCTAAAACTCACTCTAAACCTCACCCTAACCAAAACCCTCACCCTCACCCTCAACCTCACCGTAACTCTAACCCTAACCCTAACAATAACACTACCTTAACCCTAACCCTAACCCTGACCCTAACCATAACCCTCACCCTCAGCTTCACCCTCACCGCAAACTTAACCCTAATCATAACACTAACAATAAACCTAACCCTAACCCTAATGCTAAACCTAATCCGCACCCCCACCCTCACCCTAACCCTCAGCCTAACCCTAAGCCTAAGCCTAAACCTAATCCTGACCCTCACCATAATCCCAACCTTAACCCTAAACCTAAACCTAACCCTAACCCTAAACCTGACCCTAATCCTCAGCCTCAACCACACCCTAACCCAAACACTAACCCTAATCCTCACCCTAACCCTAAGCCTAACCCTAACCCTAACCCTCACCCTAACAATTACCCTCACCCTAACACTACCCCTAACTCTCACACTAACACTCACATTAACCCTAACTCTCACCCTAACCCTAAACCTCACCCTAACCCTAACCCTAACCCTCAGCGTCACCCTAGCCCCCACCCTAACCTTAGTTCTAACCCTAACACGCACCCTAACCCTAACCCTCATCCTCACCATAAACCTCACACTAAGCCTAACTCTAATCCTCAATCTATCCCTCACCCTCACACTAAACCTCACCCTAACCCTTACCCTAACAATGACCCTAATCCTAACCCTCACCGTTAGGGGAACATTCACCCTCAGCCTAACCTTCACCTTAACTCTTACTGTCACGCTCCCCCTATCAGTCACCCTAAACCTAACCCTCATTCTCACACTCACCCTAACCCTAAACCTATCCATCACAGTAACCCTAAACCTCAGCCTCACCCTTACCCTCAGCCTAAACCTAAGTCTAAGCTTAACCCTAACCCTATCACTCATTCTCACACTAGCCCTCACCCTAAACCTAAACCTAATCCTAACCCTAACCCTCAACCTAACCCTAACTCTCACCCTCACCCTAACCCTTACCCTAACCCTCACCCTAACCCTAAACTTAACCCGAACCCTAAATCTCACCCTAACCCTAACCCTAACCCGAACCCTCACCCTTAGCCTAACCCTCACGTTTACCCTTACCGTCACCCCCACCCTAAACCTCACCCTAACCCTAACACTCAACCTAAAACTCACCCAAACCCTAACTCTAACACTAACCCTAACAATAAACCACACCCTAAACCTAACCCTCAAACTAACATTAACACTCACCCTCACCCTCACCCTCAGCCTAAACATAAGGCTAATTCTAACCCTCACACTCCCCCTCTCCCTAACCCTAATCCTAATCCTAACCCTAACCCTAACACACACCATCACCCTAACCCTCACCCTAACCATAACTATAATACTAACACTAAGCCAAACACTCACCCTAACACTCACCCTAACCCTATCTCTAACCCTAAACCTCAAACTCACACTGACCCTAAACCTAACCTTAAACCTCACCCTAACCCTAACCTTAAACCTCACCTTCACCGTAGACCTCACCCTAACCCTAATCCTAAACCTAACCTTCATCCTAACCCTCACACTAACCTTAAACCTAACCCTCACTCGAACCCTAACCCTCCCCCTCAACCTAACCCTCAGCCTAACCCTAAGCCTAAACTAAACCTAACCCTAACCCACACACTCACCCTCACCCTAACCCTAATCCTAACCATAACCCTAACACTTAACCTTACCCTAACCCTAAATCTAAAACTAACACTAACCTTAACCCTCATCCTAACCCTCACCTGAACCCTAACTCTAACCCTAAACCTCACACTCACCCTAACCCTAACTCTAACCCTAACCCTAAACCTCCCCTAACTCTAAGCCTCATCCTCACCCTCACCATACCCCTAACCCTAAACCTCACAATAACCCTAAAACTAACCGTAAACCTCACCCTAACATTTACCCTCACCCTAACACTAACCCTAACTCTAAAACTAACCCTCACAGTAACCCTAACTCTCACCCTAAACCTAAACCTCACCCTCACCCTAAGCCTAACCCTCAGCCTCACCCTAGCCCCCACCCTAAACTTAATTCTAACCCTAACCCTCACCCAAACCCTACCCCTCATCTTCACCCTAATCCTCACACTAACCCTAATCCTAATCCTCAAACTATCGCTCACCCTCACCCTAACACTCACCCTAAACCTAACCCTCATCCAAACACTCACCCTAACCCTAACCCTATCCATCACCCTAACCCTAAACCTCACCCTCACCTTCACCCTCAGCCTAAACCTAAGCCTAAGCCTAACCCTAACCCTAATATTTACCCTCACCCTAGCCCTTACCCTAAACCTAATTCTAACCCTAACCCTCATCATAACCCTCACCCTAACCATAATCCTAAATATCACCCAAAACCTATTCCTCACACCCAAGATCACCCTCAGCCTAACCCTAAGCCTAAGCCTAACCCTAGCCATAACCCTCACCCTCAACCTCACCCTCACTGCAAACTTAAAGCAAACCATAACACTAACAATAACCCTAATTTAAACCCTAACCCTAACCCTAATCCTCACACCCACCCTCACCCTCAGCCTAACACTAAGCATAACCCTAGGCCTAACCCCAACCCTCACTGTAACCATAGCCCTAAACCTAACCCTAAACCTAAACCTAGTCCTCAGCCTCACCTTCACCCTAATCCAAACCCCAACCCTAAACCTCACCCTAACCCTAAGCCTAAACCTAAACCTAACCCTAACGTTCACACTCAACCCCACCCTAACTCTAATCTGAAACCTAAACCTATCCCTAACCCTAACCCTCACCCTAACCCTCACCCTAGCCCTCACCCTAACACTAAGTCTAAACCTAAACCTCATATTAACCCTAACCCTAACCCTCACCCTCATGCTAAACCTAAGCCTAAGCTTAAGCCTAAGCCTAAGCCTAAACCTAACCCTCACACTAATCCGAACACTAACCCTCCCCTTAACCCTAACCCTAACACTAACCCTAATTCTAACCCTAAACCTCACCCTCACCCTAACCCTAACTCTAAACCTAATCCTAAACCTAAACCTCATTCTAACCCCTAACCCTAACCCACACCCTTACCCTCACTATATATAACACTATAACCCTAACACTAAAAATAACCCTAACCCTAACCCTAACCCTCACCCTAACCATAACCATAACCATAACCATAACCCTCACCCTAAACCTAACCCTCAACCTAACACTAACCCTAACCCTAACCCTAACACTCACACTAACCCTAACCATCACCCTAACCCTAAACCTCACCCTAACACTAACCCTAACCCTCATCCTCACCCTAGCCCTCACCCTAACCCTAACTCTCATCCTCACCCTAAACCTCACACTAACCTTAACACTAATCTTCAATCTAACCCTCACCTTCACCTTAAACCTAACCCTAACCCTCATCCTAAACTTAACCCTCACACTTACCATAACCCTCACACTCAGCATAACCTTCATTTTTAGCCTTACCGTCACCCCAACCCTAACCCTCAGGCTAACCATAACCCTCACCCTAACACCCCTCCCTAAACCTAACTCTACCCCTAAACCTCACCCTCACCCTAAGCCTAACTCTAAACCTAACCCTAACACTAAACATCACCCTAACCCTAAACCTCACAATCACCCTCGTCATAACCGTAATCCTAGCCCTAATCATAACCCTCACTCTAACCCTAACCCTAAACATAATACTATCCCTAACCCTCACACTCACTGAAACCCTAACCCTAATCCTTATCCTAAATCTAACCCTAACCCTCACCATCAGCTAAACCCTCAACGTAACCCTAACGCTAACACTCACCCTAACCCTAATCCTCACACTCAGCCTCATGCTAACCCTAACCCTAACCCTAACCTAAACCTCAACCTAACCCTAACCCTAAAACTCACCCTCACCCTAGCCCTTACCCTAACCCTAATCCTAACCCTAACCCTCATCCTAAACCTCCCCCTAACCCTAAATCTAACCGTAAACCTCTCCCTCACCCTCACCCTAACCCTAACCCTAACCATCACCCTAACCCTAACCTTAACCCTCAACTTCATGCTCGGCCTAAGCCTAAGCCTAAGCCTAATCTTAACCCTAACCCTCACCGTAACCCTAACTGTAACACTAAGGCTAACTCTAACCCTAAACTTCACTCTCACTCTAACCCTAACGCGAACCCTAACCCTAAACCTAAACCTCATCCTAACCCAAAATATAACACTCACTCTCACCATCAACGTAACTGTAACACTAAACCTAACCCTAACAATAACCCTAACCCTAACCCTAACCCTCACCTGAACCATAACCCTCACCCTAACCCAAACCCTCACCCTAACGAATACCTTCAACCTAACACTAACCCTAGCCCTAACACTAAGCCTCACACTAACCCTAATCCCAACCCTAAACCTCAACCTAACTCTCACCCTCACACTAAACCTAACACTAACCCTAAACTTAACCCTCACCCTAACCCTCCCACTAATACTGGATCTAACCCTAAACTTCACCCTCACCTTAACCCTAACCCTAACCCTAACCCTATACCCCACCATAACCCTAACCAAATTCCTCACCCATACCCTCACTATCACCATAATTCTAACCCTAACAAAAACACTAATCCTAACCCTAAACCTAACCCTAACCCTAAGCCCAACCCTAATAGTAACACTCACCCTCACCCTAACCCTAATCCTAACCTTAAACTTCACCCTAACACTAACCCTAACACTCACCCAAACCCTAGCACTCACCCTAACTCTAATCCTAACCCTAATCATCATCCTAACCCTCACCCTAACCCTAACCCTAACCCTCACCCGCACCCACACCCTCACCGTAACTCTAAACCTAACCCAACAATAACACTAACCCTAACCTGAACAATCACCCTAACCCTAATCCTCACCCCCAACCTCACCCCCAGCCTAACCCTAAGCCTAAGCCTAACCCTCACACTAACCCTCATACTCACCCTCACCCTAACCCTAAAGCTAAACCTAACCCTATCCCTAAACCTCAACCTAACCCTCCTCCCTCCCCTAACCCTAAAAATAAACCTAAACCTAACCCTCACCTTAACCCTCCCCCTCACCCTAACTCTAACCCTAAACTTCACCCTGACCCTAAACAAAACCCTCACTCTCACCCTCAACCTCACCGTAACTCTAACCCTAACCCTAACAATAAAACTAACCCTAACCCTAACCCTAACCCTGACCCTAACCATAACCATAACCCTCACCCTCAACCTCACCCTCACCGCAAACTTAACCTGAACCATAACACTAACAATAAACCTAAACCTAACCATAACCCTAAACCTAATCCGCAACCACACCCTCACCCTCACCTTCAGTCTAACCCTTAGCCTAAGCCTAACCCTCACCATAATCCTAACCTTAAACCTAAACCTAACCCTAACCCTAACCCTAAACCTAACCCTAATCCTCAGCCTCAACCACACCCTAACCCAAACCCTAACCCTAACCCTCACCCTAAACCTAAGCCTTAACCTAACCTTAACCCTCACCCTAACACTTACACTCACCCTAACACTAACGCTAACTCTCACACTAACCCTCACAGTAACCCTAACTGTCACCCTAACACTAAACCTCACCCTAACCCTAACCCTAACACTCAGCGTCACCCTAGCCCCCACCCTAATCTTAATTCTAACCCTAACCCTCACCCTAACACTAACCCTCATCCTCACCCTAAACCTCACACTAACCCTAACCCTAATCCTCAATCTATCCTTCACCCTAACCCTAATCCTTACCCTAAAAATCACCCTAATCCTAACCCTCACCCTTAGGGCAACATTCAACCTCAGCCTAACCCTCATCTTTACTCTGACCTTCACGCTCACCCTAACAGTCACCCTAACCCTAACCCTCATTCTAACACTCACCCTAACCCTAACTCTATCCATCACCCTAACCCTATCACTCACCCTCACCCTCACCCTCAGCCTAAACCTAAGTTTAAGCCTAACCCTAACCCTAACACTCAACCTCACCCTAGCCCTCACCCTAAACCTAATCCTAACCCTATCCCTCATCCTAACCCTCACCCTAACCCGCACCCTAACCATCACCCAAAACCTATTCCTCACCCCCAATCTCACCCTCAGCCTAACCCTAAGCCTAAGCCTAAACTTAAACGTAACCCTCACCCTCAGCCTCACCCTCACCGCAAACATAACCAAAACCATAACACTGACAATAACACTAATTTTAACCCGAAACCTAACCCTAATCCTAACCCCCACCCTCACCCTCAGCCTAACCCTAAGCCTAACCCTAGGCGTAACACTAATCCTGATTGTGACCCTAAACATAACATTAACCCTAACCCTAAACCTAACCCTAAACCTAACACTAATCATCAGACGCACCCTCACCCTAACCCACACCCTAACCCTAAGCCTAAGCCTAACCCTAACCCTAACGCTCACACTCACCCTCACCCTAAACCTAATCCTAAAACTAACCCTATCCCTAACCCTATCCCTCATCCTAATCCAACCCCTAACACTAACACTAACATAAACCCTCACACTAACCCTCAACCTAACCCTAATTCTAATCCTAACCCTCACCTTCGCCTTAACCGTAACCCTAACCATAACCCTAAACCTCACCCTAACACTAACCCTAAACCTCACCCTAACACTAACCCTAAACCTTACCCTAACCCTAACCCTAAACCTCACTCTCACCCTAGCCCTCACCCTAACCCTAACCTTAACCCTAACCCTCACCCTAACCATAACCCTCACCATAACTCTGACTTTCACACTAAACCTAACCCTAACCCTCACCCTCACCATCACCCTAACCGTTACCTAAACCTCACGCTCACCCTAAAACAAACGCTAACCCTAACACTGACTCTAACCCTAAGCCTAACTCTAAACCTAACCCTCACACTCACCCTCAATCTAAACCTAATCCTAAACCTATCCCTATCCCTAAGCCTAACCCTCACATGAACCATCACCCTAGTGATCACCCTAACCCTAATCCTAACACTTCACCTCATCCTAACACTCACCCTAACCCTAACCCTAACCATCACACTAACCCTCACCCTAACCCTAACAGTAACACTAACGCTAACTCTAACCCTAAACCTCACCCTCACCCTAACCCTAATTCTAACCCTAACCCTTAATATAAACCTCACCCTAAACCAAAACCTAACCCTCACCCTCATAGTAACCGTAAGCCTAACCCTAACTCTAACAATAACACTAAAAGTGAACCTAACCCTCATTGTAACCATAACAGTCACCATAACCCTAACCCTCACCCTAACACTTACCCTCACCCTAACACTAACCCCAACCCTAACACTAATCCTCACACTAACCCTAACCATCACCCTAACCTAAACCTCACCGTAACCCTAAACCTCACCGTCACCCTAGCCCTCACCCTAACCCTAACCCTCACCCTAAACCTAGACCTAATCCTAACCCTCTACCTTAACCTAACCCTCACGTTCATCATAACCTTAACCCTAACCCTAAGAATAACCATAACCCTAAACCTAAACTTAAATTTCACCCAAACCCTCACCCTAACCCTAACCCTGACGCTAACCCTAACGATAAACCTCACCATAAACCTAACACTAACCCTAATCTTCACCCTAGGACATACCCTAACCCTAATCCAACCCTAACCCTCATCCTAACCCTCACTCTAACCCTAAACCAAACCCTCACCCTAAATCTAACCCTCACCCTCACCCTCAGCCTCAGCCTAACCCTAAGCCTAACACTAACCCTAACCTTAACTGTCACACTCACAGTCACCGTAACCCTAATCCTAATCCTAACACTAACAATGACCCTAAATCTAACACTCACCCTAACCCTCACTCTAACCCTAACCCTAACAGTGTTGCTGGTTCTAGCACATACCGTAACGCTAATCCTATCCCTAATCCTCACCATAACCTTCACCCTAACCCTCACTCTAAACCTAACCCTAAAGCTAAACCTCACCCTCACCCTAACCCTAATGCTAACCCTAACCCTAACACTAACACTAACCCTCACACTCACCCTCACCTTAACCCTCATCCTCAACCTAACCCTAACCCTAACCCTCACCCTCACCCTAAACCAAACCCTAACCCTAACACTGACTCTAACCCTAAGCCTAATCCTAACCCTAACCTTCACACTTACCCTCAATCTAAACCTAATCCTAAATGTAACCCTATCCCTAACCCTAACCCTCACATTAACCATCACCCTAGCGCTCACCCTAACCCTAATTCTAACCCTACATCTCATCCTAACACTCAGCCTAACGCTAACCCTAACCCTTGCCCTAACCCTAACCCTAACCCTCACCCTCACTCTCGGCCTAAGCCTAAGCCTAACCCTAAGCTTAAGCCTAACCCTAACCCTCACACTAACCCTCACTCTAACTCTAACACTAACACTAAAGCTAACTCTAGCCCTAAACCTCACCCTAACCCTAACTCTAACCCTAACCCTTAATATAAACCTCACCCTAAACAGAACCCTAACCCTCACTCTCACAGTAACCGTAACCCTAACCCTAACCCTAACAATAACACTAAACCTAAACCTAACCCTCATTGTAACCATAACCGTCACCATAACCCTAATATTCACCCTAACACTAACCCTCACCCTAACACTAACCCTAACCCTAACACTAATCCTCACACTAACCCTAACCATCACCCTAACCCTAAACCTCACCCTAACCCTAAACCTCACCCTCACCCTAGCCCTCAACCTAACCCTCACCCTAAACCTAGACCTAATCCTAACCCTCAAACTTACCCTAACCCTCACCCTCACCATAACCTTAACTCTAACACCCATCCTATGCCTAAAAATAATCCTAACCCTAAACCTCACCCTAAACCTAACCCTAAACCTCACCCTCATGCTAGCCCTCACCCTAATCCTAATGCTAAACCTAACCCTCATCCTAACCCTCACCTTAACCCTAAACCTAAATCTCACCCTAAACCTAAACCTCACCCTCACCCTCAGCCTAACTGTAAGCATAATCATAACCCTAAACATAACGCTCACACTCAACCTCACCCAAAACCTCATCCTAAACCTAACCCTATCCCTAACCCTAACCCTCAACTTAACCCTCACCCTAACCCTAACCCTAACAATAAACCTAACACTAACCCTCACAGTAAATCTCAACTTAACACTAACTCTAACCCTAAAACTCACCCTCACCCTAACTCTAACCCTCACCCTCATCCTCACCCTCAGCCTATCCCTAAGCCTAAACCTAACCCTAACCCTAAACCTCATACTCACCCTCACACTAACCCTAATCTTAATCCTAACCCTAAACCTAACCCTCACCCTAACACTAACCCTCACCATAACCCTAACCCTATCACTAACCCTAACCCTAAACCTCACCCTATCCCTCACCCTAACCCTAACTCTAATCCTAAACCTCACCCTCACTCTCAACCTAACCCTAATCCTAAACATCACCCTCATCCTAACCCTCACACTAAACCTAAACCTAACACTAATCCTAACCCTAATCCTCATCCTAACTCTCACCCTAACCCTAACACTAACTCTCACCCAAACACTAACCCTAACCTAATCCTCACCCTCACCCTCACCCTCACCCTCAGCTTAATGCTAAACCTAACCCTAACCCTAAGCCTAATCCAAACACTCACCCTAATGCTAACCCTAATCCTAATCCTAGCCCTAACACTAAACCTCACCCTAATCCTCACCCTCATCCTAACCCTCACCCTAACCCTAAACCTAACACTAACCCTAACCCTAAACCTCACCCTAAACCTCACCTTAACCCTACATCTAACCCTAAACCTCAACCTCACCCTCACGCTAAACCTAACACTAACCCTAATCCTCAACCTAGGACATACCCTAACCCTAATCTAACCTTAACCCTCACACTAACCCTCACTCTAACCCTAAACAAAACCCTCACCCTAAATCTAACCCTCACCCTCACCCTCAGCCTCAGCTTAACCCTAAGCCTAACACTAACCCTAACCCTAACTGTCACACTCACAGTCACCGTAACCCTACTCCTAAACCTAACACCAACCCTAACCCTAACCGTTAATATAAACCTCACCCTAAACAGAACCCTAAACCTCACCCTCACAGTAACCGCAACCCTAACCCTAACCCTAACAATAACACTAAAACTAAATCTAACCCTCATTGTAACCATAACCGTCACCATAAACCTAACCCTCACCCTAACACTTACCCTCACATTAACACTAATCCTAACCCTAACACTAATCCTCACTCTAACACTAACCATCATCCTAACCCTAAACCTCACCCTAACCCTAAACCTCACCCTCAGCCTAGCCCTCAACCTAACCCTAACCCTCACCCTAAACCTAGACCTAATCCTAACCATCAAACTTACCCTAAACCTCACCCTCATCATAACCGTAACCATAACCCCCACCCTATGCTTAAACTTAATCCTAACCCTAAACCTCACCCTAACCCTAACCCTAACCCTCAACCTCATGCTAGCCCTCACCCTAATCTTAATCCAAAACCTATTCCTCATCCTAACCCTCACCCTAACCATAAACCTAACACTCACCCAAACCCTAAACCTCACCCTCACCCTCAGCCTAACCCTAAGCCTAATCATAATCCTAACCATAACCCTCACACTCAACCACACCCAAAACCTAATCCTAAACCTAACCCTATCCCTAACACTAACCCTCACACTAAACCTCAACTTAACACTAACTCTAACCCTGAATCTCACCGTCACCCTAACCCTAAACCTCACCCTCACCCTCACCCTCAGCCTATACCTAAGCCTAAACCTAACCCTAACCATAACCCTCATACTCACCCTCACACTAAGCCTAATCCTAATCCTAACCCTAAACCTAACCATCACCCTAACACTAATCCTCACCCTAACCCTAACCCTAACACTAACCCTAACCCTAAACCTCACCCTATCCCTTACTCTAACCCTAAATCTAACCCTAGAACTCACCCTCAACCTCACCCTAATCCTAATCCTAAACATCACCATCATCCTAACCCTCACCCTATCCCTAACCCTAACACTAATCCTAACCCTAATCCTCATCCTAACTCTCACCCTAACCCTAAACCTAACTCTCACCCAAACGCTAACCCTAACCCAAACCCAAACCCTAATCCTCACCCTCACCCTCACCCTCAGCTTAATGCTAAGCCAAACCCTAACCCTAAGTCTCACCCATACACTCACCCTAATGCTAACCCTAATCCTAGCCCTAACTCTAAACCTCAACCTAACCCTCACCCTCATGCTAACCCTCACCCTAACACTAACCCTCAAATCTCAATCTAAACCTCACCCTAAGCCTAAATCTAACCCTAAACCTCACCCTCACCCTCACCCTAAACCTAACCCTAACCCTAAACCTCACCCTAACCCTAACCCTCACACTCACCCTCACCTTCACCGTAACTCACCCTAACCCTAACAATAACACTAACCCTCACCCTAAACCTAACACTCACCCTCACCGTAATCATAAAACTAAACCAAAACCTCACCCTAACCCTTACCCTAACCCTAACCTAAACCTCACCCTAACCCTAAACCTAACCCTCACCCTCAGCCTCACCCTCACTGTAAACTTAAACCTCACCATAACACTAACAATAACAATAACCGTAACCCTAAACTTACCCTCAACCTCACACTAACCCTAACCCTCACCCTAAACCTATCACTCACCCTCACTGTAACCCTCACCATAACACTCACCCTAACCCTAAACCTAACCCTGAACCTCACCCTAACTCTAACCCTAACCCTCACCCTCAACCTAGCACTCAACCTAGCCCTAGTCTTAAACCTAAACCTCACCCTAAACCTCACCCTAACCCTAAAGCTAACCCTCACCCTAACCCTAAAACCCTAAAAATCAAACTAAACCTAACCCTCACCTTCACCCTCAAGCTCGGCCTAAGCATAAGCCTAAGCCTAAGGCTAAGCCTAATACTGACACTCACCCTCACCCTCACCGTAACCGTAACACTAACCCTACCCCTAACCCTCACACTAACACCCACCCTAAGGCTAACCCTTACCCTAAACCTCACCCTCAGCCTTAACCTAACCCTCATCCTCACCCTCAGCTTAACACTAAGCCTAAGCCTAACCCTAACCCTAACCCTTACACTCACACTAGCCGACACCATAACCCTAACCATAACACTAAACCTAACCCTAACACTCACACTAGCCCTAACCCTAACCCTAAAAATAAACCTAAACCTCACCCTCACCCTAAAACTAAACCTAACTCTAAACCTCATCCTAACCCTAACCCTAACCCTCAACATCACCCTCACCCTCACCCTTACCTTAACCTTAAACTTAACCCTAACCCTAAGAATAACCATAACCCGAAACCTAAACTTAAAACTCACCCTCACCGTAACTCTAACACTAATCCAAACCGTCACCCTAACCCTAACCCTGACCCTAAACCTAATGCTTAACCTCACCCTAAACCTAAAACTAATCCTAATCCTCACCCTAGGACATACCCTAACCCTAATCCAACCCTAACCCTCACCCTAACCCTCACTCTAACCCTAAACCAAACCCTCACCCTAAATCTAACCCTCACCCTCACCCTCAGCCTCAGCCTAACCCTAAGCCTAACACTAACCCTAACCTTAACTGTCACACTCACAGTCACCGTAACCCTAATCCTAATCCTAACACTAACAATGACCCTAAATCTAACACTCACCCTAACCCTCACTCTAACCCTAACCCTAACAGTGTTGCTGGTTCTAGCACATACCGTAACGCTAATCCTATCCCTAATCCTCACCATAACCTTCACCCTAACCCTCACTCTAAACCTAACCCTAAAGCTAAACCTCACCCTCACCCTAACCCTAATGCTAACCCTAACCCTAACACTAACACTAACCCTCACACTCACCCTCACCTTAACCCTAATCCTAAACCTAAGCCTTACCCTAACCCTCACCCTCACACTAACCCTCATCCTAACCCTACCCCTAACACTAACACTAACACTAACCCTCACCCTAACCCTCACGCTAAACCTAACTCTAATCCTAACCCTCAACCTCGCCTTAACCGTAACCCTAACCAAAACCCTAAACCTCACCCTAACCCTAACCCTAAACCTCACCCTCAACCTAAACCTCACCCTAACCCTAACCCTAAACCTCACTCTCACCCTAGCCCTCACCCTAAACCTAAACCTAACCCTAACCCTCACCATAACCCTAAATTTCACACTAAACCTAACCCTAACCCTCACCCTCACCCTCACCTAACCCTAACCCTAACCCTCACCATAACCCTAACTTTCACACTAAACCTAACCCTAACCCTCACCCTCACCCTCACCCTAACCCTAACCCTAACCCTCACCCTCACCCTAAACCAAACCCTAACCCTAACACTCACTCTAACCCTAAGCCTGAGCCTAACCCTCACCCTAACCCTCACACTCACCCTCAATCTAAACCTAATCCTACACCTAACCCTATCCCTAACCCTAACCCTCAAATTAACCATCACCCTAGAGCTCACCCTAACCCTAATCCTAACACTACACCACATCCGAACACTCACCCTAACCCTAACCCTAACCCTCAACCTAACCCTAACCCTAACCCTCACCCTCAGTCTTGGCCTAAGCCTAAGCCTAACCCTAAGATTAAGCCTAACCCTAAACCTCACTCTAACCCTCACCTTAACTCTAACACTAACACTAACGCTAACTCTAACCTTAAACCACACCCTCACCCTAACCCTAACTCTAACCCTAACCCTTAATATAAACCTCAACCTAAACCGAACCCTAACCCTCACCCTAACAATAACTGAAACCCTAACCCTAACCCTAACAATAACCCTAAATCTAGCCCTAACCCTCATTGTAACCATAAATGTCAACATAACCCTAAATCTCACCATAACACTTACCCTCACCCTAACACTAACCCCAACCCTAACACTAATCCTCACACTAACCCTATCCATCATTCTAACCCTAAACCTCACCCTCACCCTAAACCTCACCCTCACCCTAGCCCTCACCCTAACCCTAACACTCACCCTAAACCTAGACCTAATCCTAACCCTCAACCTTACCCTAACCCTCACCTTCATTATAACCTTAACCCTAACCCTCACCCTATGCCTAAACTTAATCCTAACCCTAAACCTCTCCCTAAACTTAACCCTAAACCTCACCCTCATTCTAGCCCTTACCCTAATCCTAATCCTAAATCTAACACTCATAATAACCCTCACCCTAACCCTAACCCTCAACCTCACCCTCAGCCTAACCCTAAGCATATTCATAAGCCTAATCATAACCCTCACACTCAACCTCACCCAAAACCTAATCCTAAACCTAACGCTATCCCTAACCCTAACCCTCACCCTAACCCTAACACTCACCCTAATCCTAACCCTAACACTAACCCTAACACTAACCCTCACAATAAACCTCAACATAACACTAACTCTAACCCTAAACCTCACCCTCATCCTCATGCTAACCCTCACCCTCACCCTCACCCTCAGCCTATCCCTAAGCCTAAACCTAACCCTAACCCTAACCCTCATACTCACCCTCACACTAACCCTAATCCTAATCCTAACCCTAAACCTAACCCTCACCCTAACACTAACCCTCACCCTAACCCTAACCCTAACACTAACCCTAACCCTAAACCTCACCCTATCCCTTACTCTAACCCTAACTCTAACCCTAGAACTCACCCTCAACCTCACCCTAATCCTAATCCTAAACATCACCATCATCCTAACCCTCACCCTATCCCTAACCCTAACACTAATCCTAACCCTAATCCTCATCCTAACCCTAACACTAACTCTCACCCAAACGCTAACCCTAACCCAAACCCTAACCCTAATCCTCACCCTCAGCTTAACGCTAAGTCTAACCCTAACCCTGAGCCTAACCCAAACACTCACCCTAACACTAACCCTAATTCTAATCCTAACCCTAACTCTAAAGCTCACCCTAACTCTCACCCTCATCCTAACCCTCACCCTAACCCTAACCCTAACACTAACTATAACCCTAAACCTCACCCTAACCATCAATCTAACCCTAAATATAACCCTAAACCTCACCCTCACCCTCACCCTAAACCTAACCCTAACCCTAAACCTCACCCTAACCCTAACCCTCACACTCACCCTCACCTTCACCGTAACTCTAACCCTAACCTTAACAATAACACTAACCCTCACCCCAAACCTAACACTCACCCTCACCATAATCGTAAACCTGACCCAAACCCTCACCCTAACCCTTACCCTAACCCTAACCTAAACCTAACCCTAACCCTAAATCTAACCCTCACCCTCAGCCTCACCCTCACTGTAAAATTAAACCTAACCATAACACTAACAATAACAATAACCCTACCCTAATCTTACCCTCACCCTCACACTAACCCTAACCCTCACCCTAACCCTAACCCTCACCCTCAATGTAACACTCACCCTAACACTCACCCTAACACTAAACCTAACCCTATCCCTAAACCGCACCCTAACTACAACCCTAACCCTCACCCTCACCCTAGCACTCACCCTAGCCCTAATCTTTTTTTTTTTTGGTTTTTCTTTTTTTTTTTAATTTAATTTAATTTTATTTGAGAACATACTGTACAGAGGGGCTACAATTACATGGGCAGGTTAATGCATACATTTCTTACCAAGCATTGCAGCCTCCTCCTTTGTTTACCCTTCACCTCCCTTCCCAGCCTCCCACCCAATTATACCCCCTCCCCCCCACACCGACATTGTAAAGCTGGTTTTGACATGCCCTAATCTTAAACCTAGACCTCACCATAAGCCTCACCCTAACCCTAACCCTAACCCTCACCCTAACCCTAAAACTCTAACAATCACCCTAACCCTAACCCTCACCTTCACCCTCAAGCTCAGCCTAAGCATAAGCCTAGGCCTAAGGTTAACCCTAACCCTCACCCTCACCCTCAGCTTAACACTAAGCCTAAACCTAACCCTAACCCTAACCCTCACCCTCACACTAGCCCTCACCATAACCCAAACCATAACACTAAACCTAACCCTAACACTCACACTATCCCTAACCCTAACCCTAACAATAACCCTAAACCTCACCCTCACCCTAACACTAACCCTAACTCTAAACCTCATCCTAACCCTAAACCTAACCCTCAACATCACCCTCACCCTCACGCTTAGCTTAACCTTAACCTTAACTCTAACCCTAAGAATAACCATGACCCAAAACCTAAACTTAAAATTCACCCTCACCGTAACTCTAACCCTAACCCAAACCCTCACCCTAACCCTAACCCTGACCCTAAGCCTAACGATAAACCTCACCCTAAACCTAACATTAACCCTAAATCTAACCCTTACCCTCAACTTCGCCTTAACCGGAACTCTAACCATAACCCTAAAACTCATCCTAACCCTAACCCAAAACCTCACCCTCACCCTAAAACTCATCCTAACCCTAAACCTAAACCTCACTCTAACCCTAGCCCTCACCCTAGCCCTCACCCTAACCCTAATCCTAACCCTAACCCTCACCCTAAACATAACCCTCACCATAACCATAACTTTCACACTAACCCTAACCCTAACCCTCACCCTCACCCTCACCCTAACCCTAACCCTAACACTCACCCTAACCCTAAACCAAATCTTAACCCTAACACTCACTCTAACCCTAACCCTAACCCTAACCCTCACACTCACCCTCAATCTAAACCTAATCTTAAACCTAACCCTATCCCTAACACTAACCCTCACATTAACCATCACTCTAGCGCTCACCCTAACCCTAATCCTAACCCTACACCTCATCCTAACACTCACCCTAACCCTAACCCTAACCCACACACTAACCCTCACCCTAACCCTAACATTAAAACTAACGTTAACTTTAATTCTAAACCTCACCCTCACCCTAACATTAACTCTAACCCTAATCCTTAATATAAACCTCACCCTAAACCTAACACTAAACCTCACATTAACCGTAACTCTAACCCTAACAATAACCCTAAACCTAACCCTAACCCTCATTGTAACCATAACCGTCACCATAACCCTAACCCTCACCCTAACACTTACCCTCACCCTAACACTAACCCTCACCCTAACCCTAAACCTAACACTAACCCTAACCCTAAACCTCTCTCTATCCCTTACACTAACACTCAAACTCACCCTCACCCTCACCCTAACCTTAATCTGAAACATCACCTCATCCTAGCCCTCACCCTAACCCTAACCCTAACACTAATCCTAACCCTAATCCTCATCCTCTCACCCTAACCCTAACTCTCACTCAAACGCTAACCCTAACCCAAACCCTAACCCTAAAACTCACCCTCACCCTCACCCTCAGCTTAACGCTAAGCCTAACCCTAAACCTAAGCCTAACCCAAACACTCACCCTAACACTAACCCTAATCCTAATCCTAACCCTAACTAACCCTCACCCTAACACTCACCCTCATCCTAACCCTCACCCTAACCCTAACCCTAACACTAACCCTAACCCTAAACCTCACCCTAAACCTCACCCTCACCCTAAATGTAACCGTAAACCTCACCCTCACCCTCAACCTAAACCCAACCCTAACCCTAAACCTCACCCTAACCCTAACCCTCACACTCACCCTCACCTTCGCCGTAACTCTAACCCTAACACTAACAATAACACTAACTATCACCTTAACCCTAACACTCACCCTCACCTTAATCCTAACCCTAACCCAAACCCTCACCCTAACCTTTACCCTAACCTTAATCTAAACCTCACCCTAACCCTAAACCTAACCCTCACCTCAGCCTCACCCTCACTGTGAACTGAAAACTAACCATAACACTAAAAATAACACTAACCCTAACCCTAATCTAACCCTCACCATCACCCTCACACTAACCCTAACCCTCACCCTAACCCTAACCCTCACGCTCACCGTAATCCTCACCCTAACACTCACCCTAACCCTAACCATAAACCTCACCCTAACTCTAACCCTAACCCTCACCCTCACCCTAGCACTGACCCTAGCCCTAATCTTAAACCTAAACCTCACCCTAAACCTAACCGTAACCCTCACCCTAACCCTAAAACTCTAACAATCCCCCTAACCCTTACCCTCAACTTCACCCTCAAGCTCGGCCTAAGCATAAGCCTAAGCCTAAGGCTACGCTTAACCATCACAGTCACTCTCACCCTCACTGTAACCGTAACACTAACCCTAACCCTACCCCTCACACTAACCTGCTCCCTAACGCTAACCCTAACCCTAAACCTCACCCTCACCCTAAACCTATCCTTCACCCTCACCCTCAGCCTAACCCTAAGCCTAAGCCTAACCCTAACCCTCACCCCACCCTCAGCTTAACACTAAGCCTAAGCCTAAGCCTTAACCCTAACCCTCACCCTCACACTAGCCCTCACCATAACCCAAACCATAACATTAAACCTAACCCTAACACTCACACTAACCCTAACCCTAACCCTAACAATAACCCTAAACCTCACCCTCACCCTAACACTAACCCTAACTCTAAACCTCATCCTAACCCTAACCCTAACCCTCAACCTCACCCTCACCTTCACCCGTACCTTAACCTTAACCCTAACGCTAAGAAGAACAATAATCCTAAACCTAAACTTAAAATTAACCCTCACCATAACTCTAACCGTAATCCAAACCCTCACCCTAACCCTAGCCCTCACCCTAACCCTAGTGCTAAACCTAACCCTCAATTTTAACCTTACTGTCACCCTCAACCTATCCCTAACCCTAACCCTAACCCTCATCCTAACCCTCAGCCTAACCATAACTGAACCATCACGCTAACCCTAACACTCAACCTCACCCTCAGCATCAGCCCTAACCTAAGCCTAAGCCTAGACCTAACCCTAACCCTCACCCTCACCCTAGCCCTCACCCTCACCCTAATCCTAACCCTAACCCTCATCCTAACCCTAACCCTAACACAAACAATAACCCTAACCCTAACCCTAACCCTCATTCTAACCATAAGCCTCACCCTAACCTTAACCCTCACCCTAACATTTACCCTCACCATAACACTAACGCTAACCCTAACACTAACCCTCACACTAACCCTAACCATCACCCTAACCCTAACACTCACCCTAACACTAGCCCTAACCCTAAGCCTAAACCTAACCCTCACCCTAACACTTACCCTCACCCTAACACTAACGCTTACCCTGACCCTAAGCCTAACCCTAACCCTAATCCTTACCCTCACCCTAGCCCTCACCCTAAACCTAATCCTAACCAACCTTAATCTTAACCCTAAACCTAACCGTAACCCTAACCATCAACCTAAACCTAATCCTCATCCCCACACTCACCCTCAGCCTAACCCTAAGCCTAATCCTAAGCCTAACCCTAACCCTCACCCTCACACTCACCAAAACCCTAGTCCTAAACCTAACCCCAACCCTAAACCACAACCTAACCCTCACCCTAACCATAAGCCTAACACTAACTCTAACCCTAACCCTCACCCTAACCCTCCCCCTGAACCTAACTCTAACCCTAAACCTCACCCTCAACCTAAACCTAAACCTCACCCTCACCCTCACACTCACCGTAACTCTAACCCTAACCCTAACAATAACACTAACCCTACCCCTAACCCTAACGCTCACCCTCACCGTAACCCTAAACTAAACCCAAGCCCTCACCCTAACCCTAAACCTATACCTCACCCTCAGCCTCACCCTCACTGTGAACTTAACCTTAACCTTAACACTAAAAATAACCCTAACCCTAATTCTATCCCTTACCCTCACAATAACCCTAACCCTAATCCTCACAGTAACCATAACCCTGTCCCTCACCCTAACAATAAACCTAATCCTAATCCTTAACTTCACCATTATGCTAACTCTAAACCTCACCCTCACCCTTGCCCTCATCCTAACCCTAATCCTAACTCTAAACCTCATCCTAACCCTCACCCAAAACCTAACCCTAACCCTCACCCTAACCCTAACCCTCACGCTCACCCTCACCCTCTGCCTAACCCTATGCCTAAGCCTAACCCTAACCCTAACCCTCACACTCGCCCTCACCCTAACCCTAATCCTAACACTAAACCTAACTATAACACTAACCCTCACCCTAACCCTCCCCTAACCCTAAATCTAAACCTAAACCTCACCCTCAAATTAACCCTAACTCTAACCATAACCCTAAAACTAAACCTCACGCTAACCCTAACCCTAACCCTCCCCCTCTCCCTAAACCTAAAAATAACACTAAACCAAATACTAATCCTAATCCTAACTATAACTCTCACCCTAACCCTAACCGTCACCCTAACACTTACCCTCAACCTAAAACTTACCCTAATCCTAACGCTAACCCTCACACTAACCCTAACCATCACCTTAACCCTAAACCTCAACCTAACCCTATCCCTAACTCTCAACCTCACCCTAGGCCTCATCCTAACCCTACCCCTCATCCTCACCCTAAACCTCACACTAACCCTAATACTAATACTCAGTCTAACCCTCACCCTCACCTTAACCCTAACCCTAATCCTCACCCTAACCCTAACCCTCACATTTACCCTTACTCTCACCCTCAACCTAACCCTCACCCTAACCCAAAACCTCAGCCTAACCCTCAGCCTAACCGTAACCCTAAACATCACGCTAACACTAACCCTCAACCTCATCCTAAACCTAAGCCTAAGCCTAACTCTAACACTCACCTTAACCCTAGCCCTCACCCTAACCCTAATCCTAACCCTAACCCTCATCCTATCCCTAAACCCAACCCTAACAATAACCATAAACCTAAACCTAACCCTCATTCTAACCATAACCCTAACCGTAACCCTAACCCTCACCCTAAAACTTACCCAAACCCTAACACTAACCCTAACCCTAACACTAACCCTCACACTAACCCTAACACTCACCCTAACCCTAACCCTAACCCTAACCCTAACCCTAACCCTAACCCTAACCCTAACCCTAACCCTAAACCTCACACTAACCCTAAAACTAATCCTCAATCTAAACCACACCCTCACCCTAACCCTAACTCTAAACCTCACTCTAACCCTAACCCTCACATTTACCGTAATCCTCATTCTCAGCCTAACTTTCAACTTTACACTTACTATCACCCTCATGCTAACCCTCACACTAACCCTAACCCTCATCCTAACCCTCACCCTGACCATAACCTTAAGCATCACCCTAACTCTAACCCTCACACACACCCTCACCATAACACTAACCCTCACAGTAACACTAACTCTAACTGTAAACATCACCCTCAGCCTAACCCTAACCCTAATCCTAATCCTAAACATAACCATAACCCTAACCCTTACCCTAACACTCACCCTAACCCTAACCCTAACCCTAACCTTCACCCTAACACTAACTCTAACACTAAACCTCACCTTCACCCTAATCCTAACCCTAAAGCTCACCCTAACCCTAACCCTATACGTCACCCTCACGCTAGCGCCCACCCAAACACTAATACTAACCCTAACCCTCATCCTAACCCTCAACCTAAACCTACTCCTAACTCTCACCCTAACCTTAAATCTCACCCTCAACCTTACCCTCATCCTATCACTAAGCCTAACCCTAAACCTAAACCTAACCCACACGCTCACCCTCAACCTTACCCTAATCCTAACCCTAACCCTAACTCTAACCCTAACACTCACACTAACCCTCACCCTAACACTAACTCTAAACCGAACCCTAACTGTAACCCTCACCCTAAGCCTAAATCTAACCATAAACCTCACCCTCACCCTAACTCTAACTCTAACCCTAATCTTAACCCTGATCCTCACCCTAAACCTAACCCTAACCCGCACCGTAACTATAAATCTCACCCTAACCCTAACCCTCACCCTAAAACTAACCCTAACCCTAACACTAACCCTCATACTAACCCTAAACCTCACCCTAAGCCTAAACCTCTCCCTAACCCTAACACTAACCCTAACCCTCACCCTCACCCTAGCTCTCACTCTAACCCTAATTCTAACCCTTACCTTCACATAACACTAACACATCCTCAACCTAAAGCTCACACTAACCCTAATCCTAATCCAAAATCTAACCCTCAGCCTCACCCTAATCCCTAACCCACAACCTTGCCCTAACCCTCAACCTAACTGTAACACTCTCCCTTATTTTAACCCTCACCCTCAGCCTAACCCTCAACTTTAACCTTACCATCACCCTCACCCTAACCCTCACACTATCCCTAAACCTCATCCTAACTTTCAAGCTAACCGTAACCCTAACCATCACCCTAAAACTAACCCTCACCCTCAACCTCACCATCAGACTAAAACTATTCATAAACCTAATCCTAACCCTAAACCTGAACCTTAAACTAACCCTCACCCTAATCCTAACCCTAAAACTAACCCTAACCTTAACCCTAAACCTAACCCTCCCCCTATCCCTAACACTAACCCTAACCCTAACCCTAACCCTAACACCAACACTCACACGTATTCTAACCCTAAACTTCATCTTAACCCTAACCCTAACTCTCACCCTCACCCTCACCCTCACCCTCACCCTCACCCTAATCCTAACCCTAAGCCTAACCTCACATTCACAGTCACACTAACCCTAATCCTAATCCTAACTCTATCCCTAAACCTCAACCTAACCCTCACCCTCACCCTAAGGCTAAAATTAACCCTAAACCTAACGCTCACCCTAAACCTAAACCTCACCCTAACCCTAATCGTAACCCTAATCCTCATCCCCACACTCACCCTCAGCCTAACCCTCAGCCTAAACCTAAGCCTAACCCTAACACTAACCCTAACTCTAACCCTAAATCTCACCCTCACCCTAACCGTATCTCTAACCCTAACCCTAAACCTCACCCTAACCCTAACCCTAACCCTCACCCGCACCCTCACCCTCACCTTAACTCTAACCCTAACCCTAACAATAACACTAACCCTAACCCTAACCATCAACCTATCCCTAATCCTCACACTCACCCTCACCCAAAGGTTACCCAGAGCCTAAGCGTAACCCTTACCCGAACCCTCACCCTCACCCTAACCCTAATCCTAACTCTAACCCTATCCATAAACCTCAACCTAACCCTTTCCCTCACCCTCAATCTCGGCAGAAGCCTAAGCCTAAGCCTTACCGAACTCTAACACTCACCCTAACCCTCACCCTAACCCTAACCATAACACTAACTCTAACTCTAACCCTAAACCTCACCCTCACACTAAGCCTAACTCTAACCCTAACTTTAAACCTAAACCTCACCTTAACCCTAAGCCTAACCCTCACCCTCACCCTCACAATAACCATAACCCTAAACATAACCGTGACAATAACCCTAACCCTAAACCTAAACCTCACCCTAACCATAACCCTCAACATAAACCTAACCCTCAATCTAACCCTCACACTCACCCTAACCCTAACCCTAACCCTCACCCTAACCCTCACCCTAACTCTAATCCTCACCCTTACCATAAACATCACCCTAACATTAACCCTCACCTTTACCCTTACCGTCACCCTCACCCTAACCCTAACCCTCATGCTAACCCTCACCCTAAACGTAACCCTAACCATCACCCTAACCCTAAACCTCACCCTCAAACTCCACCTCAGCCTAACCCTAATCCTAACCCTAAACCACATCCTAACCCTCAAGGTAACTATAACACTAACTATCTCTTTAAACCTAATCTTCATCTCCACCCTCATCATCAGCCTAAACCTAAGCCTAAGCCTAAACCTAACCCTAACCCTAACCATCACTTTAACCCTAACCCTAACACTAACACTAACCCTAAACCTAAACATCACCCTCACCCTAAACCAAACCCTAACCCTAAACGTAAGCCTAGCCCTAACCTTAACCCTCACACTCACTCTCAAGCTAAACCTAATCCTAAACCTAACCCTATCCCTAAACCTAACCCTCACACTAACCCTCAACCTAAGCCTAACTGTAACCCTAAACTTCACCCTCACCTTCATCCTAAACGTAAACCTAAACCTAACAATAACAATAACCCTAACACTAACCCTAACCCTCACCCGAACACTTAACCTCACCCTAACCCTAAACCTAACCCTCACTCTCATCCTAGCCCTCACCCTAAACCTTAATTCTAACCCTTTCCCTCACCCTAACCCTAACCCTCATAAACAATCTAACCCTCACCCTCACCCTAACACCTAACCCTCACCCTTACCCTAACCCTCACCCTAACCCTAACCCTCAACCTTAACTTAACCCTCACACTTAGCCTAACCCTCAACTTTACCCTTACCATCATCCTCACCCTAACCATCACCCTATCCCTAAACCTCAGGCTAACCTTCAACCTAACTGTCACCCTAAACATCACCCAAACCCTAACCCTCACCCTCAACCTCACCCTCATCCTAACCCTCACCCTAATAATAACCCTAACCATCACCTGAACCCTTATCCTCACCCCCACCATCACCCTCAGCCTAACCCTGAACCTAAGCCTAAGCCTAAACCTAACCTTCACCCTCACCCTCACCCTAACCCTAATCCTAAACCTAACCCTAACCCTAACCCTAAACCTCAACCTAACACTCACCCTAACCCTAATCCTCCCCCTAATCCTCCCTCTAACCCTAACTTTAACCCTAAACCTCACCCTCACACTAACCCTAATAATCACCCTAACCCTAAACCTAATCCTAATCCTAACCCTCACACTTACCCTCATCCTAACCCTAATCCTAACCCTAAGCTTTCCCTAAACCTCAACTTAACCCTCACCCTCACCATAAGACTAGCACTAACCCTAACATTAACCCTAACCCTAACCCTCGCCCTAACCCTCCCAATAACTGTAAGTCTAACCCTAAACATCTGCCTCATCCTAAGCATAACCCTAACCCTTACCCTCACCCTCACCCTCTTGCTCGGCCTAAGCCTAAGCTTAAGCCTAAGACTAATCCTGACCCTCACACTCACCCTCACCCTAACCCTAACCGTAATACTAACCCTAACCCTAACTCTCACACTAACCCTCACCCTAATGCTAACTCTCATCCTCACCCTAACCCTAACCCTCCCGCTACCCCTCCCCTTCCGACTAACATTAAGCCTAACCCTAACACCAACCCTAACCCTAACACTAAACCAAAATCTCACCATAACCCTAATCCTAACCCTCACCTTCACCCAAGCCAATACCCAAACCCTAAGCCTAAGCCTAACCCTCACCCTAACCTTCACTCTAACCCTAACATCAACACTCACCCTAACTGTAAACCTCACACTAACCCTCACCTTAACCCTAAGCCTAATCCTAACCCTAACACTAAGCCTCACCCCCACACTAAACCTCACACTAACCCTAACCCTAACAGTAACCCTAACCCTAACCCTAAACTTCACCCTAGCCCTCACCCAAACCCTAACCCTCATCCTCATCCTAAACCTCACACTAAACCAAACACTAACCCTCAATCTCACACTCACCCTCACCCTAACCCTAATCCGAACCCTCACCCTTAACATAACCCTCACCCTCTGCCTAACCCTCACCTTTACTCTTAATGTCACCCTCATTCTAAACCTCACCCTAATCCTAACCCACATCCTAACCCTCACCCTAACCATAATCCTAACCATCACCCTAACCCTAATGCTCCCCCTCACCTTCAGCCTCAGCCTAACCCTAAGCCTAAACCTAACCCTAAACTTCACACTCATCCTAGCCCTCAAGCCTAAACCTAATCCTAACCCAAAGCTTCATGCTAAATCTCAACCTAACCATAACCGGAATCATCACTATAAACCTAATCCTCATCCCCACCCTCACCCTCAGCCTAACCTAAGCCTAAGCCTAACCCTAACCCTAACCCTCACACTAACCCTCACCCTAATCCTAATCCTAACCCTAACCCTAAACCTAAACCTAAACCTCAACCTAACCCTCACCCTAACCCTAACCCTAACACTAACCCTCAACCTCACCTTAGTCCTCACACAAAACCTCACCCCCAACTTAACCCTCACCCTCACCGTAACCCGAACCCTAAATCTCACCCTAACCCTACCCTTACCCCTAACCCTAAACCTCACCCTAACCCTAACACTAACACTCCCCCTCACCCTAGCTCTCAACCTAATGCAAATTGTAACCCTAACCCTCATCCTAACCTTCATCATAATCCTAACGCTAACCCTCACACTAACCCTAAAACAAATTCTAACCCTCAACCAAACCTTAACCCTGACCCTCACCATAACCCTAAACCTAACCCTCACCCTAACCCTAAACCTAACCTGAAACCTAAACCTCACCATAACCCCAACCCTAACCCTCACCCTCACCCTTGCCCTCATCCTAACCCTATACCTAGCCCTAATCTTAAATCTCAACCTAAACCTCACCCTAACCCTAACCCTAACCCTCACCAGCATGCTAGCCCTCACGCTAAACCTAATCCTAAACCTAACCCTCATCCTAACCCTCACCCTAACCCTAACCCTAACCCTCATTCTAACCCTAACCCTCACCTTCACCCTCAGCCTAACCCTAAGCCTAACCCCAACCATAACCCTCACACTCACCCTCACACAAACCCTAATCTTAAACCTAACCCTATACCTAACACTAACCCTCACCCTAACCCACATCCTAACCCTAACACTAACACTAACACTAACCATCACCCTAAACCTAAACCTCACCCTAACCCTAACACTAATCCTCAACTTCAACCTAGCCCTCAACCTAACCGTAACCCTCATACTCACCATCAACCTCACACTAACCCTAACACTAATCCTCAATCTAACACTCACCCTCAAGCTCACCCTAACCCTAATCCTCACCTTAACATTAACTCTAACCCTAAACCTCACCCTCACCCTCACCCTAACACTCACCCTCACCTTCACCCTCAGCCTATCCCTAAGCCCAACCCTAACCCTAACCCTAACCCTCACACTCACCCTCACCCTAACCCTAATCCTAATCCTAACCCTAAACCTAACCCTCACCCTAAACTTAACCCTCACCCTAACCCTAACCCTAACACTAACCCTAACCCTAAACCTCACCCTATCCCTCACCCTAACCGTAACTGTAACGCTAAACCTCCCCCTCCCCCTCCCCCTAACCCTAACCCTAAACATCACCCTCACCTTAGCCCTCACACTAAACCTAATCCTAATCTTAATCCTCATCCTAACCCTCACCATAACCTTAAACCTAACCCCCACCCTAACCCTATCATTCACCCTTAACCTCACCCTTAGCCTAACCCTAAAACTAATCCTAAGCCACACACTCTCCCTCAATCTAACCCTAAATCTAACCCTTACCCTAACCCTAACCTCACCATCAAACTCACCCTTAGCCTAACCCTAAGCCTAACCCTATACATAACCCTAACCCACACACTCACCCTCAACCTAAACCTAATCCTAACCCTACACCTAACGTGAACCCTAACCCTCACCCTAACCCTAACCCTAAACCTAACCCGAACCCTAAACCTCAGCGTAACCCTAACCCTAACCCTCACCCTCACCCTAGCCCTAATCCTAACCCTAATCCTAACCCTAACCCTCATGATAACCCTCACTCTAACCCTGACACTAACCCTCACCCTCAACCTAACCCTAATCCAAACCCTCAACCTAACCCTAAACCTCACCCTCACCATAACCCTAACCCTATCCCTCAACCTATCCCTAAACCTAACCCTAACTCTAAACCTCGCCCTAACCCTAACCCTAACCCTCACCTTCACACTAGCCCTCACTCTAACCCTAATCCTAACCTTAACCCACATCCTAACCCTCAATCTAAACCTAAACCTAACCCTCACCCTAACCCTAACTCTCAACCTTAACCTCACCCTTAGCCTAACCCTAAGCCTAAACCTAAACCTAAACCTAACCCATACACTCACTCTCAACCTAACCCTAAACCTAACCCTCACCCTAACCCTAACCTTCACCCTCAACCTCACCCTTAGCCTAACCCTAAGCCTAACCCTATACATAACCCTAACCCACACACTCACCATCACCCTAACCCTAATACTAACCCTAACTCTAACACTAACCCTCACATTCACTGTAAGGGTAACCCTAACCCAAACCCTAACAATAACCCTAACCCTAACTCTAACACTCACCCTAATCAAAATACTCACCCTAACCCTAACGCTCTCCCTAAAAGTTACCCTCACCCTTACACTAACCCTAACCCTAACATTAACCCTCACATTAATCTTAACCCTCAACCAAACCCTAAACCTCACCCTAACCCTAACCCTCACCCTCACTCTTGCCCTCACCCTAATCCTAATTCTAACAGTAACCCTTACCCTAACCCAAACCCTTAACCCGAACCCTTACCCTTATCTTAACCCTCACCCACAGCCTAAACCTCACCTTTACACTTACCATCACCTTCACCGTAACACTCAGCCTAACCCTAACCCTCATCCTAAACCTCACCCTAAACTTAACCTTACCCATCACAATAACCCTAACCCTTACCCTCAAGCTCACCCTCAGACTAACAATAAGCCTAAGCCTAAACCTAAACCTAACCCTCAACATCACCCTAGACCTCACCCTAACCCTAATCCTAACCCTAACCCTCATCCTAACCCTCAACCTAACCCTAACCCTAACCATCACCCAAACCCTAATCCTCACACCCAACCGCACCCTCAGACTAACCTAAGCCTAAGCCTAACCCTAAAAGTAAACCTCACACTCACCGTCACCCTAACCCTAATCCTAACCATAACCCTAACCATAACCCTTAACCTCAACCTAACCCTCACCCTATCCCTAACCCTAACACTAACCCTAACCCTAACGCTCCCACTAACACTAACTCTAACTCTAAACCTCACACTCATCCTAACCCTAACCCTCACCTCACCCTAACCGTAAGCCTAACCTCAACTGTACCCTCACCCACACCCTCACTGTTACTCTAACCCTAACCCTAACAATAACACTAATCCTAACCCTAAACCTAACCCTAACACTAATCCTAGCCCTAACCTCACCCTCAGTCTCACCCTCACTGCAAACGTAAACATAACCATAACAGTAACAATAATTGTAAACGTAACCCTCATCCTAATCCTCACGCTCACCCTACACTCATCCTACCCCTAACACTCACCCTAACCCTAACCCTCACCCTCACCATAACCCTAACCCTCATCCTCACCCTCACCCTCACCCTAACCCTTGTCCTCACCCTAACCCTAATCCTAACCCTAATCCTCAACCTAACACTAACCTAACCCTAAACATAACCCTCACCCTAACTCTAATCTTAACACTAATCCTTAACCTAACCCTAACCCTCACCCTAACCCTCAGCTGAAACCTAAGCCTAACCCAAACCCTAAACCTCACCCTCACACTTGCCCTCACCATAACCATAACTGTAACACTAAACCTAACCCTAACACTCCCAGTAAACCTAACCGTAAACCTAACTCTAAACATAAACCTCACCCTCACCCTAATCTTAAGCCTAACCCTAAACCTAAACTTAACCCTCACCCTCACCCTCACCCTAATGCTAACCCTAACCCTCAGACTCACCCTAACCCTAACCCTAACCCTAACCCTCATCCTAAACCTAAACCTAAACCTCAGCCTAATTTTCATCCTAACCCTAATCCTAACTCTAACCCACACCCTATCTTTAACCCTAAACCTAACCCTCAACCATGCCCTAACCCTCAACCTCATCCTCAACCTCACCCTCACCCTCACCCTAACCCTCACCCTCACCCTCACCCTAACCATAATCATAAACCTAACCCTCACACTAAACCTAACTCTGACACTCACCCTCACCCTATGCCTAACCCTACACTAAAGCGTAATCCTAAACCTAACTCTCACTCTCACCCTCACTCTAAACTTAAACCTTACACTAACCCTAAACCTAACCCTCAACATAACCATAACCCTAAACCTCACCATAACCCTAACACTAAGCCTAACCCTAACCCTCTCTCTAAACCTACCATTAACCCTAATGCTATCCCTAAATCTCAACCTCACCCTAAACCTCACTCTAACCCTTACCCTAAACCTCACCCTAACCCTATCCTTAACACTAACACTAAACCTCACCCTAACACTAAACCTAAACCTAACCCTCACCCTAATGCTCACCCTAACCCATAACCTAACCCTCACCCTCACCCTCACCCTAACGCTCACCCTAAAACATACCCTCATCCTAAACCTAACCCTAATCCTAACACTAACCTTCACCCTCACCTAACCTAACCTGGATCCTAACCCTCACAGTAAACCGAACCCTAAATATCACGCTATCCCTAAACTTCACCTTCACCCTAAACCTCATCCTAACCCTTACCCTCACCATAACCCTAACCCTAACCCTAACACTAATCCTCACCGTAAACCTAACCCTCACCCTCACCCTAACCCTCACCCTCACCTAAAACCTCACCCTAACCCTAACCGTCAACCACACCCTAAAACTCACCCTCACCCGAAACCTACCCCTCACCCTAACCCTACCCTAACCCTCAACCTAACCCTAACCCTCACCCTAAACCTGACTCTAACCCTCACCCTAACCATAACCCTGATCCTAAACCTCACCCTAACCATCACCCTAACACTAATGCTAACCCTAAACCTCACTCTCACCCTAACCCTCACCCTTACCCTTATCCTCACACTAACCCTAACTCTAACCCTAATTCTCACATTAACCCTAACCCTCACCCTCACCCTAAGCCTAACCCTCACCCTATCCCTAATCGTAACCCTCATGTTATCCCTAACCCTAACCCTAAACCTCACCCTAACCCTAATGCTATCCCTAACCCTCACCCTCACCCTAACTATCACTCTAACCCTTACCAACTCCCTAACCCTCACCCTAACGCTAACCCTAATGCTATTCCTAACCCTCACCCTAACCCTGACCCTCACTCTAACCCTTACCAACACCCTAACCCTCACCCTAACGCTAACCCTAACCCTAACACTAACCCTCACCCTAACCCTCACCCTAAACCTAAGCCTAACAATAAGCCTAACCTTCACCTTAAACCTCACCCTAAACCTTACCCTCACCCGAACGCTAACGCTAACCCTCAACCTAACCCTCATCATAACCCTAACCCTCACCCTTACCATCACGCTAACACTCACATTAATCCTAACCCTCACTCTCAGACTCAACCTCACCCTCAGCCTAACCCTAACCCTAAACCTAATCTAAACACTAACCCTCACCCTCACCCTCACCCTAACTCTAAACCTATCCCTAACCAAAACCCTCACCCTAATCCTAACCCTATCCCAAACCCGCACCTAAACCGTACCTTAATCCTAAAACTAACCCTCACCCTCACCCTAACCCTTAACCTCACCCTAACCCTCAACCTAACCCTCATCCTAACCCTAACACTTACAATAACCCTCACCCTAAACTTATCCCTAAACCTAACCCAAAACCTAACCCTCACCCTCACACAAAACCTCACCCTCACTCTCACCCTAAACTTCACCCTCACCCTCAACCTAACCCTAACCATTACCGTAAACCTCACCCTAAACCTAATGCTGACACTCACCCTCAGCCTCACCCTAAACCTTACCCTAACCCTAACCCTCACCCTAACCCTCATCCTAAACTTTATCCTCATAGTCACCCTAACTCTAACCCTAACCCTAACCCTCACACAAACCCTAACTCTCTCCCTAAACTTAACCCTACCCCGCACTGTAACCCTCACCCTAACCCTTATCCTAACCCTCACCCTCAACCTAACGCTCACCTTCACCCTAACCCTCACCCTAAACTGAACCCTAAAGAACACCCTAACCCTCAACATCACCCTCACCCTCACCCTCACCCTCAACCTCACCCTCAACCGAACCCTCACCCTAATCCTAACCCTAACCCTCACCCTCACCCTCACACTAATCCTTAACCTCACCCTAACCCTAAACCTTACCTTGACCCTAACCCTCACCCTAATCCTAACATTCAGCCTAACCCTAACCCTACCCCTTTCCCTAACACTCATCCTAACCCTCACTCTCACCCTAACCCTAACCCTCAAAAACACCCTATCCCTCATCCTCAACCTGATCCTATCCCTAACCCTAACCCTAATCCTAACCTTCATCCTCACCCTCACCCTCACTGTAACTCTAACACCCAGCCTCACCCTAAACCTAACCCTCATCCTAACCTTAAACCTAAACCTAATGCTAACCCTAAACCTCAGGCTCACCCTAAACCTCTACCTAACCCTTACCCTCACCATAACCCTAACCCTAACCCTCACACTAAACCTAACCCTCACCGTAAAACTAACCCTAACCCTCAGCCCTGACCCCACCCTATACATAACCCTAACCCTAATCCAGACCCTATCCCTAAACTCAACCCTAATCCTCAACCTAACCCTCACCCTCACCTTAACCCTAATGCTAACATTAACCCTCCCCCTCCCCCTAACACTAACCTCACCCTAACCCTCACTCTAACACTTACTGACACCCTAACAGTCAACCTAACACTAAAAATAAACCTAACCTTCCCCTTACCCTCACGCTAACCCTAAAAATAACCCTAATCCTAACCATAACCCGAACCCTCACCATAACTCTAATCCTCACCCTTTCCCTAACCCTCACCCTACCCTTTACCCTCAACATAACCCAAACCCTAACCCTAAACCTAACACTCAAACTAACCCTAAGCCTTACCCTCAGCCTAACCCATATACAAAGCCTAAACCTAACAGTAACCCTCACCCTAACCCTAACCCTCAACCTAGCCCTCCCTCTAACACTAATGCTCACCCTAACCCTAACCCTCACACTCACCCTCACCCTAACCCTAAACCTAACCCTAACCCTCACCCTAAACCTAACCCTCACACTAAGCCTAACCCTCACCCGAACCCAACCCTACCTCTCAGACTAACCCTCACCTTAACCCTAACTCTAACCCTCACCCTAAGCCTAACCGTATCACTAACCCTCACACTAACCCTAACCCTAATACTGAACCTAACCCTCACCCTCACCCTCACCATAACACTAACACTCACCCTAATCCAAACCCTAACCGTAGTCCTCACGCTAACACTTACCCTCAAACTCACCCTAACCCTAACCGTCAACCTAACCCTAACACTCAACCTAAGCCTTACCCTCACCCTAAATCTAATCCTAACCCTAACCCTCACCCTCACCCTAATGCTAACCCTAACCAGCAGACTCACCCTAACCCTCACCCTAACACTTACCCTCACCCTAACCCTAACCCTCACCCTCACCCTAAACCTCACCCTAACACTTACCCAAACCCTAACACTCACCCTAACCCTAACCCTAAACCTAATCTTGACCCTAACCCTCACCCTAACTCTCACCCTAATGTTTACCCTCTCCCTAACTCTTACCGTAACCCTAAACCTAACCCTCACACTAACCCTAACCCTAACCCTCAGCCTAACACTTATCTTAACACTATACCTAGCCCTAAACCTCACCTTAACCCTAACCCTAACCCTCAGCCTAACCCTCATCCTAACCCTAACCCTAATCCTAACCCTCATCCTAAACCTAACCGTAAACCTAAACCTCACCCTAACCCTAACCCTCACCCTCACCCTCCCCATCACCTTCAGCCTAACCCTAATCCCAACTCTAACCCTAAACCTAAACCTAACACTCACCCTCACCCTTACCCTAAGCCCTCCCCTCTCCCTACCGCTCATCCTAACCCTAACCCTCAACCTAACCCTAACCCTACCCCTAACGCTAACCCTCACCCTAACCTAATCCTCATCCACAAGCTAACCCTCACCCTCAACCGAACCCTCACCCTCACCCAAACACTCATCCTCACCCTAACCCTCACACTCACTCTAAATGTCACCCAAACACTAACCCTCAACCTAACCCTAACCCAAACGCTAATCCAAACCCTCACCCTCACCCTTACCCTCAGCCTAACCCTTACCCTCACCCTAACCCTAACCATAACACTCACAATAACCGTAACCCTCACTCTAACCCTAACCCTAACCCTCACCCTAACCTTCATCCACACCCTGATCCTCACACACACCCTAACCCTAAACCTAACCCTCACCCTAAACCCTAAACCTAACCCTAACCCTAAACCTCACCCTCACCCTCAACCTAACCCTAACCCTCACCCTAAACATCACCCTAATCCTAACACTCACCCTAACCCTAACCCGAAGCTTCACCCTGAACCTAAACTCAGCATAATCTTCAACCTAACCCTAACCTTTACCTAACCGAAACCCTCACCCTCACCCATAGCCTAACCCTCACCCTCACCGAAGAACTCACCCTAACCCTAACCTTAACCCTAACCCTCACCCTGAAACTCCCCTACACCCTCAGCCTTACCCAAACCATAACCCTAATCGTAACACTAACGCTCAACCCCAACCTCATCTAACCCTAACCCTAACCCTAACTATAACCCTCACCCTCATCCTAACCCTAACCCTAACCCTAACAATAACTCTAACCCTAACCCTAACCCTAAAACTCATCCTAACCCTAATCCTAACCCTAAATCTCAACCTCATCCTCACCCTCACACTAACCCTCAACCTCACCCTAAATATCACCTTAACCCGAACCTTCACAATGAACCTAACCCTAACGCTCACCCTAACTCTCACCCACAAACTAACCCTCAGCCTAAACATTATCCTCACACTAAACCAAACCCTAACCCTAACCTTCACACTAACCCTAACCCTCAAGCTAACCGTATCCCGACACCTCACCCTAACTCTCACCCTAACCCTAACCCTAACCCTAACACTCACCCTAACCCTAACTCTAAACCTAACCCTCACCCTCACCCTAACCCTCACCATCACCCTAACGCTTACCCTAACCCTAACCCTCACCCTAAACCTAACCCTCAACCTAAACATAACCCTCACCCTGATCCTCGCCCTAACCCTAACCCTAACGCTAACCCTCACCCTAACCCTTAATTTAACCCTAACCCTCACCCTAAACCTAATGCTCACCCTAACAATAACCCTCACACTAACCCTAACCCTAGCCCTCACCCTCAACCTCAACCTCAACCTAACCCTAACACTCATCCTAACCCTAACCCTAAACCTAAACCTCACACTAAACTTAAACTTCACCCTAACCCTAATCCTTACACTAAACCTAACAGTCAATCTATCCCTAACCCTACCCCTCACCCTAACCCTTACCCTCACCCTAACCCTAACCATAACCCTCACAATAACCGTAACCCTCACTCTAACCCTAACCCTAACCCTCACCCTAACCTTTATCCACACCCTGATCCTCAAACTCAGCTTAACCCTAACCCTAAACCTATCCCTCACCCTAAACCCTAAACCTAACCCTAACCCTAAACCTCACCCTCACCCTCACCCTAACCCTAACCCTCACCCTAAACATCACCCTAATCCTAACACTCACCCTAACCCTAACCCAAAGCTTCACCCTGAATCTAAACTCAGCATAATCCTCAACCTAACCCTAACCTTTACTTAACCGAAACCATCAACCTCACCCTTAGCCTAACCCTCACCCTCACCGAAGAACTCACCCTAACCCTAACCTTAACCCTAACCCTCACCCTCAAACTCCCCTACACCCTCAGCTCTACCCTAAACATAACCCTAATCGTAACACTAACGCTCAACCCCAACCTCACCCTAACCCTAACCCTAAACCTAACTATAACCCTCACCCTCATCCTAACCCTAACCCTAACCCTAACAATAACTCTAACCCTAAACCTAACCCTAAAACTCATCCTAACCCTTATCCTAACCCTAAATCTCAACCTCACCCTCACCTTCACACTAACCCTCAACCTCACACTAAATATAACCTTATCCCTAACCTTCACAATGAACCTAACCCTAACGCTCACCCTAATTCTCACCCACAAACTAACCCTCAGCCTAAACATTATCCTCACACTAAACCACACCCTAACCCTAACCTTCACACTAACCCTAACCCTCAAGCTAACCGTATCCCGACACCTCACCCTGTCTCACCCTACCCTAACCCTAACCCTAAATGTCACCCTAACCCTAACTCTAAACCTAAACTTCACCCTCACCCTAACCCTCACCATCACCCTAACGCTCACCCTAACTCTAACACTCACCCTAAACCTAACCCTCACCCTAAACATAACCCTCACCCTGACCATCACCCTAACCCTAATCCTAACTCTAACCCTCACCCTAACCCTTTCTTTAACCCTAACCCTCACCCTAAACCTAATGCTCACCCTAACAATAACCCTCACACTAACCCTAAACCTAGCCCTCACTCTCACCCTCACCCTCAACCTAACCCTAACACTCATCCTAACCCTAAACCTAAACCTAAACCTCACACTAAACTTAAACTTCACCCTAACCCTAATCCTCACACTAAACCTAACTGTCACTCTATCCCTAACCCTACCCCTCAGCCTAACACTCACCCTAAACCTAACCCTAACCCTAATCCTCACCCTATCCCTAACCTTAACCCTAACCCTAATCCTAACACTCACCCTCACCCTAACTCTAAACCTAACCCTCAACTTCACCCTAACCATATACCTAACCCTCACCCTAACACTAACACGCACCCTATACCTCACCCTCACCCTAACCCTAAACCAAACCCTAACCCTAACACTAAACCTAATCCTAACAGTAAACCTGACCCTCACCCTCACTCTAAACCTAATCCTAAGCATAACCCTAACCCTAATGCTAATCCTAACCCTCAACCTCACCCTAAACCTAACCCTAACCCTGAAACTAAACCTAACCCTAACCCTAATGTTAACCCTAACCCTCACCCTAACTCTAATCCTGAACCTAACCCTTATCCTAACCCTCACCCTCACCCTATCTATAACACTAACACTCACCCTAACCCTAACTCTAATCCTAAACCTAATCCTACCACTCAGCCTAAACCTTACCCTCATTCTAACCCTCACCCTCTCCCTAACATTAATGCTAACCCTAAATATCAACCTCACCCTAACCGTCGCCCTAAACGTTACCCTCACCATAACCCTATCCCTCAACCTCAACCTAACCCTCACCCTAACACTTACACTCACCCTAACCCTCACCCAAACCTAACCCTAACACTAACCCTCACCCTAACCCCCACCCTAACCTTCACCCTAACCCTAATGCTAACCCTAACCCTCAGTCTCACCCTAACCCTCACCCTAACTCTTATCCTCACACTAACCCTAACAATAACCCTAAGCGTAACCCTCACACTAAGACTAACCCTCATCCTAACCCTAACCCTACCTCTCACCCTAACACTCACCCTAACCCTAACCTTAACCCTAACCTGAACCCTAACCCTAACCCTAATTCGCCCCCGAACCCGAACCCTCACCTACACCCTAACCCTTCCCCTTCCCTGAACCCTAACTCTCACCCTAAAACTCACCCTCACCCTAAACATCACCCTAACACTTACCCTCAACCTAAAACTCAACCTCACCCACAACCTAACCCTGCCCCCCACCATAATCCTCACCTTAAACCTAACCCTAACCCTTACCTAACCGAAACCCTCACTCACAACCTCATTCTCTCCCTCAACCTCAGCCTAAACCTTACCCTAACCCTAATCCTAACCCTAACTCTTACCCTCACCCTAAACCTAACCCTAACCCTAATCCTCACCGTCACCCTCCCACTCACCCTCACCCTCACACTAACCCTCACCTTCACACTCACCCTCACCCTAACCGTCACCGTCACCCTAAACATCACTCTAAACCTAACCCTCACGCTAACCTAACCCCTACCCTAACCCTAACCCTAAACCAAACTCTCACCCTAACAGTAACCCTCACCCTAACACTTACCCTCAACCTAACCCCAACCTGAAACTTAACACTAACCCTCACCCGAACCCGAACCCTAACCCTAATTCTAACCCTAACCCTAACCTTTACCCTAACTCTAACTCTTACACAAACCCTAAGCCTAACCCTAAACCTCACCCTAACCCTAAACTTAACCCTCATCCTCACCCTAACACTTGCCCTAACCCTAACCCTCACCATAACCCGAACCCTTAACCTATACCTAAACCTCATCCTCAACCTAACCCTAACCCTAACCCTCACTGTAACCCTAACCCTCACCCTAAACCTCAGCCTCACCCTAACCCTCACCATAAACCTAACCCTCAGCCTAAACCTCACCCTCACCCTAATCCTCACACTAACCCTAACCCTAAATCTTACCTAACCGAAACACTCAACCTCACCCTCACCCTCTCCCTAACCCTCATTCTCACCATAGCCCTCACCCTAACCCTCACCCTCACCCTCATCCTAACCCTTACACTAACCCTAATCCTAACCCTAACCCTTATCCTCACCCTAGACCTAACCCTAACCGTCACCCTCACACTCACACTCACCCTCACCCTAACCCTCATGCTCAACCTCACCCTCACCCTAACCCTCACCATCACCCTAAAAATCACCCTAACCCTCATGCTAACCCTAACCCTCAACCTCACCCTAATCCTTATCCTCAAACTAACCCTAACCCTAAACCTCGGCCTCACCCTCACTCTAACCCTCACCATAAACATAACCCTCACTCTAACCGTAACCCTTACTCTAAGCCTGAATCTAATCTTAACCCTCACCCTAACCATAACCCTAACCCTAACCCTCACCCTCACCCTAAACCTAACTCTAAACATAACCCTCACCCTAACCCTGTCCCTTACCCTAACCCTAACCCTACCTATCACCCTAAACCTCACACTCACCCAAACCCTAACACTGACACTCACCCTAAACCCAACCCTAACCTTAACCCTAACGCTAACCCTAAACCTAACCCTCACCCTAACTCTAACACTTACCCTAAACCTAACCCTAACCCTAACCCTCACACTAAGCCTAACCCTCACCCTAACCCTCACCCTAACCTTTATCCTCATACTAAACCTAACTCTAAACCTAACCCTAACCCTCACACAAACCCTAACCCTCTCACTAACCTTAACCCTACTCCTCGCCCTAACCCTCACCCTAACCCTAACCCTCACCCTAACCCTTATCCTAAACCTCACCCTCACCCTAACCATCACTGTCACCTTAACCCTCAACCTAAACCGAACTTTAACCCACACCCTAACCCTCACTCTCACCCTCACCCTCACTCTAAACCTGAACCTAACCCTCATCCTAACACTAAACCTCACCCTCACCCTCACACTAACCCTAACCCAAAGCCTCACCCTAACCCTAACCCTAAACCTTACCTAACCGAAAAGCTCACCATCACCCAAACCCTAACCCTCTACCTAGCCCCCCCAACACTAACCCTCACCCTAACCCTAACCCTCACCCTCACACTCAACCTCACCCTAACCCTAAACCTAACCCTAACCCTATTGCTAACCCTAAACCTACCTCTCAGACTAACCCTCACCCTAACCCTAACCCTATCACTAACCCTCACACTAACCCTAACCCTAATACTGAACCTAACCCTCACCCTCACCATAACCCTGACACTTACCCTAACCCAAACCCTATGCGTAGTCCTCACCCTAACACTTACCCTCACCCTCAACCTCACCCTAACCCTCACCCTAAGCTATACCCTCACCCTAACTCTAATCCTAACCCTAACTCTCACCCTCACCCTCACCCTAATGCTAACCATAACCCTCAGACTCACCCTAACCCTCACACTAACACTTACCCTCACCCTAACCCTAACCCTCACCCTCACCTAAACCTCACCCTAACACTTTCCCAAACCCTAACCCTCACCCTAACCCTAACCCTAAACCCAACCTTGACGCTAACCCTCACCCTCATTTTAAACTTCACCCTAACACTTACCAACACCCTTACACTCACGCTAACCCTAACCCTAAACCTAAACTTGACCCTAACCCTCACCCTAACCCTAAACCTCACCTTCACCCTAACTCTCACCCTAACATTTACCCTCACCCTAACTCTTACCCTAACTCTAAACCTAACGCTCACACTAACCCTAACCCTAACCCTCAGCTCAACCCTTATCCTAACCCTAAACCTCAACCAAACACTAACCCTAAGCCTCAGCCTAACCCTCATCCTAACCCTAACCCGAATACTAACTCTCACCCTAAACCTAAACCTCACCATCATCCTAACGCTCACCCTAACCCTCACCCTAACCCTAACCCTCACCCTAAACCTAACCCTCAACCTAAACCTAACCCTCAACCTAAACATAACCCTCACCCTAACCCTAACCCTCACCCTAAACCTAACCCTCAACCTAAACATAACCCTCACCCAGACCCTCACCCTAACCCTAACCCTAACGCTAAACCGCACCCTAACCCTTACTTTAACCCTAACACTCACCTTAAACCTAACGCTCACCCTAACACTAGCGCTCAAACTAACCCTAACAATAGCCCTCACCCTCACCCTCACCCTCAACCTAAACCTCACCCTAAACCTAATCCTCACACTAAACCTAACAGTCACTCTATCCCTAACCCTACCCCTCAGCCTAACCCTCACCCTAAACCTAACCCTAATCTAACCCTCACCCTAACCCTAACACTAACCGTAACCATAAGCCTAACCCTAACCCTAACACTAACACTAACCGTAACAATAAGCCTAACCCTAACCCTTACCCTAACCCTAACCCTAACCCTCACCCTAAACCTTTTGCTAAACGTAACACTCACCCTCACCCTAATCCTCACCCTAACCCTTATCCTCACACTAACTCTAACCCTATCCCTCAGCATCAACCTCACCCTAACCCTAAACCTGAAACTAACCCTCACCATAAACCTAACCCTTACCCTAAACCTAAGCCTAACCCTAGCCCTAACCCTAATCCTCACCCTCACCCTCATCTTAACCCTAACCCTAAACCTAACCCTCACCCTAACCCTAACCCTTACCCTATCCCTAAACCTACCCCTCAACCTAACCCTCACGGTCACCCTAATCCTAACCCTAACCCTCATCCTAAACCTAAACCAAACCCTATCCCTAAACCTAACCCTCAACCTGACCCTAACCCTTACCCTAAACCTAACCCTAATCCTATCCCCAAACCAAACCCTAACCCTCATCCTCAACCTCACCCTCACCCTAACACTCACCGTCACCCTAACCCTCACCCTAAACCGAACATTAACCCACACCCTAAGCCTCACCCTCACCCTCACTCGAACCCTCACACTCACCCTAAGGCTAACGGTAACCCTCATCCTAACACTAACACTGACCCTCACCCTCACCCTAAACCTAACCCACAACCTCATCCTAATCCTCACCCTAACCCTAACCCTAAACATTACCTAAACGAAATCCTCACCATCAGCCAAACCCTTACCCTCAACCTAGCCCTCCCCCAACACTAACCCTCACCCTAACCCAAACCCTCACCCTCAAACTCACCCTCACCCTAAGCCTAAACCTAAACCTAAACCTCACACTAAGCCTAACCCTCACCCTAACCCTAACCCTACCTCTCAGACTAACCCTCACCTTAACCCGAACTATGACCCTCACCCTAACCCTAACCTTATCACAAACCCTCACACTAACCCTAAACCTAATACTGAACCTAACCCTCACCCTCACCCTCACAATAAACCTAACACTCACCCTAATCTTAACCCTAAAATTAGTCCTCACCCTAACACTTACCCTCCCACTCACCCTAACACTAACCCTCAACCTCACCCTAACCCTCACACTAAGCTTTACTCTCACACTAACTCTAATCCTAACCCTAACCCTCACCCTCACCCTAATGCTAACCCTAACCCTCAGACTCACACTAACCCTCACCCTAACCCTAACCCTCACCCTCACCCTAAACCTCACCATAACACTTACCCAAACCCTAACTATCACCCTAAACCTTACCTTGACGCTAACCCTCATCCTCACCCTAAACCTCACCCTAACACTTACTCACACCATTACCCTCACCCTAACCCTATCCCTAAACCTAAAATTTACCCTAACTCTCACTCTAACCCTAAACCTCACCCTCACTCTAACTCTCACCCTAACCTTTACCCACACCCTAACCCTAAGCCTATCCCTCAAACTAACCCTAACCCTAACCCTCAGCCTAACCCTTATCCTAAACCTAAACCTAGCCCTAAACCTCACCCTAATCCTAACCCTAACCCTCAGCCTAACCCTCATCCTAAGCCTAACACTAATCCTAACTCTCACCCTAACCCTAACCGTAAACCTAAACCTCACCCTAAACCTAAACCTCACCCTCACCCTCTCCTTCACCTTCAGCCTAACCCTAATACTAACCTAATCATAACCCTCACCCTCACACTCACCCTAACTCTAACCCTAAACCTAACCCTAACACCCACCCTCACCCTAACCTTAACCCTAACAATATACCTAACCCTCAACCTAACCCTAACCCTCACCCTAATCCTAAACCTAACCCTCACTCTCAAATTCACCCTATCTCTAACCCAAACTCTAACCCTAACCCTCACCCTCACCCTCAACCGAACCCTCACCCTAACCCTAATCTTCACCCACACCCTAACCCTCACCCTCAACCGAACCCTCACCCTCAACCGAACCCTCATCCTCACCCTAACCATCACCCTCACTCTAAACATCACCCAAAACCTAACCCTCACCCTAACCCTAACCCAAACCCTATTCCAAACCCTCACACTCACCCTAACACTCACCCTAAACCTTACCCTCACCCTAACCCTTAACCTCACCCTAACCCTAACCATAACCCTCAAAATAACCGTAACCCTCACTCTAGCCCTAAACGTAACCCTGACCCTGACATTCACCCACACCCTGATCCTCACCCTCAGCTGAACCCTAACCCTAATCCTATTCCTATTCCTAACCCTCAGCCTCACATTAAACCTAACCCTAACCCTAAGCCTCACCCTCACTCTAACCTTCACCTTCACCCTAAACATCATCCTAACCCTAACCCTCACCCTAACCCTAACCCGAACCCTCACCCTGAACCTAACCTCAGCTTAATCCTCACCCTCGCCCTAATCCTCACCATAACCCTAACCTTTAACTAACCGAAACCCTCACCCTCACCCTCAGCCTAACCCTCACCCTCACCCAAGCCCTAAACCTAACCCTAACCTTAACCCTAACACTCACATTCAAATTCCCCTTCCCCCTCAGCCTTACCCTAACAATAACCCTAATCCTAACACTAACCCTCAACCCCACCCTCACCCTAACCCTAACCCTAACAGTAACCCTCACCCTCAACCTAACCCAAACCCTAACCCTAACAATAACTCTAAACCTAATCCTAACCCTAAAACTCACCCTAACCCTAATCCTAACCCTAAACCTCAACCTCACCCTCACCCTCACACTAACCCTCAACCTCACCCTAAACATCACCTTAACCCTAACCCTCACACTGAACCTAACCCGAACGTTCACTCTAACTCTCACCCTAAAACTAAACCTCACCCTAAACATTATCCTCACACTAATCCTAACCCTAACCTTCACACTAACCCTAACCCTCAACCTAACCGTATCCCGACACCTCACCCTAACTCTCACCCTAACCCTAACCCTAAAACTCACCCTAACCCTCAACATCACCCTAACGCTCACCCTAACCCTAACCCTCACCCTAAACCTAACCCTCAACCTAAACCTAACCCTCACCCTGACCCTCACCCTAAAACTAACCCAAACGCTAACCCTCACCCTAACCCTTACTTTAACCCTAACTCTAACCTTAAACCTAACGCTCACCCTAACACTAAGCCTCAAACTAACACTAACCCTAGCCCTCAACCTCACCCTCACCCTCAACCTAACCCTAACACTCATCCTAAGCCTAACCCTAAACCTAAACCTCACACTAAAACTAAACCACACCCTAAACCTAATCCTCACCCTATCCCTAAACTTAACCCTAACCCTCACCCTAAACCTCAACCTCACCCTAACCCTAATGCTAACCCTAACCCTCACCCTGAACCTAACCCTCAACCTAAGCCTTACCCTCAGCCTAACCCTTATCCTCACCCTAACCTTAACCCTCAACCTCGCCCTAACCCTCACCCTAACACTTTCCCACACCCTCACCCTAACCCTATCACTCACCCTAATACTAACCCTAACCATAGTTCTCACCCTAACTCTTACCCTCACCCTAACCCTAACCCTCAACCTCACCCTAACCCTCACCCTAAGCCTTACCCTCACCCTAACTCTAATCCTAACCCTAACACTAACCCTCACCCTCACCCTAATGCTAACCCTAACCCTAAGACTCACCCTAACCCTCACCCTAACACTTACCCTCACCCTAACCATAACCCTCACCCTCAACCTAAACCTCACCCTAACAATTACCCAAAACCTAACCCTCTCCCTAACCCGAACCCTAAACCTAACCTTGATGCTAACACTCACCCTCACCCTAAATCTTACCCTAACACTTACCCACAACCTTACCCTCACCCTCACCCTAACCCTAAACCTCTCCCTTCCCCTGACTCTCACCATTACCTTTACCCTCACCCTAACTCTTACCCTAAACCTAAACCTAACCCTAACCCTACCCCTAACGCTTACCCTCACCCTAAGCCTATTGCTCAACCACACCCTAACCCTCACAGTCAACCGAACCCTCACGCTCACCCAAAAACCTCATCCTCACCCTAACCCTCACCCTCACTCAAAACATCACCCAAACACTAACCCTCACCCTAACTCTAACACAAACCCTAATCCAAACCCTCACACTCACCCTAACCCTCACCCTAACCCTTACCCTCACCCTAACCCTTAACCTCACCCTAACCCTAACCATAACACTCATAATAACCGTAACCCTCACTCTAACCCTAACCCTAACCCTGAGCCTAACGTTCACCCTCACCCTGATCCTCACACTAAGCTTAACCCTAACCCTAATCCTAGCCCTCACGCTCACCCTAACCCTCACCCTCAGCCTAAACATCACCCTAACCCTAACCCTAACCTTAACGCTAACCCGAACCCAAACCCTGAACCTAACTTCAACTTAATCCTCACCCTAATCTTGACCCTAACCCTAACCTTTATGTAACATAAAACCTCACCCTCACCCTCAGCCTAACCCTCACCCTCACTCAAGCCCTCAACTTAACCCTAACCTTAACCCTAACCCTCACCCTCAAACTCCCCTTCCCCCTCAGCCTTACCTTAACCATAACCCTAATCCTAACACTAACCCTCAACATCACCCTCACCCTAACCCTAACCCTAAACCTAACAATTACCCTCACCCTCATCCTAACCCTAACCTTAACAATAACTCTAACCCTAACCCGAACCCTAAAACTCACCCTAACCCTAATCCTAACCCTAACCCTCACCCTCACCCTCACCCTCACACTAACCCTCAACCTCACCCCAAACATCATCTTAACCCTAACTCTAAACCTAACCCTCACCCTCACCCTAAACCTCACCATCACCCTAACGCTCACCCTAACTCTAACCCTCACCATAAACCTAACCCTCACCCGAAACCTAACCCTCACCCTGACCCTCACACTAACCCTAATCCTAACTCTAACCCTCACCCTAACCCTTTCTTTAACCCTAACCCTCACGCAAAACCTAACGCTCACCCTAACACTAAACCTCACACTAACTCTAACCCTAGCCCTCACCCTCACCCTCACCCTCAACCTAACCCTAACACTCATCCTTACCCTTACCCTAATCCTAAACCTTACACTAAACCTAAACCTCACCCTAACCCTAATCCTCACACTAAACCTAACAGTCACTCTATCCTTAACCCTACCTCTCAGCCTAAACCTCACCCTAAACCTCATCCTAAACCAAACACTAACACTAACCCTCACAATAAACCTCACCCTATACCGTACCCTCAACATAACCCTAAACCTAATTCTAACCCTAATCCTCAAACACACCCTAACCTTCACCCTCACCCTAAACATCACCCAAACCTTAACTCTCACCCTAACCCTAACCCTAACCCTTACCCTAAATCTAACCCTCACCCTCAAGCTAATCCTCACCATAAACCTAACTATGACCTAAAAGAAACCCTCACACCCTCACCCTCACCCTCACCCTAGCCCTCACCCTAACCCGAACCCTAACACTCACCTTCACCCTAACCCTTACCCTTACTGTAACCCTAAACCTAACCCTAATCATAACCCACACACTAACCGTAACCTTCACACTAACTATAACCCTAACCCTAACCTTAAGCTTCACCCTCACACTGACCCTCACACAAACCCTAACCCTATTCCTAATCCTAAACCTCACAATCACCCTCAACCTAAACCTAACCCTAACACTAACCCTCACCCTCAACCTCACGGAACACTCACCCTCACCCTAAATATCACCCTAACCCTAACCCTCACCCTAAACCTAACCTCAGCTTAAACCTCACCCTCAACCTAATCCTCACCCTATCCCTAACCCTAACTTAAACAAAACCCTCACCCACACACTAACACTCACCCTCACCCTAGCCCTAACACTAACCCTAACCATAACACTTACCCACACACTAACTCTCACACTCATCCTCACTCTAACCCTAATCGTAACCCTAATCCTAACCCTAATGCTCACCCTACCCCTGTCCCTAACCCTAACTGTAAACCTAACGCTCACTCTCATCCTAAACCTCATGCTGACCCGAGCACTCACCCTAACCCCAAACCATACTCTCACATTAAACATCACCTTAACCCTAAACCTCAACCTAACCCTAACCCTAACCCCCACTCTAACCCAAACCCTCACCCTAACACTTACCCACAACATAATCCTATCCCTCAAACTCAATCTTACCATCACCCTAAGCCTTACATTTACCCTAACCCTCACAATAACACTCACCCTAAACCTAAATCTCAGCCTCGCCCTCACCCTCACAATAAACTTTATCCTCATCTTCACCCTAACGCTCACCTTCACCCGAGCCATCACCCTCACCCTAACCCTAACTATAACCCTCAACCTCACCCTCAACCTCAGCCTAAACCTAATCCTAACCCTAACCCTAAACCTCACCCTCACACTCAACCCAACCCTAACCCTCACCCCAACACTAAACCTCACCCTAACACTAACCCTCACCCTCACCCTCACCCTAATCCTAACCCTAACTCTAATCCTAACCGTCAACCTCACCATAACCCTCACCCTAACCCTTACCCTCACCCTCACCCTAAGCGTAACCCTAAACCTCACAGTAACCCTGACCCTCACCCTAACCCTAACCCTCACCTTAACCCTCATCCTCACCCTAATCCTCAACCTAACCTTACCTTAACCCTTACCTAAACTAAACCGTCACCCTTACCCTCACCCTAACACTCACCTGCACCCTAGCCCACACCCTAACCCTAACGCTAAACCTAACCCTCACACTAACCCTAACCATAACCCTCAGAATAAATCTTATCCTAACCCTAAACCTAAAACAAATCTTCACCCTAACCAAACCCTAAACCTCACCCTAACCCTAACCCTCACACTAACCCTAAACCTAACCCTCAGCCTAATGCTCATCCTAATCCTAACCCTAACCCTCAACCTAAACCTAATCCTAACCCTAACCCTCACACTAACCCTAAACCTCACCCTCAACCTCAACCTCACCCTCACCCTAAACCTAGTGCTAACCCTTATCCTAACCCTCACACTCACCCTAACTCTAACCTTAAACCAAACCCTCACACTCCCCCTCACACTCACCCTGAAACTCACCCTGACCCTAAGCCTCACCGTAATCTTTACCTTCACCATCACCCTAACCCTCACCTTAACCTTTACCGTGACCCTAACCCTAACCCTAAACCTAAACCTAACCCTCACACTAACCCTAAACCTAACCCTCAACCTAACCCTTATCCTAAACCTAAACCTAACCCTAACCCTCACCCTAACCCTAACCCTAACCCTAAACCTCACATTAACTCAAACCCTAAACCTCAGCCTAACGCTCATCCTAACCCTTACCCTAATCCTAACCCTCACCTTCACCGTACCCCTAACCCTAACACTCACCCTAAACCTAAACCTTACCCTCATGCTCAGGCTAACTCTAATACTAACCCTAATACTAACCCTCACCCTCACCCTAACTCTAACACTAAACCTAACCCTAACCCTCACCCTCACCCTCATCCTAACCCTAAACCTATCCCTAACCCTCACCCTAACCCTAACCCAAACCCTATACCTCACCCTCACCATCACCCTAACCCTAACCCTAACCCTCACACTAAACCTCACCCTAACCCTTATCCTCACCATAAACCTAACTCTAACATTAATGCTCTCCCTAAAACTAACCCTCACCCACACCTTAACCCAGACCCTCACCCGAACCCTCACCAACACCCAAACTCTCTTCCTAACACTAACCATAATCCTAATCCTAAACCTAAGCCTCACCCTCAAATTCACCCTAACCCTACACCTAACCCTAAACCTCACCAACACCCTCACCCTAATCTTCACCCTCACCCTAACCCTCACCCTCACCCTAACCCTACCCTTCACCCTAACCCTCATACTAAGCCTAACCCTAATCCTAACCGTCAACCTAACCCTATCCCTAGCCCTAACCCTCACCCTAACACTAATCCTAAACCTAACCCTAACACTCAACCTAACACTAATCCTCACCCACACCCTAACTCTCACCCTCACTCGAACCCTTACCCTCACTCGAACCCTCATCCTCACCCTCACACTAAACATCACCCAAACCCTAACCCTCACCCTAACCCTTGCCCTAACTCTCACCATAACCTTAACCCTAATCCTAAACCTCACCCTCACCCTAATCCTCACCATAACACTAAACCTTGGCTAAAAGAAACCCTCACACTAACCTTCACCCTAACCCTAGCCCTCACCCTTATCCTAACCCTAACCCTAAAACTCACCCTCAGCCTAAAGCTCACTCTAACCCTTCCCCTCACCCTTAGCCTAACCCTAAACCTAACCATAACCCAAACCCACAACCTCACCCTACCCCTCACCCTCACCTTATCCTAAACCTTATCCTAACCCTAAACCTAAAAGCAACCTTCACCCTAACCAAACCCGAACCCTAACCCTCAGTCTAATGCTCATCCTAACCCTAACCCTAACCCTAACACTTACCCTAAAACTAACCCTAACCCTAACCCTCACCCTAACCCTAAACCTCACCCTCAAACTCACCCTAGCCCTTAGCCTAAACCTAGTGCTAACCCTAATCTTAACACTCACCCTCAACCTAACTCTAACCTTAAACCAAACACTGCCACTCCCCCTCACCCACACTCTAACCCTCACTCTAACAGTAACCCTCACCCTCAACCTCACCCTCAACTTCAGCCTAACCCTAGTCTATACCCTAATCCTAACCCTCAGCCTACCCCTGAGGCTAACCTCAGCCCTAACCCTAACCCTCACCCTAACCCTCACCCTCAACATAGTCCACACCCTAACCCTAAACCTAACCCTCACAATAAACCTAAACCTAACCCTCAGCCTAAACCTTATCCTAACCCTAAACCTAAAACTAACCTTCACCATAACCAAACCGTAATCCTAACCGTAACCTAACCCTAACCCTCACACTAACCGTAACCCTAATCCTCAGCCTAACCCTCATGCTAACCCTAACCCTAACACTAACATAAACCCTGACCCTCAATTTAACCCTCCCCATAACCCTAACCCTAACCCTAAACCTCACCCTCACCCTAACCCTAATCCTAACACTAACCCTAAACTTCATCCTAACTCTGACCCTAACACTCACCCTCACCCTAAACATCACCCTAAACTTAACTCATACCCTAACCCTAACCCTAACCCTCACCCTAACCCTAACCTCAGCTTAATCCTAACCCTGATGTAAACGAAACGCTCACCCTCACCCTCACCCTAATCCTCACGCTAACCCTAACCCTGACTTAAACGAAAGCATCATCCTCAATCTCACACTAACCCTCACCCTCACCTTAGGCCTCACCCTCACCCTAACCCTAACACTAACCATCAACCTCACCCTCACCCTCACCCTCAGCCTAAACCTAACCCTACCCTAACCCTAACCCTCACCCTCCCCTGCACCCTAACCCTAACAATAACCCTAAACCTCGCCCTAACCCTAAACCTCAACCTCACCCTAACCCTAATTCTAACCCTAACTCTAATCCTAACCCTCACCCTCACCCTAACCCTCACCCTAACCCTTACACTCACCTTGACCTAAACCTAACCCTAATCCTCACACTAACCTGAACCCAAACCCTACCGGTAACACTAACCCTAACCCTTACCCTCACAATCACCCTAACCCTAACCCTTACCCTCACCCTAAACCTAAACCTAAGAGTAACCCTAACCCTGAAAATAGTCCTCACACTAACCCTAACCCTCATACACACCTTAACCCAAACACTCACCCGAACCCGAACCCTAACCCTAATGCTAAACCTAACTCTAACACTCCTACTAAACCTAACCCTCACCCTAAATGTAACCCTACCCATCAGCCTAAACCTCACCCGAAGCCTAACCCTAAATCTAAACCTCACCCTATCCCTAAACCTAACCCTAACCCTCACACTCACCCTAGCCCTCACCCTAACCCTATCCCAAACCCTAAACCTCACACTAAACATAACCCTCACCCTATCCCTAACCCTAAACCTCAGCCTATGACTCACCCTAACCCTAACCCTAACCCTAACCCTAAACCTCACCCTATCCCTAACCCTAACCCTAAACCTCACACTCACCCTAGCCCTCAACCTAACCTCACCCTAATCCTATCCCTAACCCTAAACCTCACCCTCATCCTAACCCTCACCCTAACCCTTCTCCTCACACTAATCCTAACTCGACCCTAACCTTTATCCTAAAACTCACACTAAACCTAACCCTTACTCTAAACCTAACCCTACCCCACAGCCTAAACCTCATCCTAACCTTAACCCTAACCCTATCCCTCAACCTAACCCTAACCCTAACCCTAACCCTCACCCTAAACCTCACCCTCACCCTCACCCTCACACTCACCCTCAGCCTTACCATAACCCTAACCCTAATCCTAAACCTAACCCTCACCCACACCCTCACCCTAACTCTAAACTGAACCCTAACCATAACCCTCCCCCTCCCCCGCACCCTCCCCTGAACCCTCACTCTCACCCTAACGCTCACCCTCACTCTAACCCTCACCCTACCTCTCATCCTAACCCTCACCCTCAACCTCACACTCACCCTAACCCTCACCATCACCCTAACCATAACCATAACCCTTACGCTAACCCTAACCCTAAGCCTCCCCCTCACCCGAACCTTCACCCTCACCCTCACCCTAAACATCACCCTAACAATAACCCTCACCCTAATCCTAACCCTAACGCTCACCCTAACCGAAACCCTCACCTTAACCCTCAACCTCATCCTAAACGTCACCCTAATCTTACCTTAAACGTTACCTAAACTAAACCCTCACCCTCACCCTAACCTTAACCCTAAACCTAACCTGCACACTAACCCTAACCCTAACCCTCAGCATAACGCTCATCCTAACCCTAAACATACCCATAATCCTCACCCTAACCATAACCATAACCCTAACCCTCACCCTAACCCTAACCCTCACCCACATCCTCACTCTCACCCTCACACTAAGCCTAACCCTAACCCTAATCCTAAACCAAAACATCACCCTCACCCTAAACCTAACTCTAACCATTACTCTGATCCTCACCCTCAACTTAACCCTAACACTAACCCTCACCATCACCCTAAACCTCACCCAAACCCAAACCCTCACCTCAACCTAACCCTCACTCTCACCCTAACCCTAAACCTAACCTTAATCCTCTGCCTAACCCTAACAATAACCCTAACCCTCACCCTAACCGTTATCCTCACACATACCCTAAACCTAACCCTAAACCTCACACTAACCCCAAAACTCACCCTATCCCTGACTTTACCCCTCACCCTAATCCTAACCTTAACCCTAACCCACACCCTAAATCTAACCCTAACCCTCACCCTCACCCTAACCCTCATCCACACCCGAACCATCACTGTCACCCTAACCCTCACCCTCACCCTAAACATCACCCTAAACCTAACCCTCACCCTAACCCTAAACATAACCCTCACCCTCCCCCCAACCCTAATCCTAATCCTAACATGAACCCTCAACCTAACCCTGACCCTCACACTCACGATAACCCTAACCCTCACCCTCACCCTATCCCTAACCCTACCGCTCACACTACCCCTCACCCTAACACTTAACCTCACCCTAACACAAACCCTAACCCTCACCCTCACCCTAGCCCTCACCCTAACACTAATCCTAACCCTAAACCTAACCCTAAACCTTACCCTCCCCCTAACCCTCACCTTGACCCTCACCCTAACCCTAACCCTAACCCTCACCCTCACCCTAACCCTAACTCTAATTCAAACCCTAATATTCACCCAGACCCTAAACCTCACCCTAATCCTTAGCCTCACCCTCACCCTAACCGGAACCCACACCTTAACCTTAACCCTCACTCTACCCTTAACCCTAACCCTCAACCTCACACTCACCCTAACCCTAAACCCAAACCTCACCCTCACCCTAACCCTAAACCTAATGCTAACCCTAACCCTCATCCTCACCCTAACATTAACCCTACCCCTCATCCTAACCCAAAACCTAACCCTAATGCTAAACCTAACCCTCACCCTCACCATAACCCTCACCCTAACACTTACCCTCAACCTCTCCCTAACCCTTACCTTAAATATACACATGAGCCTAACCCTCACCTTAACCCTTACCCTCACTATAAACCTAACACTAACCCTAATCCTCACACTAACCCTAAACCTAAGCCTAAACCTAACCCTCACTTTAACCCTCACCCTAATCCTAACCCTGACCGTCACCCTCACTGTAACACTAACACTAAACCTAAACCTCACCCTCACCCTAACCCCCACTGTCACCCTAACCCTCAATGTCACCCTAACCCTAACCCTCACCCTAAACCTCACCCTAACCCTTACCCTAACCATAAACTTAACCCTAACCCACAGCCTAAACCTCACCCGAACCCTCACCGTCACCCTCACCCTCACCCTAACTTTAAGCCTAACACTCACCACAACCCTAACCCTCACTCTAACCCTAAGTCTAACCCTAACCCGAACTCTAATCCTATACCTGCCCCTAACCCTAAGGCTAAACCTAACCCTAACTCTTACTCTCATCCTAATCCTCACCCTAACACTTTTCCTCACACTAACCCTAATCCTAACCCTCACACTAAACCTAACCCTCAACCTAAACCTCAGCATCACCTTAACCCTCACCCTAACCCTAACCCTCACCGACACCCTAAACCTCTCCCTCACCCTCACCCTCACCCTCACCCTAAACCTCACCTTAACCCTAACCCTCACCTTCAACCTCACTTTCAGCCTAATCCTCACCCTAAACTTAAACCTAACCCTTTCCTAACTGAAAACCGCACCCTCAACCTAACCCTCACCCTAACCCTGGCCCTCACCCTAACCCTCACCATAAGCCAAACCCTAACCCTAACCATCAAACTCAACCTCATCCTCAACCTCAGCCTCACCCTAACCCTAAACATATTCCTAACCCTAACCCTCACCCTCACCCTTACTCTAACCCTAACTGTAAACCTAATGCTAACCCTAAACCTCACCCTCACCTTAACCCTAATTCTAACCCTCACCCTAACCCTAATGCTATATGTAACCCTAACACTCACAATAAGACTAATGCTAACCCTAATACTCAACCACAACCTAAACCTCACCCTAACCCTTACCCTCATCTTAACCCTAAACTTAACCCTAAACCTAAACCTAAACCTCACCCAAACACTCACCCTAAACTTTACCCTAAACCTCACCCTCATCCTGACCCTCACCCTAACCTTTACCCACACCCTCACCCTAAACCTAACCATAACCCTCACACTAAACCTAACCCACACCCTAACCCTAACCATAATCCTCACCCTAATCCTCATCCTAACCCTAAACCTAACGCTCAAACTAACCCTAACCTAAAACATTACCCTAACCCAACCCTCACACTCACCCTCAGCCTAACACTAATCCGAACCATAATCCTAACCCTAAAACTCACCCTCACACTCACCTTAACTTGAACCCTAACCGTAAACCTAACCCTCACCCTAACCATAAACCTATCCCTAACGCACACCCTAACCCTAAACATTACCCTAACCCTAACCCTAACCCTCACCCTCACCCTAACGCTAACTCTCACCCTAACACTCACCTTAACCCTAACGCTAACCTTAAACCTCACCCTCACCCTAAACCTCACCCTAACCCAAACCCTCACCATAGCCCTGAGTAACCCTAACCCTAATGCTCACACTCACCCTAACCCTAACCCTCACCCTCACCCAAAACCTCACCCTCACCTTAACCCTCACCCTAATCCTAACTCTAACCCTCACCCCAACTCTAAACCTCACGCTAACCCTAACTTTAACCCTCACCCTAAATCTTAATCTAACCCTAACCCTCACTCTCACCCTAATCCTCAACCTAACCCTGATCCTTACGATAACCCTAACACTAACCCTCACACTAAACCTAATCCTCACCCTAAACCTAAATATAACCCTCACCCTAACCCTAAACATAACACTCACCCTAATCCTGACCCTAAACCTAAACCTATTCCTAACCCTAAACCTACCCCTCACCCTACCCCTCATCTTAAACCTAACCCTCACTCTTACCCTTATCCTAACCCTCAACCTGACCGTAACCCTTACCTTCACCCTAACCCTCAGCCTAACCCTACCCCTCCCCAACACCCTAACTCTCACCCTCACCCGAACCCTCACTCTCACCCTAAGCTTCACCAACACCCTTAGCCACACCCTCAAACGAATCCTCACTCACCCTCACCCTCACCCTAAACATCACCCTAACTCTAACCCTCAACTTAACCCTAACCCTAACCCTCCCCCTAACCCTAACCCTAAACTTAAACCTCACCCTCACCCTAATCCGCACCCTAAACCTAAATCTAAACCTTTCCTAACCGAAAACCTCACCTTCTCCCTAAACCTCACCTTAGCCCTGACCCTCACCCTAGCCTGCACCCTAAACCTAACGCTAAACTTAACCCTCACTCTCATGCTCACCCTCACCCTCACCCTCACCCTCAGCCTCACCCTAAACCTAATCCTAATCCTAACCCTAACCCTGATCCTCACCCTCACTCTAAACCTAACCCTAACCTGCAACATAAGCCTAACCCTAACAGTAATGCTAACCCTAACCTTCAACCTCACCCTAACCCTAACCCTAAACCTAACACTGAACCTAAACCTAACCCTAACCCTAATGGTAACCCTAACCCTCTCCCTCATCCTAACCCTGACCCTAACCCTTTCCCTAACCCTCACCCTCACCCTATCCGTAACCCAACACTCACCCTAACCCTACCTCTAACCCTAACCCTAATCCTACCCCTCAGCCTAACCCTCATCCTCACCCTAACCCTCACCATCTCCCTAACATTAATGATAAGCCTAAACATCAACCTCACACTAACCGTCATCCTAACCCTTACCCTCACCATAACCCTATCCCTCAACCTCAACCTAACTGTCACCCTAACCCTTACACTCACCCTAACCCTCACTCAACCATAACCCTAAACCTAACCCTCACCCTAACCCCCACCCAAACATTCACCCTAACCGTAAGGCTAACCCTAAACCTCAGTCTCACCCTAACCCTCACCCTAACTCTTATCCTCACACTAACCCTAAACATAAACCTAACCGTAACCCTCACACTAAGCCTAAACCTCATCCTAAGCCTAACCCTACCTCTCACCCTAATACTCACCCTAACCCTAACCTTAACCCTAACCCGAACCCTAACATTAACCCTAATCCTCCCCCGAACCCTAAAACTCATGGTCACCGTAAGCCTCACCCTCACCCTAACCCTCACCTACACCCTATCCCTTCCCATTCACTGAAGCCTAACTCTCACCCTGAACCTCACCCTCAACCTAAACATCACCCTAACCCAAACCCTCACCCAAACCCAAACCCTCAATCTCACCCACAACCTAACCCTCACCCCCACCCGAAACCTCTCACTCTCCCTAATTTTCACTTTCACTTTAAACATCACCCTAACCCTAACACTCACCCTAACCCTAACCATAACCCTCACCCTCACCCTAACCCTTACCCTAACCCACAACGTAACACTTAGGCTAAACTTAAGCCTCACTCTCACCCTAACCCTCACCCTAACAATTACCATCACCCTAACCCTTACTCAAACCCAAACCCTCACACTAAACCTAAGCCTCACCCTAACTCTAACCCTAAATCTACCCCTCACGCTAACTCTAGCCGTGAGGGCTAGCGTGAGCCTCACTCATACCCTCAACCTCAGCCTAACCCTAACCCTAACCCTAATCCTAAAACTAACCCTCACACTCACCCAAAACCTAACCCTAACCCTCATCCTCACACTAAGGCTAACCCTAACCAACCCTTACCCTCACCCTCACCCTAACCCTTAATCTCACCCTAACCCTAACCCTAACCCTAACCCTAACCCTAACCCTCACACTAACCCTAAAACTACCCCTCAGCCTAACCCTAACGCTCACCCTAAACCCAACACTGATGCTGACACAAATGTTCTCTCAACCTAAGCCTCAGCCTAACCCTTACCCTCACCATAAACCTATCCCTCACCCTCTCCCTAACCCTCACCCTACCCCTTCCCCTCACCCTATCCCTCACCCTAACCCAAACCCTAACCCTAACCCTAAACTTCCACCTAACCCTCACCCTAACCCTCACCCTAACGCTAACCCTAACCCTCACCCTAACTCAAATCTAAGCCTAACCATCACCCTCACCCTAACTGTCATCCTCACCCTAACCCTAACCCTAAACCTCACCCTAAACCAAACCCTCACCTTAAACTTCACCCTCACCCTAATTCTCACCCTAAACCTTTCCTAACCAAAAATATCACCCTCACCCTAGCCCTCACCATAAACCTAACCCTAAACTTAACCCTCACCCTCACCCTTAGCCTCACCCTCAGCCTCACCATAAACCTCACCCTTACTCTCACCCTAACCCTAACCCTTACCCTCACCATAACCCTATACCTAACCCTCAACCTAACCCACACCCTAACTTTTACGCTCACCCTAACCCTCACCCAACCCTAACCCGAACCCTAACCCCCACCCTAAACCCCACCCAAACCTTCACCATAACCCTAACGCTAACCCTAACCCTCAGTCTCAATCTAACCATCACCCTAAACCTTATCCTCACACTAACCCTAACCCTTACCGTAACGGTCACACTAAGCCTAACCCTCATCCTAACCCTAAACCTACCTCTCACCCAAACCCTCACCCTAACCCTATCCCTAACCGTAATGCTCAACCTAACCCTAACCCTCACCCTCACCCTAATCCTCACCCTGAACCTAACCCTAACCCTTACCAAACCGAAAGCCTCACCCTTAACCTCACCTTCGCCCTCACTCTCAGCTTAACCCTTACACTAACCCTAATCCAAAACCTAACTCTTTCCCTCAACCTAAACCTAACCCTAACCCTAATCCTCACCGTCACCCTATCACTCACCCTCACCCGCACCCTAATCCTCACGCTCTACCTTACCCTAACCCTAACCCTCAAAGTCACCCTTAACATCACCCTAAACCTAACTCTCACGCTAACCCTAACCCTTACCATAATCCTAATCCTAACCCTAACCCTCATCCTAACACTAAACCTAAGCCTAACCCTCACCCTAACTCTAACAATAACCCTAACCCTAAACGTCAACCTAACCCTCACCCTCACCATAACCCTAACACTAACCCTAACCCTGACCCTCAATCTAACCCTCCCCTTAACCCTCACCCTCACCCTAAACATCACCCTCACCCTAACCCTAACCCTAACACTAACCCTAAACCTCACCCTAACCCTAACCTCAGCTTAACCCTAACCCTGATGTAAACTAAACCCTCACCCTCACCCTCACCCTAATCCCTAACCTACACCTAACCCTGATGTAAAGGAAACCCTCTCCCTCAACTTCACACTAAGCCTCACCTTAACCCTCACCTTAATCCTGACCCTGATCTTAACCCTCAGCCTAACTCTAACACTAAATCTAAATCTCACCCTCACCTAATCCTCACCATCAACCTAACCCTCACCCTAAACCTAACCCTCACCCACACCCTAAACCTCACCCTCACCCTAATCCTAACACTAACCATCAATCTCACCCTCACCCTCTGGCTAAACCAAAACCTACCCTAACCCTAAACCTCACCCTCACCCTCACTCTCACCCGCACCCTAACCCTAAAAATAATCCTAACCCTAACACTAACACTAAAACTCAACCTCACCCTAATCCTAATCCTAACCCTAACTCTAATCCTAAATCTCACCCTAACCCTCACCCTAACCCTAACCCTCACACTGACCCGAAATCTCACCCTAACCGTAACACTAACCCTAACCCTTACCCTCATAATCACCCTAACCGTAACCCTTACCCTCACTCTAACCCTAACCCTAACAGTAACCCTAACCCTAAACCTAGTCCTCACACTAACCCTAACCCTCACCCACACTTTAATCCGAACCCTCACCCGAACCCTCACCCTAACCCTAACACTAAACCTAACGCAAACACTCCCACTAAACCTAACCCTCACCCTAACTGTAACCCTAGCCATCAGCCTAAACCTCACCCTAACCCTAACCCTAACCCTACACCAAACCCTAAACCTCACACTAAACCGAACCCTCACCCTATCCCTAACCCTACCCCTCAGCCTAAGACTCAGTCGAACCCTAACCCTAACCCTAACCCTAAACCTCACACCCACGCTAGCCCTCACCCTAAACTTACCCTAACCCTATCCCAAACCCTAAACCTCACCCTCATCCTAACCCTCACCCTAAACCTTCTCCTCACCATAAACCTAACCCTGAACCTAACCTTAACCCTAAAACTCACACTAAACCTAACCCTCACCCTAACCCTAACCCTACCCCACAGCCTAAACCTCATCCTAACCCTAACCCTAACCCTATCCCTCACCCTAACCCTAACCCTAACATTAACCTAACTCTCCCCCTAACCCGAACCCTAACCTCACCCTCACACTCACCCTCAACCTAATCCTAAACCTAACCCTAATCATAAACCTAACCCTCACCCCCACCCTCAACCTAACTCTAACCCGAACACTAACCATAACCCTCCCCCTCCCCCTCCCCCTCCCCGGAAACCACACTATCACCCTAACGCTCACCCTCACCCTAACCCTCATCCTCAATCTCACCCTCAACCTCACCCTCAACCTCACCATCAACCTAAACCTAACCCTAACCATAACCCTCATGCTAACCCTAACTCTAAACCTAACACTCACACTCACCTTAACCCTAATCCTCACCTTAACCCTAACCCTAAACCACACCCTAACCCTCACCCTCACCCTCAACCTCAACCTCACACTCACCCTAACCCTCACCATCACCCTAACCCTAACCCTAACCAAAACCCTCACGCTAACCCTAACTCTAAACCTAAACCTCACACTCACCTTAATCCTAACCCTCACCCTCACACTTACCGTAACCCTAACACTTACCCTAACCCTCACCGTCAACCTCACCCTCACCCTCACCCTCACCCTAAGTCTAACCCTAACCCTAATCCTAAACCTAATCCCCACCCTCACCCTAAACCTAATCCTAAACGTAACCTTCACCCTCACCCTCACCCTAACCCTCATCCTAAATCTAACGCTCACCCTCACCCTAAACCTAACCCTAACAATCACCCTCATCCTAACTGTAACCCTCACCCTCACCCTAACCCTAACACTCACCCTAAACCTAACCCGCACCCTCACCCTAACCCTAACCCTAAACCTCACCCTACTCCTAACCCTCACCCTCATCCTAACCCTAACACTATGCCTCACCCTAAACCTCACGCTCACCCTAACTCTAACCCTAAACCTAACCTCAAGCTAACCCTAACCCGAATCCTCCCCCTCACCCTAACCTTAACCCTAACCCTCACACTGAACCCTAAACCTAACCCTCAGCCTAACGCTCATCCTAACCCTAAACCTAAATCTCATCCTAACCCTAACATTAACACTCACCCTCACCCTCACCGTTACCATAACACTAACCCTAAAAATGAACCTGACCCTAACCCTCACCCTAACCATAACACTTACCCTAACCCAAACCCTCACCCTAACACTTACCCTCACACTAACCCTAACCCTAACACTAACCCTAACCCTCACACTAACCCTAATCCTTACTCTAACCCTAAACCTCAACCTCACCCTCACCCTCAGCCTAACACTAGTACTTACCCTCAACCTATACCTTCCCCTCAACCTAACACTAACCCTAACCCTCACCTTCACCCTCACCCTCACCTCACCATAACCCTATCACTCACCGTCCACCTAAACCTAACCCTAACACTTGCCCTCACCGTAGCACTCACCCTAACCCTAACCCTGAACCTAACCCTCACCCAAATGCTCACCCTAACACTAACACTAAACCTATCCCTCACCCTCAGTCTAACCCTCACACTAAAGCTTACCCTCACCCTAAACCTAATCCTCACACTAACCCTAAACCTAACTCTAACCCTAACCCTCACCTTAACCCTCACCTTAATCCTGACCCTGATCTTAACCCTCAGCCTAACTCTAACATTAAACCTACATCTCACCCTCACCTAACTCTCACCATCACACTAACCCTCACCCTAAACCTAACTGTCACCCACACCCTAAACCTCACCCTCACGCTCACCCTCGCCCCAAAGCTAACAGTAACTGTAAACTTCACCCTCACCATCATACTAACACTAATCCTAAACCTAACCCTCACACTCACCCTGAAACTAACACTAACCCTCACCGTCATCCTCACCCTTACCCTAACCCCAAAGTTAACGATCAGAATAACCCTAACCCTAAACCTAACCCACACCCTAAACCTAACCCTAACCCTAAACCTCACCCTCACCCTAACTTTCAACCTCACCCTAAACCTCACCCTCATCCTAACCCTCACCTTAACCCTAAACATAAGCCTCTCCCTCACCCTAAACCTCACCCTAACCCTAACCCTCACCCTCAAACTCACGCTAACCCTAACCCTCACTCTTACCCTAAACCACACCCTAACCCTTAACCTTACCCTAAACCTAACACTAACCCTAACCCTCACACTAAACCTAAACCTCACCCTCACCCTAACCCTAACCCTACCCCTCACATTAACCTTAAACCTTACCCTAACTCTAACCCTAACCCTCACCCTCACCCAAACCCGAACCCTCACCTCAACCTAACCCTCACTCTCACGCTAACCCTAAACCTAACCCTAATCCTCTCCCTAACCCTCACCCTCACACTCACCCTCAACTTAAGCCTAACCCTAACCCTAATCCTAAACCTAACCCTCACACTCATCCTAAAACTAACCCTAACCTTAATCCTAAACCAAACCCTCACCTTCACCATAAACCTAACACTAACCATCACCCTCACACGCACCCTTACCCTAACCCCAACCCTATGCCTTACCCTAACCCTAACCCTCACCCTAACCCTAACCCTAACCGAACCCTCACCCTCACCCTCACCCTCACCCTAACCCTAACCCTTACAATAACCCTATCCCTCACTCTAACCCTTATCCTCACACTTATCCTAAACCTAACCCAAAACCTCACACTAACCCTAAACCTCACACTAACCCTGACCCAACCCCTCACCCTAAAACTCACCTTAATCCTAACCCTAACCATAACCCACACCTTAAACCTAACCCTAACCCTCACCCTCACTTTAACCCTCACCTTAATCCTAACCCTGACCCTAACCCTCAGTGTAACGCTAACACTAAACCTAAACCTAACCCTCATCCTAAACCTCACTGTCACCCTAAACATCACCCTAAACCTCACCCTCACACTCACGCTAACCCTAACACTCACTCTCACACTAACCCTCACTCTAACCCTTAACCTTACCCTAACCCTAACCCACACCCTAACACTAAACCTAACCCTCAACCTCATCCCAAACCTAACCCTACCGGTCACCCTAATACTTACCCTCACCCTAACCCAAACCCTAACCCTCACCCTCATCTAGCGCTCAACCTTACACTAATCCTAACCCTAAACCTAACCCTCACCCTCACCCTGACCCTCACTCTAACCCTAACCCTAACCCTAACCCTCACCCTCACCTTCACCGTAACCCTAACTCTAATTCAAACCCTAACCCTCAACCACACCTTAAACCTCACCCGAATCCTTACCCTCACCCTCACCCTAATTGGAACCCACACCTTAACCTTAACCCTCACTCTACCCCTGACCCTAAGCCTGAACCTAACACTCACCCTAAAACTAACCCTAACCCTCACCCTCAACCTAACCCTAAACCTAATGCTAACCGTAAACTTCATCTTCACCCTAACCCTTACCCTACACCTCACCGTAACCCAAACCCTAACCCTAATGCTAACCCTAACACTCAACCTCACCCTAACCCTCACTCTAATCCTTACCCTCACCCTCTCCCTCACCCTTACGCTAAACCTACCCATTAGCCTAAACCTCACCTTAACCCTTACCCTCACTATAAACTTAAAACTAACCCTAATCCTCACATTAACCCTAAACCTAAACCTAACCCTAACCCTCACCTTAAGCCTAACCCTGAACCAAACCCTCACTGTTACCCTAACACTCAACGTCACCCTAACCCTCAACCTAACCCTAACCCTCAACCTAAATCTCACCCTAACCCTTACCCTCACCACAACCTTAACCCTAACCTGCACCCTAACCCTCACCTGAAACCAAACCCTCACCTTCACCCTCACCCTAACCGTAACACTAACACTCACCCGAACCCTAACACTCACCCTAACCGTAACTCTAACCCTCACCGTCAACCTAACCAACACCCGAACCCTAACCCTATACCTCACACTACCCTTAATGCTAAACATAACCCTAAATCTTAGGCTCATCCTAATCCTCACCCTAAACCTTTTCCTCACACTAACCCTAATCCTAACCCTCACACTAGCCCTAACCGTCAACCTAACCCTCACTGTCACCCTAACCCTCACCCTAACCCTAACCCTCACTTAAACCCTAACCCTCACCCTCACCCTCACCCTAAAAATCACCCTAACCCAAACCCTCAGCCTAACCCTAACCCAAACCCTCAGCCTAACCCTAACCCTAACCCTCACCTTAACCCTAACCCTCACCTTCAACCTCACCCTCAGCCTAATCCTCACCCTAAACCTAACCCTAACCCTTTCCTAACCGAAAACCGCACCCTCACCCTAACCCTCATCCTAACCTTTGCCCTCCCCTAGCCCTCACCTTAAGCCTAACCCTAACCCTAACCCTCAACCTCAACCTCATCCTCAAACTCAGCCTCACCCTAACCCTAAACCTAATCCTAAACCTAACCCTCACACAAACCCTCACTATAACCCTAACTGTAAACCTAATGCTAACCCTAAACCTCACCCTCACCTTAGACCTAATCCTAACCCTCACCCTAACCCTAACCCTAATGCCATACCTAACCCTAACCCTCACACTAAGACTAATGCTAACCCTAATACTCAACCACAACCTAAACATCACCCTAACACTTACCCTCATTCTAACCCTCACCTTAACCCTAAACCTGAACCTAATCCTCATCCAAACACTCACCCTAACCCTTACAGTAACACTATCCTTCACCCTCACCCTAACCCTCACCATATCCCTTATCCTCACACTAACCCTAACCCTAACCCTACACCTCACACTAACGCTAACCCTTAACTCAACCCTAAAACTAACCCCCACCCTAACCCTAAACCTGAACCTAATCCTCATCCAAATGCTCACCCTAACCCTCACACTAACCTTACCCCTCACCTTCACCGTAACCCTCACCCTAACGCATACCCTCACCCTAACCCTAACCCTAACCCTAACACTCAACCTAAACTTAACCCTAACACTAATGCTAACCCAAACCCTCACCATCAACCGAAGCCACACCCTCACCCTAACACTCACCTAATCCTCACCCTAACCCTAACATTACCTAACCAAGACCCTCACCCTCACACTCACCTTCACCCTAACCCTCACCCTCTCCCTAGCCCTCACCCTAACCGTAACCCTAACCCTAAACCTCACCCTCATCCTCAACCTCAGCCTAACCCTATCCCTATCCCTAATCCTAACCGTCACCCTCAACCTAAGCCAAACCCTAACACTCAACCCTCACCCTAAGCCTCACCCTAACCCTAACTCAAACCCTAACCCTCACCCTCATCCTAGGGCTCAACATAACCCTAACTCTAATCCTAACTCTAACCCTAAACCTCATCTTCACCCTCACCCTCACCCTCACCCTCAGCCTAATCCTAATCCTAACCCTAATACTAATTCTAAACCTAACCCTAAACCTACCTCTACCCCGAACCCTAGCCCTCACCCTCACTCATACCCTCAACCTCAGCCTAACCCTAACCTTAATCCTAAACCTAACCCTCACACTCACACTCACCCTTACCCTAAACCTAATCCTCACCCTCACCCTAAGTCTAACCCTAAACCTCACCCTCACCCTAACCCTTAACCTCCCCCGAAACCTAACCCTAACCCAAACCCTTAAACTACCCCTCAGCCTAACTCTAACCCTCACCCTCAACCCAAACCTGATGCTAACTCAAATGTTCACTCTCAACCTAAGCCTCAGCCTAACATTTACCCTCACCATAACCCTATACCTCCCCTCTCCCTAACACTCACCCTACCCCCTCCCCTCACCCTAACCCTCGCCCTAACCCAAAGCCTAACCCTAATCCTAACCTTCACCCTAAGCCTCACCATAAAACTCACCCTAACCCTAACCTTAACCCTCACCCTCAAACTCACCCTAACCCTAAACCTAAACTTAACCCTCACCCTCACCCTAACTGTCATCCTAACCCTTATCCTCACCCTAACCCTAACCCTACCCCTAACCCTAACACTCAACCTAAACCAAACCCTAACCCTAATGCTAACCCTAAACATCACCCTCACCCTAACCTGAACCCTAACCCTTACCCTTACCATCACCCTCACTCTCACCCTAACCCTAACCCTTACCCTCACCATAACCCTATCCCTCACTCTCAACCTAACCCTCACCCTAAACCTTACGCTCAGCCTAACCCTCACCCAACCCTAACCCGAACCCTAACCCACACCCTAACCCCCACACTAACCTTCACCCTAACCCTAACGCTGACCCTAACCCTCACTCTCAACCTAACCCTCATCCTAAAACTTATCCTCACATTAACCCTAATCCTAACCGTAACCCTCACACTAAGCCTAACCCTCAACCTAACCCTAATCCTCTCCCTCACCATAATCCTCACCCTAAACATAACCGTAACCTTTACCTAACCGAAACCGAAACCTCACCCTCACCCTCACCCACAGCCTAACCCTTACCCTAACCCTAATAGTACCCTAAATCTATCCTCACCCTAAATCTAACCCTAACCCTAACCCTCATGGTCACCCTCCCACTCATGCTCACCCTCACCCTAATCCTCACTCTCAACCTCACCCTCACCCTAACCCTCACCGTCAACCTAAACATCACCCTACCCCTAACCCTCACGTTAACCCTAACCCTTACCCTACCCTAACCCTAACCCTAACCCTAACCCTAACCCTCGCCCTAAACCTTATGCTAACCCTAACTCTCATCCTCACCCTAAACCTCACCCTAACCCTTGTCCTCACACTAACCCTAACCCTAACCCTCAGCATCACCCTAACCCTAAACCTAAACCTAAAACTAACGCTCACCCTGAACCTAACCCTTACCCTTACCCTAAACCTATACCTCACACTAACCCTCACCCTAACCCTCACCCTAAACCTAAACCTCACCTTAACCCTAACCTTTAGCCTATTCATAAACCTACCCCTCAACCTAACCCTCACCGTCACCCTAACCCTAACACTAACCCTCACCCTAAACCTAACCCTCACCCTAAACCTAAACCTAACCCTCATCCTAACCCTAAACCTTACCTGAAACCTAACCCTAACGCTAAACCTAACCATAACCCTAACCCTTACCCTCAAACTTACCCTCACCCTAACCCTAAACTTAACCCTAACCCTCACCCTAACCCTAACCAGAATCCTAACCCTAACCCTCACCATCACCATCACCCTCACCCTAACCCTCAATCTCAAACTTACCTTCACCCTAACCCTCAAACTAACCCAAACCCTCACCCTAACCCTAACAATCTCCCTAACCCTAACCCTACCTTTCACCCTAACTTTAACCCTAAATATTACCCTAACCCTAACCCTCACCCTCACCCTCACCCTCTGCCTAACACTAACCGTAACCCTAATCCTAACCCTAACTCTCACCCTCATACTCACCCTAACTCAAACCCTAACCCTAACGCTAACCCTATCCCCAATTCTCACCCTAATCCTAAACCTCATCCTAACCCTAAACCTAACCCTCTATCTCACCCTAACCCTAACCTTATCCCCCACCGTAACCCTAATGCTAACCCTATCCCTCACCCTCACCCTAAACCGCACCCTAAACCTTACCCTCACCATAACCTTAATCCTAAACCTAATACTCACACTAACTCTAACCATCACCCTCACCCTAACCCTCACCGTCACCTTAAACTTCACCCGAACACTAACCATCACACACACACTAACCCTCACCCGAAACCGAAACCTCTACCTCACCCTCACCCTAACCGAAACCCTAACACTCACCACAAACCTAACCCTCAACCTAACCCTAATTCTAACCCTCACCCTCAACTTAACCCTAACCCTAATCCTAACCCTAAACCTCACCCTAACCCTAACACTAAACTCTTAATTTCATCCTAATCCTCACCCTAAACCTTTTCCTCACACTAACCCGAAACCTAACCCTCACACTAACCAGAACACTCACCCTAACCCTAAACCTAACCCTCACCCTGAACCTAACCTTAACCCTTTTCCACACCCTCACCCTAACCCTCACCGTCACCCTAACCCTCACCCTAAAACTAACCCTCACCTATACCCTAAAAGTCACCCTCACCCTCACCCTCACCCTAAACATCACCCTAACCCTAAACCTCACCTTCAACCTCACCCTCACCCTAACCCTCACCCTAAATCTCACCCTCACCCTAGCCCTCACCCTAAACCTAACCCTAACTCAAAAACTCACCCTCAAGCTCATCCTCAACCTCAGCCTCACCCTAACCCTAAACCTAATCCTAAACCTAATCCTCACCCTAACCCTCACTCTAACGATAACCTTAAACCTAATGCTAACCCTAAACCTCACCCTCAACTTTACCCTAATCCTAAACCTCACCCTCACCCTACCCCTAACCCTAATGCTATACCTAACCCTAACACTTACCCTAAGACTAATTTTAAGCCTAATACTCAACCTCACCCGAAACCTCACCCTAACACTTACCCTCAGCCTACCCCTCACCCTAACCCTAAACCTAAACCTAAATCTAACCTTCACCAAACAGTCACCCTAACCCTTACACTCACCCTATCCCTCACCCGCACCCTAACCCTCACCCTAACCCTTATCCTCACACTAACCCTAAACGTAACCCTAAACCTCACACTAACTCTAATCCTCTCCCAAAACCTAACACTAAACTTCACACTAACCCTAACCCTAAACTCAACCCTAACCCTAACCCTCACCCTAAACCCAATCCTAATCGTCACCCAAACGCTCACCCTCACCCTAACACTAAACCTATACCTCACCCTCACCATAACCCTCACCCTAACGCTTACCCTCACACTAACCCTAAAAATCAAACTAAACCTAACCATCACCATAACCCTAACCATAATCCTCACCCTAACCCTCATCCTAACCCTAACCCTAACCCTCAAACTATCCCTAACCCTAAACATTACCCTAAACCTAACCCTCACCGTCACCCTCACCCACACCCTCAGCCTAACAGTAACACAAACCCTAATCCTAACCCTAACGCTCACACTCACACTCACCCTAACTTGAACCCTAACCATAAACCTAACTCCAACCCTATACATAAACCTATCCCTAACCCACACCCTAACCCTAAATGTCACCCTAACCCTAGCCCAAATCCTCACCCTAACTCTAACCCTCACCCTAATCTCAACTTAACCCTAACGCTCACCCTAACCCTCACCCTCACCCTAAATCTCACCCTAACTGATACCCTCACCATTAACCTAAGGGTAATCCTAACCCTAATCCTCACACTCAATCTGATCCTAACCCTCACCCTATCACTCACCCTAACCCTAACACTGACCCTCACATTAACACTCACCGTCATCTTAACCCTCACCATAAACCTAACTGTAACCCACACCCTAACACTCACACTCACCCTCACCCTCATCATAACCTTCACCCTAGCCCTAACCCTAACCCTAACCCCAACCATGACCCTCACCCTAACCCTAACCCTAAACATAACCATAAACTTAACCCTCACCTTCATGCTCACCCTAATGCTCACCCTCATCCTCAGCCTCACCCTAAAACTACACCTAATCCTAACCCTAACCCTTACCCTCACCCTCACTCTAACCCTAACCCTAACCTGCATCCTAACCCTAACCCTTACCCTAATGCTAACCCTAACCTTCAACCTCACCCTAACTGTAACACTCAACCTAAACCTAACCCTAACTGTAATGCTAACCCTAAACCTCACCCTCACCCTAACAGTGACCCTAACTTTACCTTAACCCTCACCCTCACCCTAACCCTAACTCTAAACCACACCCTAACACTAACCATAAACCTAACCCTAACCCTCAGTCTACCCCTCACCCTCACCCTAACACTAATGCTAACCCTAACCCTCAACCTAACCCTAACCGTCGCCCTAAACCTTAACCTCACAAAAACCCTATTCCTCAACCTCAACCTAACCCTCACCCTAACCCTTACCATCACCCTAACCCTCCCCAACCCTAACCCTCATACTAACCCTCACCCTAACCCCCATCCTAACCTTAACCCTAACCCTAAGGCTAAACCTAACCCTCAGTTTCACCCTAACCCTCACCCTAACCCTTATCCTCACATAAACCCTAACCCTAATCCTAACCGTAACCCTCACAAAAAGCCTAACCCTCATCCTAAACCTAACCCTACCTCTCACCCTAACACTCACCCTAACCCTAACCCTAACCTGAACACGAACCCTAACCCTAACCCTAATCCTCCCCTGAACCCTAACCCCCACGGTCACCCTAAGCCTCACCCTTACACTAACCCTCACCTACACCCTAACCCTACCCATTCCCTGAACCCTAACTCTCTCCCTAAACCTCACTCTCAACCTAAACATCACCCTAACCCTTATTCTCACACTAAGCCTCACCCTCAACCAAACCATAACCCTCACTCTCACCCAAAACCTCTCACACTCCCTAAGTTTCACCTTCAGCTTAAACATCACCCTAAACCTCACTCTCACACTAACCCTCACTCTAACACTTACAATCACCCTAACCCTCGCATTAAACCTAAACCTCACCCTAAATCTAACCCTAAACCTACCACTCACCCTAACCCTAGCCGTGAGGGCTAGGGTGAAACTCACTCATACCCTCAACCTCAGCCTAACCCTAACCCTAACCATTACCCTCACACTAATCCTTACCCTACCCCTCAGCCTAACCCTCACCCTCACCCTAATCCTAACCCTAACCCTCACCCTAAACCAAACCCAAACCCTAACCCTCACCCTAACCCTAAACCTAACCGTCACCCTAAACCTAACCCTTACCCTAAATCTAACCCTAACCCTAAAACTATCCCTAACTCTCACCCTCACCCTTACCCTCACCCTAACCCTAACCGTAACCCTAAACGTCACCCTAACCCTAACCCGAATCCTAACCCTAACCCTCACCGTCACCATTACCCTGACCCTAACCCTCAACCTCAAACTCACTTTCACCTTAACCCTCAAACTAACCCTAACAGTCACCCGAACCTTAACCCTTACCCTAACCCTAACCCTACCCCTCACCCTAACCCTCAACCTAAACCTAACACTCACCCTAACCCTAATCCTAACCCTCACCCTCATCCTAACCCTCAATGTCACACTAAACCTCACCCTAAACATAACCCTAACCCACACCCGAAACTTCACTCTCACCCGAACCCTCACCCTCACCTGAACCCTCACCCTCACCCTAACCCTCAGCCTCACCCTAACTCTCACACTACCCGTTACCCTCAACCTAAGCCTCACTCTCAACCTAATCCTCACCCTAACCCTAACCCTAACCCTTACCTAAAAAAAATCCCTCACCCTCACGCTCACACTCACCCTAAACCTCACCCTCACCGTAGCCCTCACCCTAAAGCTAAACCTCACCCTAACCCTAACCCTAACCCTCACCCTCAACCTAAACCTAACTCTCAAAAACACCCTAACCCTCACCCTGATCCTATCCCTAAACCTAACCCTAATCCTAACCTTCACCCTCACCCTCAATGTAACTCTAAACCCCACCCTAAACCGAACCCTCACCCTCACCTTAATCCTAACCCTCACCCTCACGCTAACAGTAACCCTAACACTCAACCCTCACCCTAAGCCTCACAATAACCCTAACGGTAACCCTAACCCTCACCCTCATCCTAGCGCTCAACATAACCCTAACTCTAAACCTAACCCTCCCCCTAAAACTCAACTTCACCCTCACCCTCACCATGACCCTCAGCCTAATTCTAACCCTAACACTAATACTAACCCTAAACCTAACCCTAACCCTACATCTACACCTAACCCTAGCCCTCACCCTCACTCATAACCTCAACCTCAGCCTAACCCTAACCCTAACCCTAATCCTAAACCTAACCCTTACACTCACACTCACCCTAACCCTAACCCTAAGCCTCACCCTCACCCTAAGGCTAATCCTAACCCTCACCCTCACCCTCACCCTAAACCTTAATTTCACCCTAACCCAAACCCTACCCCTCACCCTAACCCTAAAACTACCCCTCAGCCTATCCCTAACACTCACTATCAGCCCAAACCTGATGCTAACACAAATGCTCACTCTCAACCTAAGCCTAAGCCTAACACTTATTCTCACAATAACCCTATCCCTCACCCACTCCTTAAACCTCAACCTAACCCTCACCCTAACCCAAACCCTAACCCTAACCCTAACCTTCACACTAAGCTTCACTCTAACCCTCACCTTAACCCTCACCCTAACCCTAAACCTAACCCTAACCCTCACCCTCACCGTAAATGTCATCCTAACCCTTACCCTCACCCTAACCCTTACCCTAATCCTAACCCTAACCCTCACCCTAACCCTAACCCTAACACTCACCCTAACCTTAACCCTCACCTTAAATTTCACCCTCACAATAGCCCTCCCCCTAAAACTAACCCTCATATTAACCCTCACCCTCACCCTCACCCTCACCCTCAGCCTCACCCTCATCCCCACCATAACCCTAAACCTAATCCTAACATTAACCCTGACCTTCACGCTCACTCTAACCCTAACCCTAACATGCACCCTAAACCTAACCCTAACCATAAACCTAACACTCATCCTAACCCTCACCCAACCCTAACCCTAACCCTAACCCTCACCCTAACCCCCACCCTAAACTTCACCCTAACCCTAACTCTAACCCTAACCCTGAATCTCAACCTTACCCTCACCCTAATCCTTATCCTCACACTAAAGCTAACCCTAACCGTGACCCTCACACTAAGCCTAACACTCAACCTAACCCTATGCCTCACACTCAACCTAATCGTCACCCTAAACATAACCCTAACCCTTACCTAACAGAAACGCACACCCTGAACCTCACCGTCACCCTAACCCTCAGCCTAACCATTACCCTAACCCTAATAGTAACCCTAAATCTTACCTTCACACTAAACCTAACCCTAACCCTAACCCTCACCGTCACACTCCCACTCATGCTCACCCTCACACTAACCCTCACGCTCAACCTCACCCTCACCCTAACCCTCACCGTCACCCTAAACATCACCCTAACCCTAACCCTCACACTAACCATAACCCTCATCCTAACTCTAACCCTAAACCTATCCCTCACCCTAACCCTAACCCTAAGCCTAAGCCTAACCCTAAACCTTACCCTAACCCTAACCCTTATCCTAAACCTAACCCTAACCCTAACCCTCACCCTAAAACTTATGCTAACCCTAACCCTCACCCTCACCCTGAACCTAACCCTAACCCTTTTCCACACACTCAACCTAACCCTCACCGTCACCCCTGCCCTCACCTTGAACCTAACCCTCACCTATACCCTCACCCTCACCCTCACCCTAAACATCACCCTAACTCTAACTCTCAAGCCTAACCCTAACCCTTACCCTCACCTTAAGCCTAAACCTCACCTTCAACGTCACCCTCACCCTAACCCTCACCCTAAACCTCATCTTCACCGTAGACCTCACCTTAAACCTAACCCTAACCCTAAACCTCACCCTCAACCTCATTCTCAACCTCAGCCTCACCTTAACCCTAAACCTAATCTTAACCCTCACCCTCACCCTCACTATAACCCTAACCCTAAACCTAATGTTAACCCTAAACCTCACCCTCACCATAAACCTAATACTAACCCTCACCCTAACCCTAATGCTATACCTAACCCTAACTCTCACCCTAAGACTAATGCTAACCCTAATACTCAACCTCACCAGAAACCTCACCTTAAAACTTACCCTCAGCCTAACCCTCACCCTAACCTAAAACCTAAACCTAAACCTCAGCAAACACTCACCCTAACCCTTACACTAACCCTATCCTTCACCCTCACCCTAACCCTCACCCTAACCCTTATCCTAACAATAAACCTAACCAGAACCCTAAACCTCACACTAACCCTAACCCTCACCCTCACCCTGAACCTAAACCTAACCCTATATCTCACGCTAACCCTAACCCTAATATCAAACCTAACCCTAACCCTCACCCTAACCCTAAACCTAACCTTCACCCAAACGCTCACACTAACCCTCACACTAAACGTATCCCTAACCGTAACCCTAAAACTCACCCTAACGCTCACCCTCACACTAACCCTAACAATCACTAAACCTAAACCTCAGCCTAACCCTAACCATAATCCTCACCCTAACCCTCATCCTAACCCTAACCCTAAACCTCAACCTAACCCTAACCCTAAACATTACCCTAAACCTAATACTCACCCTCACCCGCACCCTCAGCCTAACACTAACCCTAACCCTAATCCTAATCCTAATGCTCACCCTCACACTCACCCTAACTTGAAGCCTAACCGAAAACATAACCCTCACCCTAACCATAAACCTATCCCTAACCCACACCTTAACTCTAAACGTCACCCGAACCCTAACCCTAACCCTAACCCTAACCCTCACCCTCACCCTAACCCTCAACCTCACCCTAACTCTCACCTTAACCCTAAAGCTAACCCTAACCCTCACCCTCACCCTAAATCTTACCCTAATCCATAATCTCACCATAACCCTAAGAATAACCCTAACCCTAATACTCACACTAACCCTTACTGTCACCTTAACCCTCACTCTAACATTAACCTTAACCCACACCCTAACACTCACACTCACCCGAAACCGAACACTCACCCTCACCCTAACCCTAACCCTAAACCTCACCCCAAAACAAACCCTAACACTTACCTAACCAAAACCCTTACTTATCCCTCACACTCACCCTAACGCTAACCCTCACCGTAGCCCTCACCCAAAACCTAAACCTCACCCAAACCCTAAACCTAAACCTCACCCTAAACCTCACCCTAACCCGAACCCTCACCCTCACCGTCAACCTCACCTTAACTCTAACCCTAACCCTAACAATAACACTAACCCTAACCCTAACCCTAATCCGCATCCCCACCCTCACCCTCACCCTCAGCCTAACCTAAGCCTAAGGCTAAGGCTAACCCTAACCCTCAGCATAATCCTAAACCTAAGCCTAAACCTAAAAATAACCCTAACCCTAAACCTAACACTAAACCTAACCCTAATCCTTAGCCTCACCCTCACCCTTACCCAAACCCTAACCCTAACCCTCACTCAAACCCTAAGCATAACTCTAACCTTAACCCTCACACTCACCCTCACCATAACCCTAATCCTAAACCTAACCACATCCCTAACCCTAACCCTCACCTAAACCTCACCCTAACCCTAACCCTAGTACTAACTTTCACCCTCACACTAGCCCTCACACTAACCCTAATTCTAACCCTCACCTTCAACCTAACCCTGAACCTCAGCCTCGCCCTAAAACTCACACTAACCTTAAACCTAATACTCAATCTAACCCTCACCCTAACCCTAAACCTAAGCCTAAACCTAACCCTAACCCTCACCCCTATCTTAACCCTCACCCTCAGTGTAAAGGTCAACTTTACCCTTACCATCATCCTCACCCTGACCCTCCCCTAACCCTAAATCTCATCCTAACACTCACCCTAATCGTAAACCTAACCATCACCCTAAGCCTAACCTTCACCATCAATCTCAAGCTCAACCTAATCCTAAGCCTAAGTCTATGCCTTACCCAAACACTCACCCTCACCCTACCCCTCACCTAACCCTAAACCTAACCATCACCATAAACCTAATCCTCACACCCACCCTCACCCTCAGCCTAAACCTAAGCCTAAGCCTAACCGTAACCCTCACCCTCACCCTCAGCCTAACCCTAATCCTAAACTTAACCCTAACCCTAAACCTCAACCTAACCCTCACCCTAGCATTAACCCTAACACCAACCCTAACCCAAACCCTCTACCTAACCCTCCCCATAACCGGAAATCTAACCCTAAACCTCAACCGCACCCTAACCCTAACACTTACCTTAAACCTAAACCTCACCCTAACCCTCACCCTCACCCTCACCCTCACGGTAACTCTAACCCTAACCCTAACAATAACACTAATCCTAAGCCTAACCCTAACCCTAACCCTAACCCTAACTCTAATCCTAAGACTCACGTTCACCCTAACCCTAACTCTCATCCTAGCCCTCACCCTAACCCTAAACCTAACCCTCACCCTAACCTTAAACTTAACCCGAACCCTAACTCTCAACCTAACCCTAACCCTAACCCTAACCCTCACCCTAACCCTCACCCTCAACCTAACCCTAAGCCTAACCCTAACCCTAAACCTAACTCTCACACTCACTGTAACCCTTACCCTAATCCTAATCCTAACTCTAAGCCTAACCCTCAACCTCAAACTAACCCTCAACCTAACCCTAAATCTAACACTAACCCTAAACCTAACCCTCACTCTCAGCCTCACTCTAACCCTAACTCTAACCCTAAACCTAACCCTTACCCTAACCCTAACCCTAACCCTAACCCTAAACCTCAGCTAACCCTAACCCTAAACCTCACCCTCACAATAGCCCTCACCCTAAACCTCATGCTAAACCTAACACTCATCCTAACCCTAACCCTAACACTAACCCTAACCCTAACTCTAACACTAAACCTTACACTCACCCTAAACCAAACTCTAACCCTAAACCTAATCCTAAACCGAATCCTAACCCCAACCGTAAGCCTCACCCATACCCACACCGTAACACTAACGCTAACACTAAACCTAACTCTAACCCTAACCCTAACCCTAACCCTCACCCTAACTATAACACTCACCCTAACACTAACCCTAACCCTCATGTTCAGGCTAAGCCTAAGCCTAAGCCTAAGCCTAACACTAACCCTCACCCTCACCCTAACCCTAACCCTAACACTAACCCTAACTCTAACCCTAAACCTCACCCTCACCCTAACCTAACTCTAACCCCAAACCTAAACCTAAACCTCATCCTAACCCCAACCCTAACCGTCAACCTTACCCTCTCCATAACCCTAACCCTCACACTAACCCTAACTCTAACCCTAACACTAACCCTGACCCTCACTCTAACCATAACCCTCACCCTAAGACTAACCCGCACCCTAACATTAACCCGAACCCTAACACTAACCCTCACACCAACCCTAACCATCACTCTAACCCTAAACCTCACCCTAACAATAACCCTAACCCTCATCCTCACCCTAACCCTAACCCTCATCCTCGGCCTAACCCTCAATTTTACCCTTACCGTCACCCCCACCCTAACCCTCACCCTAATCCTAACGCTCACCCTAACCCCCACCCTAACCCTAACTCTACCCCTAAACCTCACCCTCACCCTAAACCTAAATCTAACCCTATCCCTAACACTAAACCTCAGCCTAACCCTAACCCTCACATTCACCCTCAACGTAAATGTAACCCCAAACCTAACCCTAACCATAAACCTCACCCTAAACCTAACCCTCAACCTAACAATTACCCTCCCCTAACACTAACCCTAACCCTCACACTAACCCTAACTCTCACCCTAATCCTAAACCTCACCCTAACCCTAACCCTAACCCTCACCCTCACACTATCCATCACGCTAACCCTAATTCTAACCCTCACCCTCAGGCTAACCCTAATCCTCATCCTCACCCTAAACCTCAAACTAACCCTAACCCTAATCTTCAATTTAACCCTCACCCTAAACCTAACCCGAATCCTTACCCAAACCCTCACCCTAAACCTAACCCTCACCCTTATCTTAACCCTCACCCTCAGCCTAACCCTCACTTTTACACTTAATATCACCCTCAAACTAACGCTCACCCTAACCCTAATCCTCATCCTAACCCTCACCCTCAGTTTAATCCTAAGCCTAAGCGTCACCCTAACCCTAACCCTCACACTCACCTTAACCCTAACGCAAAACCTAACCCTAACCCTAAACCTCAACCTAATCCTCACCCTAACCCTAACCCTAACCCTAACCATAACCCTGACCCTAACCCTAACCCTAACCTTAACCCTAACATTACACCTAACCCTAATCCTCTACCTAACACTCCCCCTAACCATAAATGTAACCCTAAAACTCACCCTAACCCTAACCCAAATCCTAACCCTAACACTCACCCTACCCCTAAACCTCACTCAAACCGTAACCCTAACCCTCATCCTACCCCTAACCCTAATCCTAAACCTCACCCAAACACTAACCCTAGCCCTCACCCTCACCCTAGCCCTCACACTAAGCCTAATCCTAACCTTAATCCTCATCCTAACCCTCACCATAACCCTAACCCTAACCCTCACCCTATCAATAAACTTAACCTGAACCCTAAATTTCACCCTAACCCTGCCCCTAACACTCACCCTAACCCTAACCAGCACCCACACTCTCAGCCTAAACCTAAGCCTAAGCCTAACCCTAACACTAAACCTCACACTCACCCTAACCCTCACCCTAACCCTAATCCTAACCCTAACCCTAACCTTAAACCTAAACCTCAAGCTAACCCTCACCCTAAACTTAAACCTAACACTAACCCTAACCCTAAACCTCGACGTAACCCTCACCCTAACCCAAACTCTAACCCTAACCCTAACCCAACCCTCACGCTCAGCCTCACCCTAACCCTAATTCTAACCTTAAATCTCACACTCAACCTAACACTAACCCTAACCCTAACCCTAAATTTCACCTTAACTCTAACACGAAAACTCAACCTCACCCTGGCCCTCACCCTAACCCTAATCCTAACCCTAACCCTCATCCTAATCTTCACCCTAACACTAACCCTAACCCTTACCCTCACACTCACCCTAACCCTAATCCTAACCCTAACCCTCAACCTAACCCTACCCTTAACCTGAATATAACCCTTACCCTAACCCTCAACCTAACCATAAACTTAAAACCAAACCCTAACTCTCACCCTCACCCTAACCCTAACCCTAAACCTCACCCTAACCCTAACCCTAAACCTCACCCTCACCCTAGCCCTCACCCTAACCCTAATCCTAACCTTAACACTCATCCTAACCCTCCAACTAACCCTTACCCTAACCCTCACCCTAACCCTAACCCTCACCCTCAACCTCACCCTCATCCTAAACCTAAGCCTAAGCCTAAACCTAACCCTAACACACACACTCAAATTAACCCTAAACCTAATCCTAAACCTAACCCTAACCCTAACCCTCCTACTAACTCTCACCCTAACCATAACCCTAACACTAACCCTAACCCTAACCCTCAACCTAACCTTCACCCTAACCCTAACTTTAACCCTAAACCTCACCCTCACCCAAAACCTAACTCTAACCCTAACGCAAACCCTAAAACTCCCCCTAACCCTAACCTTAACCCTCACCCTCACCCTCACTGTAACCTTAAACCTAAACCTATCCCTAACAATAACCCTAACCCTAATCCTAACCCTCAACCTAACCATAAACCTCACCCTAACCCAAACCCTGACCCTAACACTTACCCTCACCGTAACACTAACCCTAACTCCAACTCTAACCCTCACACTAACCCTAACCTCACCCTAACCCTAAACCTAACCTTCAACCTAACCCTAACCCTTAAGCTCAGCGTAACCATAACCCTAACCCTAAACCTCACCCTTACCATAACCTTCACACTAACCCTAACCCTCATCCTAAAACTTACCCTCAGCCTAACACTAACCCTAACCCTAATCCTAAACCTCACCCTCAATCTCACCGTAACTTTAACCCTAAACGAAAGGCTAACAATAACCCTAATCCTAACCCGAACCCTCACCCTAACCATAACCCTCACCCTAAACCTAATCCCCATCCTAACACTTACCCTCACCGTAACACTAACCCTCATCCTCACACTAAACCTCACACTAACCCTAACACTTATCCTCAATATAACCCTCACACTCACCCTAACACTAACGCTCACCCTAACACTAACCCTCACCCTTATCATTACCCTAACTCTCAGTCTAAACCTCACCTTTACCCTTACCATCACCCCCAACCTAAACCTCACCCTAAACTTAACCCTCACCCTAACCCTAATTCTACCCCTAAACCTCACACTCACCCTAACCCTAAATCAAACCCTAACCCTAACACTAAAGCTCACCCTAACCATAACCCTAAGCCTCACCATAAACAAAACCCTCAGCCTAACACTAAGCCTAACCCTAACACTCATTTAACACTAACGCTCACACTAACCCTCACCGTCACCCTAACCCTAATCCTAACCCTAACCCTCATCCTAACCCTCATCCTAACACTAACCCTAACAATCACCCTAAATCTAATCCTCACTCCCAACCTCACCCTCAGCCTAACCCTAAGCCTCAGCCTATGCCTAACCCTAACCGTCACACTCACCCACACCCTAACACCAATCCTAACCCTAACTCTAACACTAACCCTAAAGCTCAACCTAAACCTCACCCTAACCTTAACCCTAAAACTAACCCTAACCCGAACCCTCGAACTAACCTTCCAACTAATCCTAAACCTAACCCTAAACCTAACCCTCATCCTAACCCTACTCCTAAGCCTAAACCTAAACCTCAACCTAAACCTAAACCTAACCCTCACCCTCACCATAACTCTAACCCTAACCCTAACAATAACACTAATTCTAACCCTAAACCTAACCCTAAACCTAACCCTAATACTAACACTCACCCTCACCCTAACCCTAATCCTAACCCTAACCTTCACCCTAACACTAACCCTCACTCTCACTGTAACCCTTACCCTCATCCTAACCCTCCCCCTAAACCTAACCCTAAACTTAATGCTTACCCTAACACTAAACCTAATCCTAACTCTCACTCTAGCCCTCAACCTAACCCTAATCGTAACTTTATTCCTCATCCTAACCCTCACCCTAACCCTAATCCTAACCGTCACCCTAACACAAACCCTAACCCTCAACCTAACCCTAACCCTAACCCTCACCGTAACCCTTACCCTAACCCTCACCCTAAACATAAACTTAACTCGAATCCTAACTCTCACCCTAAACCTAACCCTAACCCTCACCCTAACCCTAACCCTAAACCTCACCCTAACCCTAGCCCTCACCCTAACCCTAATCCTACCCCTAACTCTCATCTTAACCCTCCCTCTAAACCTTACCCTAACCCTCACCCTAACCCTAACCTTCACCCTCAACCTCAGCCTCAGCCTAAACCTAAGCCTAAGGATAACCCTCACCCTAACCCTCACACTCACAATCACCCTAACCCTGATCTTAAACCTAACCCTATCCCTAAACCTCAACCCTACCCTCACCCTCACCCTAACCCGAACACTAACCCTAACCCTAATCCACACCCTAACCCTCCCCCTAAACCTAACTCTAACACTAAACCTCATCCTCAACCTAACCCTAACCCTAAACCTAATGCTAAAGCTCACCCTAAACCTCAGCCTAAGCCTAACCCTCACCCTCACCCTCAACCTATTCGTAACTGTAACCCTAACCGTAACAATACCACTAAACCTAACCCCAAACATAACCCTAACCCTCACCCTAACCCTAATAATAACCCTAACCATAAACCTCACCCAAACCCTCACCCTAACCCTCACCTTCACCCTCACTTTCACCCTCACCCTCACTGTAAGTCTAACCCTAACCCTAACAATAACACTAATCCTAACACTAAACTTAACACTAACCCTAATCTTAAAACTCACCCTCACCCTAACCCTAATTCTAACCCTCACCCTCACCCTATCACTAACCCTCATGTCACGGTAACCCTAACTCTCATCCTAACCCTCACCTTAAACCTAAAACTCACCCCAACAGTAAACCTAAATGTCACCATCACCCTAGCCCTCACCCTAACTCTAATCCAAACCCTAATCCTCATACGAACCCTCATCAGAACCCTAACCCTAAATCTCACGCTAACCCTCTCTTCAACCTTAACTCTAACCCTCAACCTCACACTCACCCAACCCTAACCCTAACCCTAACCCTAAACCTCACCCTAAAAATCACCGTAACCCTAACACTCACACTCACCCTCAAACTCAGAATAACCCTAAAAATAATCCTAACCCTAACCCTCACCCTAACCATAACCCTCACCCTAACCCAAACCCTCACTCTAAAACTTACACTCACCATAAAACTAACCCTAACCCTAACACTAACCCTCACACTAACCCTAACCCTAACCCTAACCCTAAACCTCAACCTAACCCTCAACCTCACCATAAACCTAACACTAACCCTAACCCTCACCCTCACCCTAACCCTCCCCCTAACCCTATACCTAACCCTAAACCTCACCCGCACAATAACCCTAACAATAACCCTAAACCTAAACCTCACACTAACCCTAAAACTAACCCTCACCCCCACCCTCACCCTCAGAGTAACTCTAACCCAAACCCTAACAACACTAACCCTCACCCTTACCATCCGCCTAACCCTAATCCTCACCCCCACCCTCACCCTCAGCCTAACCCTCAGCATAAGCATAACCCTCACCCTTACCCTCACACTCACCCTCACCTGTACCCTAATCCTAAACCTAAACCTAACCCTGAAACTCAAGGGAACCCTCATCCTCACCCTAACCCTAAACTTAAACCTCCCCCTAACCCTCCCCCTAACCCTAATTCTACCCCAAAACATCATCCTCACCCTAACCCTAACCCTAACCCTAACCCTAACCCTAAACCTCACTCTAAACCTCACCCTAACCCTAACCCTCACCCTCACCCTCAACCTACCCTTAACTCTAACTCTAACCCTAAATATAACACTAACCCTATACCTAACCCTAACCATAACACTCACCCTCAGCCTCACCCTCACCGCAAACATAACCCTAACAATAAAACTAACAATAACCCTAAACCAAACAACAGCCCTAACCCTAACTCTAACCCTAACCCTAACACTAACCCTAACCGTAAACCTCACCCTAACAATGCCCCTAAACCTAACTCTAACCCTAAACCTCACCCTCACCCTAATCCTAAGAGTAACCCTAAAACTCAACCTAACCCTAACCACTAAGCTCACCATAATCGTAACCCTAAACCTCACCCTAACCCTGTCCCTAAACCTAACGCTAACACTAAACCTCACCCTCACCCTATCCCTAACCCTAATCCAAAACCTCACCCTAAACCTCACCCTAATCCTAACCGTAACTCTCACCCTAATCCTAAGCCTAACCCTAACCCTCAACCTAACCCTAACCCTCATGCTCTCGGTAACCCTACCTAACCCTCACACTATCCCTAAACTTAACCTGAAACTTAACTCTCACCCTAACCCTACCCCTAAACCTTACCATAACCCTAACCCTCACCCTCACCCTCACCCTAATCCTAAGCCTAACCCTAACCCTCAACCTAAACCTAACAATCACGCTCACAGTAACCCTAATCCTCACACGCACCCTAAGCCTTACCCTAATCCTAATCCTAACACTAAGCCTAACCCTCACCCTAACCCTCCCTGAAACCCTATGTCTAACAGTAACACTGAACCTAAAACTCACCCTCAGCCTCACCCAAACCCTAACTCTAAACCTAAACCTCACCATCACCCTATCCCTAACCGTAACCCTAACCCTAAACGTCACCCTAACCCTAATGCTAAACCTCACCCTCACCCTAGCCTTCATCCTAACCCTAATTCTAACCCTAAACCTCGTCCTAACCCTCACCATAATCCTCACCCTCAACCTAACCCTCACCTTAAGCCTAACCCTAACATTAATCCTAACCTAAACCCTAATACTAAACCTCACCCTAACACTAACCCTAAACATCACCCTAACCCTAAACCTCACCCTAACACTAACCCTATACCTCATCCTCACCCTAGACCTCACCCTAATCCTAACCCGCATCCTCACCCTAAACCTCACACTAACCCTAACACTAATCCTCAATCTAACCCTAACCCTCACCCTCACCCTAACCCTATCCCTCCCCCTAACCCTAACCCTAACCCTTACCGTAAACCTCACCCTCAGCCTAACCCTCACCTTTACCCTTACCCTCACACCCAACCTAACCCTTACCCTAAGCCTAACCCTCACCCTAACCCTATCTCTACCCCTAAACCTCACCCTTAGCCTAATCCTAACTCTAAACTTAACACTAACAATAACACTAACCCTAACCCTTACCATCACCCTAACCTTAATCCTCACCCCCAACATCAGCCTCAGTCTAACCCTAAGCCTCACCCTAACCCTCATACTCACCCTCACCCTAACCCTAATCCTTAACCTAACCCTATCCCTAAACCTCAACCTAACCCTCACCCTCATCTTAAACCTAAGCCTAAACCTAACCCTAAACCTCCCCTTAACCTTAACTCTAACCCTAAACCTCACCCTCACCCTAACCCTAACCCTAAACCTCACCCTAAAACTCACCATAACCTTAACACTCATCCTCACCCTCAACCTAAACTTAAATCTAACCCTAACCCAAACAATAACACGAACACTAACTATAACCATAACCATAACCATAACCCTCACCCGCAGCCTCACCCTCACCGCAAACTTCACCCTAACCATAACACTAACAATAAACCAAACCCTAACCCTAACCGTAACCCTCACCCTAACCTTAACACTAACCCTAACCCTAAACCTCACCCTAACCCTGCCCCTAAACCTAACTCTAACCCAAAACCTCACCCTAAACCTCACCCTAACCCTAACCCTAACCCTAACCCTAATCCTAAGCTTAACCCTAACCCTCAACCTAACCCTAACCCTCACGCTCACCGTAACCCTAACCGTAATCCTCACCCTCACCCTAAACTTAACCAGAACCCTAAATCTCACCCTACCCCTACCCCTAAACTTTACCCTAACCCTAAACCTCACCCTCAACCTCACCCAAACCCTTACCCTAATCGTAATCCTAACATTAAGCCTAAACCTCACTCTCACGCTAAACCTCACCGTATCCCTAACTCTAACACTAACCCTAACCCTAACCCTCACCCTCAGCCTCAACCTAACCCTAACTCTAACCCTAAACCTCACCTTCACCCTATCCCTAACACTAAACCTAAACCTAAACCTCACCCTAACCCTAAACCTAAATCTCACCGTCACCCTAGCCTTCACCCTAAACCTAATCCGAACCCTAACCCTAATCCTAAGCCTAACCCTAACCCTCAACCTAACCTTAACCCTCAACCTCACTGTAACCCTTACCCTAATCATCACTCTAACCCTAAACTTAACCGGAACCCTAACTCTCACCCTAACCCTAAACCTAACCCTCTCCCTAACAATAACCCTCACCCTCACACTCACCCTCAGCCTAACCCTAAGCCTAACCATAACGCTAACCCTAAATCTCACACTCACCCTAACCCTAACCCTATTCCTAATCCTAACCCAAACCCTAAACCTCACCCTCACCCTAACCCTCACCTTAAGCCTAACCCTAACATTAATCCTATCCCTAAACCTCACACTAAACCTCACCCTAACACTAACCTAACCATCACCCTAACGCTAAGCCTCACCCTAACACTAACCATAACCCTCATCCTCACCCTAGACCTCACCATAATCCTAACCCATATCCTCACCCTAAACCTCACACTAACCCTAACACTAATCCTCAATCTAACCCTCACCCTCACGCTAACCCAAACCCTATCCCTCTCCCTAACCCTAACACTAACCCTTAGCGTAACCCTCACCCTCAGCCTAAACCTCACTTTACCTTTACCGTCACACCCACCCTAACCCTTACCATCACCATAACCTTAATCCGTACACCCACCATCACCCTCAGCCTAACCCTAAGACTAAGCCTAAACCTCACCCTAACCCTCACACTCCCCCTCACCCTAACCCTAATCCTAAAACTAACCCTATCCCTAAACCTCAACCTAACCCTCACCCTCATCCTAAACCTAACCCTAAATCTCACCCTAACCCTCTCTTCAACCCTAACTCTAACCGTAAACCTCACACTCACTCGAGCCCTAACCCTAACCCTAAACCTAAACCTCACCCTAAAAATCACCCTAACCCTAACACTCATACTCACCCTCAACCTAACCTTAATTCTAACCCTAACCCTAACAATAACACTAACACTAACCCTAACCCTAACCATAACCAAAACCCTCACCCTAACCCTAACCCTCACCCTCACCCTCACCCTCAGAATAACCCTAAACCTAACCCTAACAATAATCCTAACCCTAACCCTCAACCTAACCATAACCCTCAACCTAACCATAACCCTCACCCTAACCCAAACCCTCACACTAACACTAACCCTAATCCTAACACTAACCCTCACACTAACCCTAACCCTAAGCCTAACCCTAAACCTCAACCTAACCCTCAACCTCACCATAAACCTAACACTAACCCTAACCCTCACCCTCACCCTAACCCTCCCCCTAACCCTATAACTAACCCTAAACCTCACCCTCACAATAACCCTAACAATAACCCTAAACCTAACCCTCACACTAACCCTAACACTAACCTCACCCCAACATCACACTAAGAGTAACTCTAACCCTAACCCTAACAATAACACTAACACTAACCCTTATCATCCCGCTAACCCTAATCCTCACCCCCCACCCTCACCCTCAGCCTAACCCTCAGCCTAAGCCTAACCCTCACCCTAACCCTCACACTCACCTTCACCTGAACCCTAATCCTAAACCTAACCCTATCCCTAAACCTCAAGCGAAACCTCATCCTCAACCTAACCCTAAACCTGAACCTCACCCTAACCCTCCCCCTAACACTAACTCTACCCCTAAACCTCACCCTCACCCTAACCCTAACCCTAACCCTAAACCTCAATCTAAACTTCACCCTAAACCTAACCCTCACCTTAACCCTCAACCTACCCTTAACTCTAACCCTAACCCTAACAATAACACTAACCCTAACCCTAACCCTAACCATAAACCTCACCCTCAGCCTCACCCTCACTGCAAAGTTAACCCTAACCATACCACTAACAATAACAATAACCCAAACAATAACACTAACCCTAACCCTCACCCTAACCCTAACACTAACCCTAATCCTAAACCTCACCCTAACCCTGCCCCTAAACCTAACTCTATCCCTAAACCTCACCCTCACCCTAACCCTAACCCTAACCCTAATCCAAAAACTCACCTTAAACCTCACCCTAACCCTGACCCTAACCCTCACAATAATCCTAAGCCTAACCCTAACCTCAAACTGACCCTAACATTCATGCTCACCCTAATCCTAAACCTAATCCTCACCCTAACCCTAAACTTAACCCGAAACCTAACTCTCACCCTAACCCTACCCCTATCCCTTACCATAACCCTAACCTTCACCCTCACCGTCACCCTAATCCTAAGCCTAAGCCTAACCCTCAACCTAAACCTAACAATCACGATCACTGTAACCCTAACCCTCACACTCACCCTAAACCTTACCCTAAACCTAATCCTAACACTAAGCCTAACCCTCACCCTCACTGTAATCCTCAATGTGACCCTATTTCTAACACTAACACTAAACCTAACACTCACTCTCAGCCTCACTCTAACCCTAACAATAACCCTTAACCTCAACGTCACCCCATCAGTAACCCTAACCCTAACCCTAAACGTCACCCTAACCCTAACCCTAAACCTCAACCTCACCCTAGCCCTCACCCTAACCCTAATTCTAACCTTAACCCTCATCCTAACCCTCACCCTAAACCTCACCCTCACCCTAACCCTCACCTTGAACCTAACCCTAACATTAATCCTAACCCTAACCCTAACACTAAACTTCACCATAACACTAACTCTAACCATCACCCTAACCCTAAACCTCACCCTAACACTAACCCTAAACCTCATCCTCACCCTAGACCTCACCATAATCCTAACCCTCATCCTCACCCTAAACCTCACCATAACCCTGACACTAATCCTCAATCTAATCCTCACCCTCACACTAAACCTAACCCTATCCCTCACTCTAACCCTAACACTAACCCTTACCGTAACCCTAACCCTAACCCTAACCCTAACCCTAACCCTAACCCTAAACCTAACTCTAACCCAAACCTCACCCTGAAACTCACCCTAACCCTAACCCTACCCCTCACCCTAATCCTAAGCCTAACCCTAACCCTCAATCTAACCCTAACCCTCACGATCACCGTAACCCTAACCCTCACCCTAACCCTAAACTTAACCCGAAAACTAAATCTCAAACTAACCCTACCACTAAGCCTTACCCTATTCCTAAACCTGACCCTGACCCTCACCCTCACCCTCACCCTAACCCTTACCCTAATCCTAATCCTAACACTAAGCCTAACCCTCACTCTCACCCTAACCCTCATCATAAACCTAACTCTAACACTAACCCTAACCCTAACCCTCACCTCAGCCTAAACCTAACCCCAACTCTAACACTAAACCTCACCCTCACCATAACCCTATCACTAACCCTAACCCTAAACCTCACCCTAACCCTAAACCTCACCCTCACCCTAGCCCTCACCCTAACCCTAATCCTAACCCTAACCCTCATCCTAACCCTCACCCTAACAGTAAACCTAACCCTCACTGTCACACTCACCCTAACCCTAATCCGAACCCTAACCCTCAAACTAACCCTAACCCTCACCCTCAACGTAACCCTTACCCTAACCCTCAACTTAACCCTAAACTTAACCCAAACCCTAACTCTCACCCTAACCCCAAACCTAACTCTCACCCTAACAATAACCTCAACTTCACCCTCAGCCTAACCCTAATCCTAACCCCAACCCTCCTACTAATCCTCACCCTAACCTAACCCTAACCATCACCCTAACCCTAATCCTCACCCCCAACCTCACCCTCAGCCTAACCCTAAGCCTAAGCCTAACTCTAACCCTAACACTAACCCTTACCGTAAACCTCAACCTAACCCTCAACCTTACCCTAACCCTAACACTAACCCTAACCCTAACCCTCAAAGTAACCCTCGCCCTAACCCTATATATAAAACTAAACCTCTCCCTCACCCTTATCCTAATCCTAACCCTAACCCTAAACCTGACCCTAATCCAAACACTAATCCTCACCCTCACCCTCAACCTCACCCTCACCATAACTCTAAACCTAACCCTAACAATAACACTAATCCTAACCCTAAACCTAACCTTAACCGATATCCTAAACATAATCCTAACACTCACCCAACCCTAACACTAATCCTAACCCTAACCCTCAAGCTAACTCTACCCCTCACCGTAACCCTAACCCTCATCCTAACCCTCATCCTAACCCTCACCCGAATCCTAATCCTAACCCTAAACCTTACCCTAACACTAACCCTAAACCTCACTCTCACCCTAGTCCTCACCCTAACCCTAATCCTAACCCTCATCTTCACCCTAACCTTAAAATTAACCAAAATCTAACACTCACCCTAAACCGAACCGTAACCCTCAACCTAACCCTAACCCTCAACCTCACCCTCACCCTCAGCCTAACCCTAAGCCTAAGCCTAACCCAAACCCTAACCCTCACACTCACCCTAACCCTAACCCTAAGCTTAATCCTAACCCAAACCCTAAAATTCACGCTAACACTCACCCTAACCCTAAACTTAACAGTAACCCTAACCCTAACCCTAACCCTCATCCTCAGCCTCACCTTAACCCTAACTCTAAACCTAAACCTCACACTCACCCTAACCCTAACCCTAACACTAACACTAAACCTTACCCTCAACCTAACCCTAAACCTCATCTTCACCCTAGCCCTCACCCTAAACTTAAACCTAAAACTAACCCTAACCCTCACACTCACCCGCACCCTCACCCTCACCGTAACTCTAACCCTAACCCAACCCCTAACCCTAAAACTCACTCTAACCCTAACCCTAACCCTAACTCTAACACTTACCATCACCGTAACCCTAACACTAACCCTAAACCAAACCCTTCCCCTAACCCTCTCCTAACCCTATATCTAACCCTAAACCTCACACTAACCCTAATCCTAACACTCAACCTCAGCCTCACCCTCACCATCACCCTCACCATAACTGTAAAACTAACCATAAAATTAACACTAACCCTAACCCTAAACCTAACCCTAACCCTAACCCTAATGCTAACACTCACCCTCACCCTAACCCTAATCCTAACCCTAACCTTCACCCTAATCCTAAACTCAAACTCACGGTAACCCTAACCTTCATCCTAACCCTCACCCTAAACCTAACCCTAACCTTAAACCTTACCCTATCACTAAACCTAATCCTAACCTCACCCTAACCTAACTGTAACCATCAACCAAACCCTAACCCTCACGCTAACCGTAACCCTAACCCTAACTCTCACCCTAACCCTTAACTTAACCTGAACCCTAACTCTCAAGCTAACCCTAACCCTAACCCTCAACCTAAAGCTAACCCTAACCGTCACCCTCTCCCTCAGCCTAACCCTAAGCCTAAGCCTAACCCTAACCCTAAACCTAACACTCACCCTAACCATTACCCTAATCCTAATCCTAACCCTAAGCCTAACCCTCACACTCTCCTTAAACCTCACCCTAACCCTAACTCTAACACTAACCCTAAACCTAACACTCAACCTCAGCCTCACCCTTACCCTAACTCTAACCCTAAACCTCACCCTCAGCCTAACCCTAATCCTAAACCTCATCCTAACCCTCACCCTAACACTAACCCTAACCCACACCCTCACCCTCACCCTAACTCTAATAACTAACCCTAACCCTCAAACTAACCCTAACCCTCAACCTCAACATAACCCTTACTCTAACCCTTACCCTAAACATAAACTTAACCTGAGTCCCACCTCTCACCCTAACCCTAACCCTCACCCTAACCCTAACCCTAAACCTCACCCTCACCATAGCCCTCACCCTAACCATAATCCTAATCCTAACCATTATTCTAACCCTCCCCCTAACCCTTACCCTAACCCTCACCCTAACCCTAAACCTCACCCTCAACCTCACCCTCACCCTAACCCTAATACTAAACCTTACCCTCACCCTCACCCTCATTCTCAGTGTAAACCTAAGTCTAATCCTAACACTAAACCAAACCCTCACACTCACCCTAACCCTTACCCTAATCCTAATCCAAACCCTAACCCTCACCCTCACCCGCAGCCTCACCTTAAGCCTAACTCTAACCCTAAAACTCACCCTTACCCTAACCCTAACCCTAACCCTAAAACTCACCCTCACCCTAGCCCTCACCCTAACCCTAATCCTAACCCTAACCCTCATCCTAACCCTCACCATAACCCTAAACCTCACCCTCACCCTAACCCTAATCCTCACTCTCACCCTAACCCTAACCCTAATCCTAATCCTAACCTTAACCCTAACCCTCACCCTCACCCTAAACCTCACCCTCACCCTAACCATAACCCTAAACCTAAACCTCCTACTAACTCTCACCCCAACCCTAACCATAACACTAACTCTAACCTAACCCACAACCAAACCCTTACCCTAACCCTAACTCTAATCCTAAACCTCACCCTCACCCAAAACCTAACTCTAACCCTAACGCAAACCCTAACTTTAACTTAACCCTAACCCTAGCCCTCACCCTCATACTCACTGTAACCTTAATCCCAAACCTAACCCTAACAATAACCGTAACCCTAATCCTAACCCTCAACCTAACCATAACCCTCACCCTATCCCAAACTCTGACCCTAACACTCACCCTCACCTTCACAGTAACCCTAACCGTAACCTCACACTAACCCTCATCCTAACAATTACCCTCACCGTAACACTAACCCTAACCCTAACACTAACCCTCACACTAACCCTAACCATCACCCTAACCCTAAACCTCACCCTAAAACTAACCCTAAACCTCACCCTCACCTTAGCCCTCACCCTAACCCTAGCCCTCATCCTCACCCTAAACCTCACACTAACCCTAAAACTTTTCCTCAATCTAACCCTCACCTTAACTCTAACCCTAACCCTAATGCTCACCCTAACCTTAACTCTCACCCTTAAAATAACCCTCACCCTCAGTCTAACCATCATCTTTACCATTTCCGTAACCCCCACCCTAACCCTCACCCAAACCCAAACACTCACCCTAACCCTAACTCTACCCCTAAACCTCACCCTCAACCTCACCCTAACTCTAAACCTACCCTAACACTAAATCTCACCCTAAACCTAACCATAACCCTTATCCTCAACCAAACGTTCACCTAACCCGAAGTCTAAGCCTAACACTTAACCTAACCCACACCCTCAACCTATCACTCACCCTAACCATAATCCTAAACCTAACCCTCATCCAAACCCTCACCCTAACCCTAACCCTAACCCTAACCCCCACCGTAACCCTCACCCTAACCCTAACCCTAACCCTAACCCTAACCCTAACCAAAACCTAACTCTCACCCTAAACCTAACCGTAACCCTCACCCTAACCCTAACCCTCAACATCACCCTCACCCTCAGCCTAAACCTAAGCCTAAGCCTAACCCAAACCCTAACCCTCACACTCACCCTAACCCTAACCCTAAGCCTAATCCTAACCCAAACCCTAAACCTCAGGCTAACCCTCACCCTAACCCTAAAATTAACAGTAACCCTAACCCTAACCCTAACCCTCACCCTCAGCCTCACCTTAACCCTAACTCTAAACCTAAACCTCACACTCACCCTAACCCTAAACCTAACCCTAACACTAAACCTTACCCTCAACCTAACCCTAAACCTCATCTTCACCCTAGCCCTCACCCTAACCTTAAACCTAAAACTAACCCTAACCCTCACACTCACCACACCCTCACCCTCACCGTAACCCTAACCCTAAACCAACCCCTAACCCTAAAGCTCACTCTAACCCTAACTCTAACGCTAACTCTAACCCTTACCCTCACCGTAACCCTAACACTAACCCTAAACCAAACCCTCCCCCTAACCCTCTCCTAACCCTATATCTAACCCTAAACCTCACACTAACCCTAACCCTAACCCTAACCCTAAACCTAACCCTCAACCTCAGCCTCACCCTCACCATCACCCTCAACATAACTCTAAAACTAACCATAAAATTAACACTAATCCTAACCCTAAACCTAACCCTAACCCTAACCCTAATGCTAACACTCACCCTCACCCTAACCCTAAACCTAACCCTAACCCTCACCCTAACCCTAAACCTCAAACTCACGGTAACCCTAACCTTCATCCTATCCCTCACCCTAAACCTAACCCTAACCTTAAACCTTACCCTAACACTAACCCTAACCCTAACCCTCACCCTAACCTAACTGTAACCCTCAACCTAACCCTAACCCTCACGCTAACAGTAACCCTAACCCTAACCCTCACCCTAACCCTTAACTTAACCTGAACCCTAACTCTCAAGCTAACCCTAACCCTAAACCTCAACCTAAAGCTAACCCTCACCCTCACCCTTTCCCTCAGCCTAACCCTAAGCCTAAGCCTAACCCTAACCCTAAACCTAACACTCACCCTAATCATTACCCTAATCCTAATCCTAACCCTAAGCCTAACTCTCATGCTGACCCTAACCCTCAACCTAACCCTAACTCTAACACTAACCCTAAACCTAACACTCAACCTCAGCATCACCCTTACCCTAACTCTAACCCTAAAACTCACCCTCAGCCTAACCCTAATCCTAACCCTCATCCTAACCCTCAACCTATCACTAACCCTAACCCACACCCTCACCCTCACCCTAACGCTAATAACTAACCCTAACCCTCAAACTAACCCTAAACCTCACCCTCACCATAACCCTTACTCTAACCCTTACCCTAAACATAAACTTAACCTGAATCCCAACTCTCACCCTAACCCTAACCGACACCCTAACCCTAACCCTAAATCTCAACCTCACCATAGCCCTCACCCTAACCATAATCCTAATCCTAACCATTATTCTAACCCTCCTCCTAACCCTTACCCTAACCCTCACCCTAACCCTAAACCTCACCCTCAACCTCACCCTCACCCTAACCCTAAGCATAAACCTAAGCCTAACCCTAACACACACACTCACCCTCACCCTAACCCTAATCCTAAAGCTTACCCTCACCCTCACCCTCACTCTCAGTGTAACCCTAAGTCTAATCCTAACACTAAACCTAACCCTCACACTCACCCTAACACTTACCCTAATCCTAATCCAAACCCTAACCCTCACCCTCACCCGCAGCCTCAACTTAAGCCTAACTCTAACCCTAAAACTCACCCTTACCCTAACCCTAACCCTAACCCTAAACCTCACCCTCACCCTAGCCCTCACCCTAACCCTAATCCTAACCCTAACCCTCATCCTAACCCTCACCATAAACCTAAACCTCACCCTCACCCTAACCCTAACCCTCACTCTCACCCTAACCCTAACCCTAATCCTAATCCTAACCTTAACCCTAACCCTCACCCTCACCCTAACCCTCAACCTCACCCTAACCCTAACCCTAAACCTAAACCTCCTACTAACTCTCACCCCAACCCTTACCATAACACTAACCCTAACCTAACCCACAACCAAACCCTTACCCTAACCCTAACTCTAATCCTAAACCTCACCCTCACCCAAAACCTAACTCTAACCCTAACGCAAACCCTAACTTCACCCTAAACCTAACCCTAGCCCTCACCCTCATACTCACTGTAACCTTAATCCCAAACCTAACCCTAACAATAACCGTAACCCTAATCCTAACCCTCAACCTAACCATAACCCTCACCCTATCCCAAACTCTGACCCTAACACTCACCCTCACCCTCACAGTAACCCTAACCATAACCTCACACTAACCCTCATCCTAACAATTACCCTCACCATAACACTAACCCTAACCCTAACACTAACCCTCACACTAACCCTAACCATCACCCTAACCCTAAACCTCACCCTAAAACTAACCCTAAACCTCACCCTCACCTTAGCCCTCACCCTAACCCTAGCCCTCATCCTCACCCTAAACCTCACACTAAACCTAAAACTTTTCCTCAATCTAACCCTCACCTTCACTCTAACCCTAACCCTAATGCTCACCCTAACCTTAACTTTCACCCTTACAATAACCCTCACCCTCAGTCTAACCATCAACTTTACCATTACCATAACCCCCACCCTAACCCTAACCCTAACCCTTAACCCTAACCGTAACCCTAAAAATAACCCTAACCCTAAAACTAACCCTAAACCTCACCCTCACCCTTACTCTAACCCTAACCCAAACCCTCACCCTAACCCTAACTCTGACACTAAAATTAATGCTAAACGTCAGCCTAACCCTAACCCTAACCCTAACCCTCATGCTAGCACATACCCTAACCCTAATCCTAATATTAACCCTAACTCTAACCCTCACACTCACCCTCTCCTTAACCTTAATCCTAATCCTAACCCTAACCCTTACCCTAACCCTAACTCTAACCCTAACCCGAACCCTAAACCTAACCCTAATCCTCAACCACACCCTCACCCTAAGCCTAACCCTAAGCCTGTCCCTAACACTAACCCTAACGCTAACCCTAAACCTCACCCTTACCCTAACCCTATCTCTAAACCTAACCCTAAACCTCACCGTGACCCTAATCCTAACCCTCACCCCCACCCTCAGCCTCAATGTAACTCCAACCCTAACCCTAACAATAACACTAACCCTAACCCTAACGATCACCCTAACCCTAACCCTCACCCCCACCCTCAACCTCAGCCTAACCCTCAGCCTAAGGCTAACACTAACACTATCCCTCACCCTCATTCTCACCCTAACCCTAATCCTAACCCTAACCCTATCCCTAAACCTCAACCTAACCCTCACCCTTACCCTAATGTTAACACTAAACCTAACCCTCACCCTCACCCTAACCATCCCCCTAACCCAAACTGTAACCCTAAACCTCAACAGCACCCTAACATTAAACCTAACCCTAACCCTAAACCTCACCTTAAAACTCACCCTAATCCTCATCCTCACCCTCACTCTCACCAAGCCCGTAACTATAATCCTAACCCTAACAATAATAGTAACCCTAACCCTAACCCTAACAATAACCATAAACTTCACCCTGTGCCTCACCCTCACCGCAAATGTAACACTAACCATAACACTAACAATAACCCTAAACATAACCCTAAGCCGAAGCCTAAGCCTAAGCCTAAGCCTAACCCTAACCCTCACCCTAAACCTAACCCTAACCCTAACCCTAACCCTAACCCTAACACTAAACCTAAACCTAACCCTAACCCTAAACCTCATCCTAGCACTCATCCTAAACCTAAACCTAACCCTAACCCTCACTCTCGGCCTAAGCCTAAGCCTAAGCTTAAGCCTAACCCGAACTCTAAACCTCAAACTAACCCTCAACTTAACCCTAACCCTAATACTAACTCTAACTCTAACCCTAAACCTCACCATCACCCTAACCCTAACTCTAACCCTAACCCTAAAACTAAACTTCACCCTAATCCTAAACCTAACCCTCACCCTCAACCTCACCGTAACCCTAACCCTAACCCTAACAATAACCCTAACACTAAACCTAACCCTCACCCTAAACATAACCCTCCACATAACCCCAACCCTCAATCTAACCCTCACCCTCACCCTAACCCTAACCCTAACCCTCACCCTCACCCTAACCCTAAACGTAACCCTAACCCTCACCGTAACCCTCACCCTAACCCTAACCCTAATCCTAACCCTAACCCTAATTCTAAACCAAAACCTAACCCTAACCCTAACCATCACCCTAAACCTATTCCTCATCCCCACCTTCACCCTGAGCCTAAACCTAAGCCTAAACCTAACCCTAACCCTAACCCCCACACTTACCCTCACCCTAACCGGAACACTAACACTAACCCTAACTCTAACCGTAAACCTCACCCTCACCCTAACCCTAACTCTAACCCTAACCTGAAACCTAAAACTCATCCTAACACTAACCCTCACCGTCACCCTCAACATAACCCTAACCCTAACCCTAACAATAACCCTAACCCTAACACTAACCCTCATCCTAACCATAGCCTTCACCCTAACCCTAACCCTCACTCTAATACTTACCCTCACCCTAACACTAACCCTAACCATTACACTAACCCTTACACTAACCCTAACCATCACACTAACCCTAAACCTCACCCTAACCCTAACTCTCACCCTCAACCTATCCCTCAACCTAACCCTAACCCTCATCCTCACCCTTAACCTCACACTAACCATAACACTAATCCTGAATCTAACCCTCAACCTCACCCTAACCCTAACCCTCACCTTACCATAAACCTCACCCTCAGCCTAACCCTCACCTTTACCCTCAGCCTCAGCCTAACCCTAAGCCTAAGCCTAACCCTAACCATAACCCTCACCCTCACCCTAGCCCTCACCCTAACCCTAATCCTAACCCTAACACTCATCCTAACCCTTAACCTACCATAACCCTAACCATCATTCTAAACCTAATCCTCATCCCCACCCATACTCTCAGCCTAACCTTAAGCCTAAGCCAAACCCTAACCCTAACCCTCACACTCACCCTACCGTCAACCTAACCCTAAACCTAATCCTAACATTAAACCTCAACCTACCCCTCACCCTAACCCTAACACTAACCCTAACCCTAAAACTCAACCTAACCCTCCCCCTAACCCTAACTCTAACCCTAAACCTCACCCTCACCCTAACCATAATCCTAAAACTAAACCTCAACCTAACCCTGATCCTAACACTCACCCTCACCCTCACCCTTACTGTAACTCTAACCCTAACCTTAACTATAACACTAACCCTAAACCAAACCCAAACCCTGAACCTCACCGTAACTCTAACCCTAACACAAACCCTCACCCTAATCCCAATCCTAACCCTCAGCCTCACCTTACCCTCACTCTCAAGATAACCCTAACCCTAAACATCACCCTAACGCAAACCCTAACACTCACGCTAACTCTAGCCCTCCCCCTAACCCTAATTCTATACATCATCCTAACAATCACCCTAACTCTAAAACCCTAACTCTAACACTCACCCTCAACCTCACGCTCCGCCTAAGCCTCCGCCTCAGCCTAAGACTAACCCTGACCCTCACACTGACCCTCACTCTAACCCTAACCATAACACTAAACCTAACCCTAACCTTCACACTAACCCTCCCCCTAACCCTAACTCTAACCCTAAACCTCACACTCACCCTAACCCTAATCCTAAACCTGACCCTAAATCTCACCCTAACCCTAACCCTAACCCTCACCCTTACCCTCACCCTCACCCTCACCGTAACTCTAACCCTAACCCTAACAATAACACTAATCCTAACTCGAAACCTAAACCTAACCCTAATCCTATCCATAACCATCACCCTCAGCCTCACCATCACTGCAAAAGTCACCAGAACCATAACACTAACAATAATGCTAACCCTAACCCTAATCCTAACTATCACACTCACCCTAACCATCATCCTAACCCTTACCCTAACAATAACCCTAACCCTCACCCTCACCTTAGCCTTCACCCTAACCCTAATCCTAAACTTATCCCTCACTCTAACCCTAACCCTAATCCTCACCATAAACCTCACACTCACCCTAACCCTCATCCTCACCCTAACCCTCACCCTAACCCTAACCCTCACCCTCACCATAATCCTAAACCTCATCCTAACCCTCGCCCTAACCCTAACTCTAAAACTAAACCTCACCCTAACAATAACCCTAACCCTCACCCTCACCCTAGCCCTCACCCTAAACCTAATCCTAACCCTAATCCTCATTCTAACACTCACCCTAACCCTAACCCTAACACTCACCCTAACCCTAATCCTAACCCTAACCCTCAACCTAACCCTAAACCTCACCCTCACTGTAACCCGAACCCTAAACCTCATCCAACTGTAAACTAAACACAAACCCTAACTCTCACCCTAACGCTAACCCTAACCCAAACCCTAACCCTAAACCTCAACCTTAACCTCCCCCTCAGCTTAACCATTAGACTAACCCTAACCCTAAGCCTAACCCAAACACTCACCCTAATACTAACCCTAATCCTAATCCTAACCCAAACCCTAACCCTCACCCTCATCCTAACCCTCACCCTAACCCTAACACAAACCCTCACACTAACCATCACCCTAACCCTAAATCTAACCCTAAACCTCACCCTCACCCTAACCCTAACCTAACCCTAAACCTAAACCTCACACTAACCTTAACCCCTACCCTCACCCTCATCGTCAGCCTAACCCTCACCCTAAACCAAACCCTCACCATAACCCTAACCCTAACCCTAACCCTAAACCTCACCCTAACCCTAACCTTAATTCTCACCCTCAGCCTCACTCTCACTGTAAACTTAACCCTAACCATAATATTAACAATAACCCTAACCCTAACCCTAATCTAACCCTCACCTTCACCCTCACCCTCAACATAACCCTAACCTTAACCCTAACAATAAACCTGAACCTATCCCTAACCCTCATCCTAACCATAACCTTCACCCTAAACCTAACCCTCACCCTAACACTTACCCTCACCCTAACACTAACCCTAACCATAACACTAACCCTAAACATCACCCTAACCCTAAACCTCACCCTAACACTAACTCTCACCCTCAACCTAGCCCTCAACCTTACCCTAACCCTGATTCCCACCATGAACCTCACACTAACCCTAACACTATTACTGAATCTAACCCTCACCCTCACCCTAACCCTAACCCTCACCCTTACCGTAACCCTCACCCTCAGCCTAACCTTCACCTTTACCCTTACGGTCACCCTCACCCTAATCCTCACCATAACCTAAATCCTCATCCTAACCCTCACCGTAAAGGCAAACCCAACCATCACCCTAACCCTAACCCTCACAACACCCTCAGCCTCAGCCTAACCCTAAGCCTAAGCCTAACACTAACCCTAAACCTAAACCTCAACCTAACCCTCCCCCTAACCATAACTCTAACCCTAATCCTCACCCTCACCCTAACAATAATCCTAACCCTAAACCTCACCCTAACCCTGATCCTAACCCTCACGCTCACCCTCAAATTATTGTAAATCTAATCCTATCCTTAACTATAACACTAACCCTAAACCTAACCCAAACCCTGACCCTCACTGTAACTCTAACCCTAATCCTTACCCTCAGCCTCACCTTAACCTTTAACCTAACACTAACCCTAAATCTTACCCTAAGGCTAACCCTAACCCTCACCCTAACTCTAGCCCTCACCCTAACCCTAATGCTAAACCTAAACCTCATCCTAACACTCACCCTAACCCTAAAACCCTAACCCTAACCCTCACCCTCACCCTCACGCTCTGCCTAAGCCTCCGCCTCAGTCTAAGACTAACCCTGACCCACACACTCACCCTCATCCTAACCCTAACAGTAACACTAACCCTAACCCTAACCCTCACACTAATCCTTACCCTAACGCTAACTCTAACCCTAAACCTCACCCTCACCCTAACCCTAACCCTCACTCACACCTTCCCCATCCGCCTAACATTAAGCCTAACCCTAACCCCAACCCTAACCCTAACACTAACCCTACCCCTTAACCTACCCCTCACCCAAACCCTAACCCTCACCCTCACACTAGCCCATACCCAAACCATAAGCCTAAGCCTAACACTCACCCTAACCCTCACTCTAACCCTAACCCCAACACTCAACCTAACCGTAACCCTCACCCTCACCCTCACCCTAACTCTAAACCTAACCCTAACCCTAACCCTAACCCTAACCCTCACACTCCCCCTCACCTGAACCCTAACCCTAATCCAAACTAACACTAACCCTCAACCCCACACTAAAACTCACCCTATCCCTAACCCTAACCCTAACACTAACCCTTACCCTCACCCTACCCCTCACACTAACCCTAACACTAACCCTCCCCCTCAACCTAGACCATACCCAAACCCTAAGCCTAAGCCTAAACCTCAACCTAACCCTCATTCTAACCCTAACCCCAACACTCACCCTACCCGTAACCCTCACCCTCACCCTCACCCTAATTCTAAACCTAAACCTAACCTTAACCCTAACCCTCACACTCACCCTCACCTTAACCCTAACCCTAATCCTAACCCTAACACTAACCCTCACACCCACACTAAACCTCACCCTAACTCTAACCCTAACACTAACCCTAACCCTAACCTTAAACCTCAGCCTCACCCTAACCCTAACTCTAACCCTAAACCTCACCCTCACCCTAACCCTAACCCTAACGCTAATCCTAAACCTCACCCTAAACCTAAACCTTACCCTAACAGTTACCCTTACCCTAACATGTACACTAACCTTAATACTAACCCTCACAATAACGCTAACAATCACCCTAAACCTAAACCTCGCCCTAACACAAACCCTAACCCTCAACTTCACCCTAGCCCTCACCCTAAACCTAACACGCATCCTCAACCTAAACCTCACTCTAACCCTAACACTAATCCTCAATCTAACCCTCACCCTCACCCTAACCCTAACCAGAACCCTCACCCTTACAATAACCCTCACCCTCAGCCTAACCCATACCTTTACTCTGTCACCCTCATCCTAACCCTCACCCCAAAGCTAACCCTCATCCTAACCCTCACACTAACCGTAACCCTAACCATCACCCTAACCCTAACCCTCACCCTCGACTTCAGCCTCAGCCTAACCCTAAGCCTAAGCCTAACCCTAACCCTCATCCTAACTCTCAACCTAACCATTAACGGAACCATCACTCTAAACCTAATCCTCATCCTCAACATCACCCTCAGCCCAACCCTATTCCTAAACCTAACCCTAACCCTAAACCTAAACCTCAACCTAACCCTCACCCTAACCCTAATCCTAACCCTCACCCTCACTTTAGTACTCAACATAACCCTCACCTCAAACCTAACCCACACCCTCAATGTAACCCGAAACTTAACCCTCCCCCTAACCCTCCCCCTAAACCGAAACCTCACCCTAACCCTAACACTAAACCTCACCCTCACCCTAGCCCTCACCCTAACCCTAATTGTAACCCTAAAACTCATTCTAACCCAAACCCTAACCCTAACCTTAAACCTCAACCTAATCCTAAACCTAATTGTAACCCTCAAACTAATGCTAAACCTGACACTCACTGTAATCTTAACCCTAAACCTCAAACTAACACCAACCCTCACACTCACCCTCGCCTTCAGCCTAAACCTAAGCCAAACCCTAATCATAGCCCTAACCCTCATACTCACCCTCACCCTAAACCTAATCCTAACCCTGACACTAAACCTCACCCTAACCCTAACCCTAACCCTCATGCTTACCCTCACCCTCACCTTCACCGGAACTCTAACCCTAACCCTAACAATAACACTAATCCTAACTCGAAATGTAAACCTAACCCTAATCCTATCCCTAACCCTCACCCTCAGCCTCACCATCTCTGCCTAGGTAACCAGAACCATAACACTAACAATAATCCTAACCATAACCCTAATCCTAACCCTCACCCTCACCCTAACCCTCATCTTCAACCTAACTCTCACCCTAACCCTAACACTCTCCCTCACCATAACCCTAACCCTCATCCTAACCCTCACCCTAACCCTAACCCTAACCCTTAACCTCTTCCTAACAATAACCCTAATCCTCACCCTCAACCTAGCCATCGCCCTAACCCTAATCCTAAACCTAATCCTCATCCTAACACTCCCCCTAAGCCTTAACCGAAAACCTAATTCAAAACCATCACCCTAACCCTAAACTTAACCCGAACACTAACTGTCACCCAAATGCTAACCCTAACCTGAAACCTAAACCTAACACTCACCCTCACCCTAAGCTTAATGCTAAGCCTAATCCTAACCCTAAGCCTAACCCAAGCACTAAACCTAACAATACCACTAATCATAATCCTAACCCTAACCCTAACCCTCACCCTCATCCTAACCCTCACCCTAACCCTAACCCTAACGCCTACCCTTACCCTAACCCTCACCCTAACCCTAACACTAACACTGACCCTAACCCTAAACCTCACCCTAACCCTAACCCTAACCCTCAAGCTCACCCTAACCCTAACCCTAACACGAACCCTCACACTCACCCTCAACTTAATCCTAATCCTAATCCTAACCCTAATCCTCACCTTCACCCTAACCCTCACCCTAACCCTACCCCTAACACCAACACCAGCCCTAACCCTAACCCTAACTGTCACCCTAACCCTAAGCCTAACCCTACCCCTAACCATAACCCTCACACTCACCTTCAATCTAAACCTGATCCTAACCCAAACCCTCACCTTTACCCTTACTGCCACCCTCACCCTAACCCTACCCCTAACACTATCACTAACCCTAATCCAATCCTCACCGTAACCATAAACCTAAACCTCACCCTAACCCTAACCCTAACCCTCACACTCACGCTCGGTCTAAGCCTAAGCCTAACCGTAAGCTTAAGCCTATCCCTAACCCTCACACTGACCCTCACCCTAAACCTAACACTATCACTAACGCTAACTCTAACTCTAAACTTAACCCTCACCCTAAACCTAACTCTAACCCTAACCCTAAACATACACCACACCCTGACCCAAACCCTAACTCTCACCCTCACCGTAAATGTAACACTAACCCTGACCTAACAATAACCCTAACCCTAACCCTAACCCTCATTCTAAACATAACCCTCACCCTAAACCTAACCCTCAAACTAACTCTTACCCTCACCCTAACATTAACCCTAACCCTAACAATAACACTCACACTGACCCTAACCATCACCCTAACATTAAACTTCACCCTTAGCCTAACCCTAAACCTCACTCTCAACCAACCCTCAACCTAACCCTAACCCTCATCCTCATTCTAAACCTCACACTAACCCTAAACTTAATCATCAATCTTAACCTCACCCTCACCCTAACCCTAACCCTCACCCTAACCCTAGACCTTACCTTAATCCTCACACTCAGCCTAACCCTCAGCTTTACCCTTACCATCACCCTCACCCAAATCCCTCACCGTAACCATAACCCTCATCCTAACCTTCACCCTGACCATAATCCTAAGCATCACCCTAACACTAACCCTGACCCTCAACCTCACCATCAGCCTAACCCTAAAGCCTGAGCCTAACCCTAAAACTAACCCTCACCCTCACCCTAGCCCTCACCATAACCCTAATCCTAACCCTAAACTTAATCATAACCCTAAACTTAACATTAACACTAACCATCACTCAAAACCTAATCCTCATCCCCACTCTCACCCACAGCCTAACTCTAAGTCTAAGCCTAACCCTAACCCTAACCCTCACACTCACCCTCACCATAACCCTAATCCTAAACCTAACCCTAACCCTAACCCTAAACCTCAACCTAACCCTCACCCTAACCCTAACCCTAACACAAAACCTAACCCTAACCCTCACCCTAACTATCTCCCTAAACCTAATTCTAAACCTAAACCTTACCCTCACCCTCAACCTAAACCTCAAACTCACCCTCACCCTCACCATAACTCTAACCCTAATCCTAACAAAAACCCTAACCCTAACACTAAACCTAACCCTAACCTTCACCCTAACTCTCCCCCTAACCCTAATTCTAACAATAAACCTAACCCTCACCCTAACCCTAAACCTCACCCTCACCCTCACCCTCACCATAACTCTAAACCTAACCCTAACAATAAACCTAACCCTAACACTAACCTTAACCCTCACCCTCACCGTAACCCTAAACCTAACCCAAGCCCTCACCCTAACCCTAACCCTAACCCTAACACTCACCCTCAGCCTCACCCTCATTGAAAACTTAACCATAACACTAACAATAACCCTAATCCTAACCCTAATCCTAACCATCACCCTCACCCTAAACCTAACCCTAACCTTCACCCTAATCCTTAACCTCAACCTCACCGTAACCCTAATCCTAACACTCACCCTAGCCATAAACCTAATCCTAATCCTAAACTTTGCCATAATGCTAACCCTAACCATGAAACACACCCTTGCCCTCATCCTAACCCTAATCCTAACCCTAAACCTCATCCTATCCCTCACCCTAATCCTAACCCTAAACCTGACCCTAACACTAACCCTCACCCTCACCCTCAGCCTAACCCTAAGCCTAACCCTAACCCTAACCCTCACACTCAACCTCATCCTAACCCTAATCCTAATCCTAACACTAACACTAACCCTAACACTAGCCCTCGCCCTAACCCTCCCCCAAACCTAACTCTAAACCTAAACCTCACCCTCAACCTAACCCTAACCCTCACCCTCATCCTCACCCTCAGCCTAACCCTAAGCCTAACCCTAACACTAAGCCTACCCCTCACCCTAACCCACCCACTAACCCTAACTCTAAACCTAATCCTCACCCTCAACCTAAACCTAACCCTAAACCTCACCCTAAATCTCACCGTAAGTCTAACCCGCACCCTCACCCTCACCCTCAACATAACTCTAACCCCAACCCTAACAATAACACTAACCATAACCCTAAACCTAACCATAAATCTCACCCTCAGCCTCACCCTCACTGCAAACTTAAACCTAAACATAACACTAATATTATCCCTTACCCTAACCCTAACCCTAACAGTAACTCTAACCCTAACCCTAACCCTAATCCTCACCCCACCCTCACCCTCAGCCTAACCCTAAGTCTAACCCTAACCCTAACCCTACCTTTAACCCTAAACCTCACCCTCACCCTAACCCTATCTCAAACCTAACCCTAAACCTCAGCTTAACCCTAACCCTAACCCTACCCGCACACTCACCCTCATGGTAATTCTAACTCTAACCCTAACAATAACACTAACCCTAACCCTAACCATCACCCTAACCCTAATCTTCACCCACAGCCTCACCCTCAGCCTAGCTTTAAGCCTAAGCCTAACCCTAACCCTCACCCTCACCCTAACCCTAATTGTAACAATAACCCTATCCCTAAAACTCAACCTAACTCTCACCCTCACCCTAATGCTAACACTAAACCTAACCCTAACCCTCACACTCACCCTCACCCTCACCCGAATTATAACCCTAAACCTCACGAGCACCCTAACCATAACCATAACCCTAACCCTAAACCTCACCCTAAAACTCACCCAAACCCTCACCCTCACTCTCACCATGACCTTAACTCTAACCCTAACCCTAACAATTATACTAACCCTAACACTAACCCTAACCCTAATACTAACCGTAAACCTCACCCTGAGCCTCACCCTCACCGCAAACTTAACACTAACCATAACACTAACAATAACCCTAACCCTAACGCTAAACCTAAACCTCAACCTAACCCTAAACCTTACCCTTAACCTCACCCTCACCGTAACCTTAACCCTAACCCTAACCTTTACAATAACCCTAAACCTAACACTAACCCTAACCATAACCATAACCCTCACCATAAAACTAACAATAGTCCTAACACTAACCCTCACCATAACCCTAACCCTCATCCTCACCCTAAACCTCACTCTAACCTTAACACTACTCCTCAATCTAATCCTCACCATCACCCTAACCCTAACCCTAATCCTCACCCTAACCCTCAACTTGACCCTTAATGTCACCCTCACCCTAACCCTAATCCTCATCCTAACCCTCACCCAAACCACGACCCTAACCATCATGCTAACCCTAACACTCAACCTCACCCTCAGCTTCAGCCTAACACTAAGCCTATGCCTAACTCTACCCTAATCCTCACCCTCACCCTAGCCCTCACCCTAACCCTAATCCTAACCCTGACTCTCATCCTAACCCTAACGCTAACCCTAAAAATAACCCTAAACCTAACCCTAACCCTCATTCTAAACATAAACCTCACCCTAACACTAAATCTCACCCTAACACTTACCCTCACACTAACCCTAACAATCACCCTAACATTAACACTCACCCTAACCCTAAACCTAACCCTCATGCTCACCCTAGACCTCAACTTAATCCTAACCCTCATCCTCACTCTAAACCTCACACTAACCCCAAAAACGAATCCTCAATCTAAACCACACCCTAACCCTAACCATAAACCTCACCCTAACCCTAACCCTCACCCTTACTGTAATCCTCATTCTCAGCCTAACCCTCACCTTTACCCTTAGTGTCACCCTCACCCTAACCCTCACACTAACCCTAACCCTCATCCTAACCCTCACCCTGATCATAACCCTAAGCATCACCCTAATCCTAACCCTCACCCATAACCTAACCCTAACACTCACTCTCACACTAACGCTCAAATTAACACTAACTCTAACCCTAAACCTCACCCTCACCTTAACCCTAAACCTCAACCTCACACTCACCCTCAGCCTAACCCTAAACCTAACCCTAACCCTCACCCTAACCTCACACTCACCCTCACAGTAACCCTAAACCTAATCCTAAACATAACCCTAACCCTCACCCTAACCTTAACACTAACCATAACATTAACCCTAACACTAATCCTAACCCTAACCCTCACCCTAACACTAACTCTAAAATTGAACCTCACCCTCAACCTAACCCTAACCCTAAACCTCACCATAAACCTAACCCTAAACCTCACCCTCAACCTAGCGCTCAGCCTAACACTAATCCTAAACCTAACCCTCACCCTAAACCTCACACTAACCCTCACCCTAACCCACACCCTAAACCTAATTCTAACATTCATCCTAAACCTAAACCTCACCCTCAACCTCACCCTCAGCCTAAACCTAAGCCTAACCCTTATCCTAACCCTAAACCACACACTCACCCTCACCCTTACCCTAATCCTAACTCTAACCCTAACTCTAACCGTAACCCTCACACTAACCCTCATCCTAACCCTAACCTAACACTAACCCTAACCCTAACCGTCAACCTAACCCTCACCACAAGCCTATCAAACCCTAAACCTCACCCTACCCCTAATCCTAACTCTAACTCTAATCCTAACCCTAAACCTCACACTAACCCTAACCCTAACCCTCACCCTCACCCTCACCCTCAACGTAACCCTAAACCTAAAATTAAAAATAACCCTAACACGAACCCTAACCCTCAACCTAACTGTAACCCTCACCGTAACCCTAACCATCACCCTAACACTAACCGTAACCCTAACACTAACCCTCACTGTAACCCTAACACTCACACTCACCCTCACCCTAAACCTCACCCTAACCCTAACTCTAACCCTAACCATCAACCTCACCCTAGCCCTCACCCTAACCCTAATTCTAACTCTTACCCTCACCTAACACTCAACCCTTATCCTCACCCTAAACCTCACACTAACCCTAACCCTAATCCTCAATCTAAACCTCCCCCTCCCCCTAACCCCTAACCGTCACACTTACCCTAACCCTCACACTTATCTTAACCCTCACCTACAGCCTAACCCTCAACTTTACCCTTACCTTCACCCTCACCTTAACACTCAATGTATCCCTAAACCTCATCCTAAACTTCAAGCTAACCATAACACTAACCATCACCCTAATCCTACCCCTCACCCTCAATCTCACCCTCACCCTAACCCTAATCCTAACCATAACCCTAATCCTAACCATAACCCTCACCCTCAGCCTCATGCACACTCCAAAAGTAACCTTAACCATAACACTAACAATAAATCTAACCCTAACCCCAATACTAACCCTCAACCTCACCCTAACCCTAATCCAAACCCTAACCCTCACCCTAACCCTAACGCTCCCCCTCACTGTAACTCTAACCCTCATCCTAACCCTCACACTAACCCTAATCCTCACCCTCAGTGTAACACTAACCCTCACCCCCAACATCACCCTCAGCCTAAGGCTGAGCCTAACCCTAACCCTAACACTAACCCTCACACACAACCTCACCCTAACCCTAATCCTAACCCTAACCCTATCCCTAAAATTCAACGTAACCCTAACCCTGAACCTAACCTTCCCAATAGCCCAAACTCTAAACCTAATCCTCACTCTCAACCTAACCCTAACCCTAAACCTTACAATAAATCTCACCGTAACCATAACCCTCACCATCACCCTCACCCTCACCAAACTCTAACCCTAACCCTAACAATAACAGTAACCATAACCTTATCCCTAACCATAAACTTCACCCTCAGCCTCACTCTCACTGCAAACTTAAACCTAACCATAACATTAACATTAACCCTTACCCTAACCCTAACCCTAACCCTAACAATCACCCCAAACCAAATCCTCAACCCCAGTCTCACCCTCAGCTTAAACCTAAGCCTAAGCCTAACCATAACCCTCACCATCACCCTTACCCTAACCTTAATCCTAACCCTAACCCTATCCCTAAACCACAACCTAACCCTCACCCTCACCCTAATACTAACACTAAACCTAACCCTAACCCTCACCCTAACCCTCCCCCTCCGCCTAACTCTAACCCTAAACCTCACCAGTACCCTAAACCTAACCCTAACCCTAACCCTAAACCTCACCCTAAACCTCACCCTAACCCTCACCCTCACTCTCACCATGACCGTAACTCTAACCCAAACCCTAATAATAATACTAACCCTAAACCAAACACTAACACTAACCATAACCCTCACCCTGAGCCTCACCCTCGCCGCAAACTTAACACTAACCATAATACTAACAATAACCCTAACCCTAACCCTAAGCCAAACCCTAACCCTTACCCTAACCCTAACCCTCACCCTAACCCTAACCCTAAACCTAATCCTAAGCCTAAAACTAACCCTAACCCTAAACCTAACCCTAAACCTCATCCTAAACCTCACCCTAAACATAACCCTAACCCTCACCCTAAAGCTAACCATAACCGTCACTCTAACCCACACCCTAACCCTCACACTAACCCTAACCCTCACACTAACCCTAACTGTAACCTTAAACCCCTCCATCACCCTAAACCTAACTCTAACCCTAACCCTAAACCTAAACCTCACCCTAACCCTAACCTAACCCTCACCCTTACCCTCAGCTTAACCGTTACCCAAACCCTAAAATAACCCTAACCCAAACCCTAACCCTAAACCTCACCCTCACCGTAACCCTAACCCTAACCCAAGCCATCACCCTAAAATTAACCTTAAACCTAACCCGAAACCTCACCATAACCCTAACCCTAAACCTCACCCTGAGCCTCACCCTCACCTTAAATTTAACCTTAATCATAACACTAACAATAACCCTAACCCTAAACCTAATCCTAACCCTCACACTCACCCTAACACTAACCCCAACCTTAACACTCACGCTAACCCTAAACCTAACCATAATCCTAAACCTCGCAATAATTCTAACCCTAACCCTCACCCTCACACTTGCCCTCATGCTAACCCTAATCCTAACACTAAACCTCATCCTAAACCTCACCTTAATCCTAACCCTAACCCAATCCCTAACCCTAGCCCTAACCCTCAACCTCACACTCAGCCTAACCCTAACACTAACCCTCACACTCAACCTCACCCTAACCCTAATCCTAACACTAAACCTAACCCTAACGCTAACCCTTACAGTCACCCTAACGCTCACCCTAACCCTAACTCTAAACCTAAACCTCACCCTTGCCCTAACCCTAACTCTAACCCTAACCCTAAACCTAAGCCTCACCCTAATCCTAACCCTTACCCTCACCCTCACCTTCACCGTAACCTTAACGCTAACCCTAACCCTAAGAATAACCCTAAACCTAACACTAACCCTAACCATAACCATAACCCTCACCCTAACTCTTCCCCTAACCTTAACTCTAACCCGAAACCTCACCATCACCCTAATCCTAAACCTCACCCTCACCCTCACGCTCACCATATCTCTAACCCAAACCCTAAAAATAAACCTAACCCTAACACTAACCCTAACCCTCATCCTCACTGTAAACCTAAACCTAACCCAAGCCCTCACCCTAACCCTAACCCTAACCCTAACCCTCACCCTAACCCTAAACCTCAACCTCACCGTAACCCTAACCCTAACACTCACCCTAACCCTAAACCTAACCCTAATCCTAAACCTTGCCATAATGCCAACCCAAAACCTCAAACTCACCCTTGCCCTCATCCTAACCCTAATCCTAACCCTAAACCTCATCCTAACCCTCACCCTAACCCTAAACCTCATCATAATCCTAACCATAAGCCTAACCATCATGCTAACCCTAACCCTCAACCTCACCCTCAGTCTCAGCCTAACCCTAAACCTAACCCTAACCCTAACCCTAAAAATAACACTAAACCTAACCCTAACCCTCATTCTAACCATAAACCTCACCCTAACCCTAACCCTCACGGTAACCCTAACCCTCATCCTTACTGTAATCCTCATTCTCAGCCTAACCCTCACCTTTAACCTTACAGTCACCCTCACCCTAACCCTCACACTAACCCTAACGCTCCTTCTAAACCTCACACTGACCGTTACCCTAAGCATCACCCTAACCCTAAACCTCACCCAAAACCTAACCCTAACACTAACCCTCACACTAACACTAACTCTAACCCTAAACCTCTCCCAAACCCTAACCCTCACACTCACCCTAACCCTCAACCTAACACTAAGCCTAACCATAACCCTAACCGTCACACTCACCCTCACCCTCACCCTAAACCTAATCCTAACCATAACCCTAACCCTCAACCTAACACTAACACTAAACCTAACCCTAACCCAAACACTAACCCTAACCCTAACCCTCACCCTAACCCTAACACTAAAATTAAACCTCACCCTCACCCTAACCCTAACCCTATACCTCACCCTAACCCTAACCCAAAACTTCACCTTCACCCCAACAATCACCCTAACCCTCATCCTATCCCTAACCCTCATCCTAACCCTCACCCTAACCCTAATCCTAACACTCACCCTAAACCTAAACCTCACCATCAACCTCATCATCAGCCTAAACCTAAGCCTAACCCTAAACCGAACTCTAACCCACACACTCACCCTCACACTAACCCTAATCCTAACACTAACCCTAACTCTAACCCTAACCCTCACACTAACCCCCACTCTAACCGTAACATAACACTAACCCTAACCCTAACCCTCACACTAACCCTCACCCTAAGCCTAACTCTAACCCTAAACCTCACCCTATACCTAACCCTAACTCTAACACTAATCCTAACCCTAAAGCTCACCCTAACCCTAACCCTAACCCACAACCTGACCCTCACCCTATATGGAACCCTAAACCTAAAATTAAAAATAACCTTAACACTAAACCTAAACCTCACCCTAACTGTAACCCTCACCCTAATCCTAACCCTCACCCTAACACTTACCCTCACCCTAACCTCAACACTAACCCTCACACTAACCATAACACTCACCCTAACCCTAAACCTCACCCTAACCCTAACCCTTACCCTAACCCTCACCCTCACCCTAGCCCACAACCTAACCCTAATTCTAACCCTTATCCTCACCTAACCCTAACCCTCATCCTCATCCTAAACCTCACATTAAACCTAACCCTCATCCTCACCCTAACCCCTAACCCTCACACTTACCCTAACCCTCACCCTAACCCTAACCCTCACCCTTATCTTAACCCTCACCCACACCTTAACCCTCAACTTTCCCCTTACCATCACCCTCACCCTAACACTCACCCTATCCCTAAACCTCATTCTAACCTTCAAGCTAACCGTAACCCTAACCATCAACCTAACCGTAACCCTCACTCTCAATCTCACCCTCAGGCTAAACCTCAGCCTAAGCCTAACCCTAACACTAACCCTCACCCTCACCCTAGCCCTCACCCTAATCGTAACCCTAAACCTCATCCTAACCGTCACTTTAATTCTAAACCTAACTATCACCAAACACTAATACTCACACCCACCCTCACCCTCAGCCTAAGCCTAAGCGTAACCCTAACCCTCACACTCACCCTCACCCAAACCTAATCCTAAACCTAACCCTAACCCTAAACCTCAAACTAACCCTCACACTAACCCTAACCCTAACACTAACCCTAACCCTAACCCTGACCCTAACCCTAACCCTGACCCTAAACCTAACCATAACCCTAACACTAACACTCACACTAACCATAACCCTCACCCTAAACCTAACCCTAACCCTCAACCTCACCCTTAACCCTCAACCTCACCCTAACCCTAATCCTAACCCTAACCCTCACCCTCACTTCAAAGGTAACCTTAACCATAACACTAACAATAACCCTAACCCTAACCCTAACACTCACCCTCACGCTAACCCTAATACTAACGCTAACCCTCACCCTAACCCTAAACCTTACCCTCACCATAACACTAACCCTCATCCTAACACCCTAACCCTAATCCTCACCCTCAACATGACACTAACCCTAACCCCCACCCTCACCCTCAGCCTAACCCTAAGCCTAAGCCTAACCCTAACCCTAACCCTCACACTCACAGTCACAGTAACCCTAATCTTAACCCTAACCCTAACCATAAACCTCACCCTCAGCCTCACTCTCACTGCAAACTTAACCCTAACCATAACACTACCAATAACCCAAACCCTAACCCTAACCCTAACCGTAACCCTAACTCTAACCCTAACCCTAACCCTAACCCTAATCTTCACCCCCACCCTCAGCCTCAGCCTAACCCTAAGCCTAACCCTAACACTAACCCTAACTCTAATCCTAAACCTCACCCTCACCCTAACTCTATCTCTAAACCTAACCCTAAACCTCACCTTAACCCTAACCCTAAACCTCACCCGCACCCTCACCTTCAACGTAACTCTAACCCTAACCCTAACAATAACACTAACCCTAAGAATAACCATCACCCTAACCCTAATCATCATTCCCATCCTCACCCTTAGCCTAAGCCTAAGCCTAAGCCTAAACCTAACCCTAACCCTCACCCTCACACTGACCCTAACCCTAACCCTAACCCTAACCCTATCCCTGAACCTTAACTTAACCCTCACCCTCACCCTAATGCTAACACTAAACCTAAACCTAACCCTCAGCCTACCCCTCCCCTTAACCCTAACTCTAAACCTAAACCTCACCAGCACCCTAACCTTAACCTTAAACCTAAACCTCACCCTAAAACTCACCCTAACCCTCACCCTCACCCTCACTCTCACCGTGACCGTAACTCTAACCCTAACCCTAACAATAACACTAACCTTAAACCTAACCCTAACCATAACCCTCAAATGAGCCTCACCCTCACTACAAAATTAACACTAACCATAGCACTAACAATAACCCTAACCTTAACCCTAAGCCTAACCCTAAACCTAACCCTCACCTTAACCCTAACCATAAACCTAACCCTAACCCTGAAAGTAACACTAACCCTAACCATAACCAAAAACCTCATCCAAAACCTCACCCTAAACCTAAGGCTAACCCTCACCCTAACCCTAACCCTCACGTTGAAAATCCGCATAAGCCTAACCCGAACTCTAAACCTTACCCTAACACTAACCCTAACTCTAACCTTAAACCTCACGATCAACCTAACCCTAACTCTAACTCTAACCCTATACCTAAACTTCAACCTAAACCTAACCCTAACCCTCAGATTAACCCTCACCCTAACCCTAACCTAACACTAACCCTAACCCTAACCCTCACACTAACCCTCACTCTAAGCCTAACCCTAACCCTAACCCTAACCCTAACCCTCACCCTCACCCTCAACATAGCCCTAAACATAAAATTGAAAATAACCCTAGCAGGAACCCTAACCCTCAACCTATCTTTAACCCTAATCCTAAACCTAACCCTCACCCTAACCCTCCCCTTAACCCTAACTCTAAACCTAAACCTCACCAGCACCCTAACCCTAACCTTAAAACTAAAGCTCACCCTAAACCTCACCCTAACCCTCTCCCTCACCCTCACTCTCACCGTGACCGTAACTCTAACCCTAACCCTAACAATAACACTAACCTTAACCGTAAACCTAACCCTAACACTAACCATAACCCTCAACCTGAACTTCACCCTCACTGCAAAATTAACACTAACAATAAACCTAACCTTAACCCTAAGCCAAACCCTCACCCTAAACCTCTCCTTAACCCTAACCATAAACCTAAACCTAACACTAACCCTAACCCTAAAAGTAACATTAACCCTAACCATAACCAAAAACCTCATCCAAAACCTCACCCTAAACCTAACACTAACCCTCACCCTAATCCTAACCCTCACCCTCACAATCCGCCTAAGCCGAACCCGAACTCTAACCCTCACACTAATAATCTCCCTAAACCTCACCCTAACACTAACCCTAACTCTAACCCTAAACCTCACAATCAACCTAACCCTAACTCTAACCCTAACCCTATACCTAAACCTCAACCTAAACCTAACCCTAACCCTCACACTAACCCTCACCCTAACCCTAACCTAACACTAACCCTAACCCTATCCCTCACACTAACCCTCACGGTAAGCCTAACTCTAACCCTAAACCTGACCCTAACCCTAACCCTAACTCTAACCTAATCCTAACCTTAAACCTCACCCTAACACTAACCCTAACCTTCACCCTCACCCTCACCCTCAGCGTAACCCTAAATTTAAAATTAAAAATAATCCTAGCAGGATACCTAACCCTCAACCTATCTGTAACCCTAACCCTAAACCTAACCCTCACCCTAACACTTACCCTCACCCTAACCCTAACCCTAACTCTAACCCTAATCCTAAACCTAAATCTCTCCCTAACCCTAACCCAAACCCTCACCCTCACCCTCAATCTCACACTCACCCTAACCCTAATCCTAACCCTAACCCTAATCCTAACCATAACCCTCACCCTCAGCCTCACCCTCACTCCAAAAATAACCTTAACCATAACACTAACAATAAACCTAACTCTAAACCTAATCCTAACCCTCACCCTCACCCTAACCCTAATCCTAAACCTCACCCTCACACTAACCCTAACCCTCACACTCACTGTAACCCTAACTGTCATCCTAACCCTCACCCTAACTCTAATCCTCACCGTCACTGTAACACAAATGCTCACTCCCACCCTCACCCTCAGCCTAACCCTAAGCCTAAGTCTAACCCTAACCCTAACCCACACACTCACCCTCACCCTAACCCTAATCCTAACCCTAACCCTATCCCTAAAAATCAGCCTAACCCTAACCCTCACCCTAACCCTCCCACTAACCCTAACTCTAAACCTAATCCTCACCCTCAACCTAACCCTAATCCTAAACCTCACCCTAAATCTCACCTAAACCTCACCCTCACCCTCACCCTCACCGTAACTCTAACCCTAACCCTAACAATAACACTAACCATAACCCTAACCCTAACCGTAAACCTCACCTTCAGCCTAACCCTCACTGCAAACTCAAACCTAACACTAACCATAACACTAACATTTACCCTTACCCTAACCCTAACCCTAACCCTAACACTAACTCTAACCCTAACCCTAAACCTAACCCTAATCCTCACGCCCACGCTCAGCCTCATTCTAACCCTAAGCCTAACCCTAACATTAACCCTAACTTTAACCCTAAACCTCACCCTCACCCTAACCCTATCTCTAAACCTAACCCTAAACCTCACCTTAACCCTAACCCTAACCCTACCCGCACCCTCACCCTCACTTTAACTCTAACCCTAACCCTAACAATAACACTAACCCTAACCCTAACCATCACCCTAACCCTAATCCTCACCCCCAGCCTCACCCTCAGCCTAACCCCAAGCCTAAGCCTAACCCTAACCCTCACCCTCACCCTAACCCTAATCCTAACCCTAACCCTCACCCTCACTCTCACAATGACAGTAACTCTAACCCTAACCCTAACAGTAATACTAACCCTAACCCAAACCCTAACACTAACCATAACCCTCACCCTGAGCCTCACCCTCACCGCAAACTTAACACTAACCAAAACACTAACAATAACCCTAAACCTAACCCTAATCCTAAACTTAACCTTAACCCTAACCCAAACCCTCACCCTAACCCTAACCCTAAAACTAACCCTAATCGTAACCCTAAAACTAACCCTAACCATAAGCATATCCACAAACCTCATCCTAAACCTCACCCTAAACCTAACCCTAACCCTCACCCTAAACCTAACCCTAACCCTCACCCCCACGATCGGCCTAAGCCTAAGCCTAAGCCTAACCCGAACTCTAACCCTCACCCTAACCCTCACAAACCCTTACCCTAACCCTAACTCTAACACTAACCCTAAATCTAACCCTTAACCTCCCCCTCACCCTAACCCTAACTCTAACCCTCACCCTAACCCAAAACCTCACCCTCACTGTAACCCTAACAGTAACCCTCACCCTAACCATAAACCTAACCCTAATCCTAAACCTCACCATAATGCTAACCCTAACTCTCACCCTCACACTTACCCTCATCCTAACCTTAATCCTAACCTTAACCTCATCCTAAACCTCACCCAAATCCTAAACCTATCCCTCACCCTCGCCCTCAGACTAACCCTAACCCTAACCCTAACCCTAACCCTAACCTCACCCTAAACCTAATCCTAACACTAACCCTAACCCTAACCCTAACCCTCACCCTAACCCTCCCACTAACACTAACTATAACCTAAACCTCACCCTCACCCTAAACCTAACTCTAACCCTAACCCTAAACCTAAACCTCAACCTAACCCTAAACCTTAACCTCACCCTCACCCTCACCCTCACCGTAACCATAACCCTAACCCTAACCCTAACAATAACCCTAAACCTAACACTAACCCTAACCCTAACCATAACCCTCACTCTAACTGTAACCCTCACCCTAACAGTTACCATAACTCTCACCCTCAACGTAACCTTAACCCTAACCCAAACAATAACCCTAAAGCTAACACTAACCCTAACCATATCCATAACCCTCACCCTAACGCTATAACTCACCCTAACACTAACCCTCACCCTAAAACTAACCCTAGTCCTAACACTAACCCTCACACTAACCCTAATCATCACCTTAACCCTAAACCTCAACCTAAACCTATCCCTAACCCTCACCCTCACACAAGCCCTCACCCTAACCCTAACCCTCATTATCACCCTAAAACTCACTCTAACCTTAACACTATCCTCAATCTTATCCTTAACCTCACCCTAGCCCTCACCCTAACCCTAACCCTCATTATCACCCTAAAACTCACTCTAACCTTAACACTATCCTCAATCTTATCCTCACCCTCACCCTAACCCTAACCCTAATCCTCACTCTAACCCTCATCTTGACCCTTACTGTCACCCTCACCTTAAACCTCACCCTAAACCTAACCCTCATCCTAACCCTCACCCTAACCATGACCCTAACCATCATGCTAACCCGAACCCTCAACCTCACCCTCAGCCTCAGCCTAACCCTAAGCCTAAGCCTAACCCTAAACCTAATCCTCACTCTCACCCTAGCGCTCACGGTAACCCTAATCCTAACCCTAACCCTAACCCTAACCCTAAAAATAACCCTAAACCTAACCCTGACCCTCATTCTAACCATAACACTCACCCTAACCCTAAACCTCACCGAACAATTACCCTCACCCTAACACTAACCCTAAACCTAACACTAACCCTCACACTAACCCTAATGATCACCCAAAACCTAACACTCACCCTAACCCTAATCCTAACCCTCATCCTCACCCTAGCCCTCAACCCAACCCTAATCCTCATACTCACCCTAAACCTCACACTAACCCCAAAAACGAATCCTCAATCTAAACCACACCCTAACACTAACACTAACCCTAACCCTCACCCTAGCCCCAACACTCACCCTTACCGTAATCCTCACTCTCAGCCTAACCCTCAACTTTACCCTTACTGTCACCCTCACCCTAATCCTCACAATAACCCTAACCCTCATCCTAACCCTCACCCTGACCATAACCCTAAGCATCACCCTAATCCTGACCCTCACCCACAACCTAAACCTAACACTCACTCTCACACTAACCCTCACACTAACACTAACTCTAACCCTAAACCTCAAACTCACCCTAACCCTAACCCTCACCCTCAACATCACCCTCAGCCTAACCCTAAGACCAACCCTAACCCTCACCGTAACCCTCACACTCACCCTCACAGTAACCCTAATCCTAATCCTAACCATAACCCTAACCCTCACCCTTACCCTAACACTAACCCTAACCCTAACCCTCACCCTAACCCTAATCCTAACACTCACCCTTAACCTAACCCTCATCTTCAACCTCACCCTCAGCCTAATGCTAAGCCTTATTCAAAACCTAAGCCTAGCCCACACACTCACCCTCACCCTAACCAGAATCCTAACCCTAACCCTAACCCTAACTCTAACCCTAACCCTCACACTAACCCTCACCCTAACCTTAACCCTAACTCTAACGCTAACCCTCACCCTAACCCTAACCCTAACTCTAACCCTAATCCTAACCCTAAACCTCACACTAACCCTAACCCTCACCCTCACCCTCACCCTCAACCTAACCCTTAACCTAAAATTAAAAATAACCCTAACACGAACCCTAACCCTCAACCTAACTGTAACCCTCACCCTAACCCTAACCATCACCCTAACACATACCCCCACCCTAACACTAACCATAACCCTAACACTAACCCTCACACTAACCCTCACACTAACCCTAACACTCATCCTAACCCTAAACCTCACCCTAACCCTAACCCTAACCCTAACCCCCAGCCTCACCCTAGCCCTCACCCTAACACTAATTCTAACTCTTATCCTCACCTAACCCTAAACCCTTATCCTCACCCTAAACCTCACACTAACCCTAACCCTAATCCTCAATCTAACCCTCACCCTCACCCTAACCCCTAACCCTCACACTTACCCTAACCCTCACCCTAACCCTAACCCTGACCTTTTTCTTAATCCTCACCCATAGCCTAACCCTCAACTTTACCCTTACCTTCACCCTCACCCTAACAATCTATCCCTAACCTATCGTAAACTTCAAGCTAACTGTAACACTAAACGTCACTCTTACCCTAAACTTCACCCTCAGTCTCACCCTCACCCTAACACTAATCCTAACCCTAAACCTAATCCTAACCCTAACACTCACCCTCAGCCTCACACTCACTCCAAAATAACCTTAACCATAAAACTAGCAATAAACCTAACTCTAACCCTAATCCTAACCCTCACCCTCACCCTAACCCTAATCCTAAACGTAACCCTCACTCTAACCCTAACCTTCACCCTCACTGTAACCCTAACCCTCATCCTAACCCTCACCCTAACTCTAATCCTCACCGTCACTGTAACACAAACGTTCACTCCCACCCTCACCCTCAGCCTAATCCTAAGCCTAAGCCTAACCCTAACCCTAACTCTCACACTCACCCTCGCCCTAACCCTAATCCTAACCCTAACCCTATCCCTAAAAATCAACCTAACCCTAACCCTCACCCTAACCCTCCCACTAACCCTAACTCTAAACCTAATCCTCACCCTCAACCTAACCCTAACCCTAAACCTCACCCTAAATGTCACCTAACCCTAACCCTCACCCTCACCCTCACCCTCACCGTAACTCTAACCCTAACCCTAACAATAACACTAACCATAACCCTAACCCTAACCATAAACCTCACACTCAGACTCACCCTCACTGCAAACTTAAACCTAACACTAACCATAACACTAATATTAACCCTTACCCTAACCCTAACCCTAACCCTAACTCTAACCCCAACCCTAACCCTAACCCGAATCCTCACGCCCACGCTCAGTGTCATTCTAACCCTAAGCCTAACCCAAACATTAATCCTAACTTTAACCCTAAACCTCACCCTCACCCTAACCCTATCTCTAAACCTAAACCTAAACCTCAGCTTAACCCTAACCCTAACCCTACCCGCACCCTCACCCTCACTTTAACTCTAACCCTAACCCTAACAATAACACTAACCCTAACCCTAACCATCACCCTAAACCTAATCCTCACCCCCAGCCTCACCCTCAGCCTAACCCTAAGTCTAAGCCTAACCCTAACCCTCACCATCACCCTAACCCTAATCCTAACACTAACCCTATATTTAAACCTCAACCAAACCCTCACCTTCACCCTAATGCTAATAATAAACCTAACCCTAAACGTCACCCTAATACTCCCCCTCACCCTAATTCTAACCCTAAACCTCACCAGCACCCTAACGCTTACCCTAACCCTAAACCTCACCCTAAACCTCACCCTAACCCTCACCCTCACTCTCACCATGACCGTAACTGTAACCCGAACCCTAACAATAATACTAACCCTAACCCAAACCCTAACACTAAACATAACCCTCACCCTGAGCCTCACCCTCACCGCAAACTTAACACTAACCATAACACTAACAATAACCCTAACCCTAACCCTAATCCTAAACTTAACCCTAAACCTAACCCAAAACCTCACCCTAACCCTAACCCTAAAACTAACCCTAATCGTAACCCTAAAACTAACCCTAACCATAACCATAACCACAAACCTCATCCTAACCCTCACCCTAAATCTAACCCTAACCCTCTCCCTAAACCTAACCCTATACCTCACCCCCACGCTCAACCTAAGCCTAAGCCTAAGCCTAACCCGAACTCTAACCCTCACCCTAATCCACACCCTAACCCTCACCATAACTCTAACCCTATCACTAACCCTAACTCTCACCCTAAACCTCACCCTCACCCTAACCCTAACACTAACCATCACCTTAACACTAAACCTCACCCTCACTGTAACCCTTACAGTAACCCTCACCCTAACCATAAACCTAACCCTAATCCTAAACCTCACCATAATGCTAACCCTAAACCTCACCCTCACACCTAACCCTAATCCTAACCTTAACCTCATCCTAAACCTCACCCAAATCCTAAACCTAACCCTCATCCTCACCCTCAGACTAACCCTAACCCTAACCCTCACACTCAACCTCACCCTACCCCTTATCCTAACACTAACCCTAACCCTAACCTTCACCCTAACCCTCCCCCTAACACTAACTCTAAACCTCAACCTCACCCTCACCCTCACCCTAACCCTAACTTTAACCCTAACCTTAAACCTAAACCTCAACCTAACCCTAAAACTTACCCTCACCCTCACCCTCACCGTAACCTTAACCCTAACCCTAACCCTAACAAAAACCCTTAACCTAACACTAACCCTAACCCTAATGCTAACCATAACCCTCACCCCAATGGTAACCCTCACCCTAACAATTAACCTCACCCTCACCCTCAACATAACCTTAACCCTAACCCAAACAATAACTCTAAAGCTAACACTAACCCTAATCCTAACCATAACACTCACCCTAACGCTATAAGTCACCCTAACACTAACCCTCACCCTAAAATTAACCCTAGTCCTAACACTAACACTCACACTAACCCTAACCATCACCTGAACCCTAAACCTCAACCTAAACCTATCCCTAACCCTCACCCTCACCCTAGCCCTCAACCTAACCCTTACCCTCATTCTAACACTAAAACTAACCCTCACCCTAACCTTAACGCTAAACCTCACATTAACCCTAACCCTCATCCTCAACATCAAGCTCAGCTTAACCCTAACCCTAACCTTAATCCAAACGCTAACCCTCACCCTCACTCTCACCCTGACTCTAAACTTAACCCTAAACAAAACCCTCACCCTTATCCTAACCCTATCCCTGACCTTCACCCTAACCCAAACCCTAATCCTACCCCTAACCCTCACCCTCACCCTAAACTTTACTCTCACCCTAACCCTAAACCTAACCCTCATCCTAACACTAACCATAACCCTAACCCTCACACTAACCTTAACACTAATACTATCCCTCACCAAAACCTTAACCCTCAACCTCACCCTCAACCTCACCCTAACCCTCACCCTCACTCTCACCCTAAAAATAAACATAACCCTAACCCTCACAATAAACCTAACTCTGACACTCACCCTCACCCTCAACCTAAGCCTAAGCCTACACCTAAGCCTAATCCTAAACCTAACTCTCACTCTCACCCTCACCCTAAACCTAAACCTTACCTTATCCCTAAACCTAACCCTAGTACTCACCCTAACCCTTACCCTCACCGTCACCCTAACCCTAAACCTAACCCTCACCCTAAACCTAACCCTAACCCTCACCCTCACCCTAACCTTTACCCTCACACTAACACTAAAACTAACACGGCCTAACTATCATCCTAACCCTCACACTAACCCTAAACCTCACCCTAACCATAACCGTAACCCTCAGCCAAACCCACTTCTTAAACCTAACCTTAACCCTCAACCCAACCCTAACCCTAACCCTAACCCTAACCCTAAACCTCACCCTCACCCTCAACCTCATCCTCAGCCTAACCCTAACCCTAAACCTAAACCTAAACCTAACCCTCACACTCATCCTCACCCTAACTCTAACGCTAACCCTAACCCTGACCCTGACCCTAACCCCAACCCTATCACTAACCCTCACCCTCACCCTAAACCTAAACCTCACTCTCACCCTAATCCTAACCCTAACACTCACCCTAATCCTAAGCCTTAAACTAAACCTCACCCTCACCCTAAACCTCACCCTAACCCTTACCCTCACCTGAACCCTAAACCTAACCCTCATCCTAACCCTAACCCTAAACCTAATCCTAACCTTAACCCTCACATTAACCCTAATCCTCAACCTCACCCTCAACCTCACCCACATCCTAACCCTAACCCTACCCCTAATCCAAACACTAACTCTAACCCTCACCCTAACTCTAAACCAAACCAAAACCCTCACACTAATCATAAATCTAACCCTAAACCCTCACCCTAACCCTAACCCTAATCCAAAACCTATCCCTTACCCTCACTCTAACCCTTACCCTCACTCTAAACCTTACCCTCACCATAACCCTAAACGTAACCCTCAGCCTAACCCTCATCCTAACCCTAACCGTCACCCTAACATTAACCCTAACCGTAAACCTGACCCTCACCTAAACTCTAACCCTCAACCTCACCCTCAACCTCACCCTCATGCTCACACTAACCCTCACACTAACCCTCACTCTAACCCTAACCCTAACTCTAATCCTCACCCTAAACCTAACTATAACCCTCACCCTCATACTAATCCTAAACCTCACCTTAACCCTCATCCTAAACCTAACCATAACCCTAACGCTAACCCTAACCCTCACTCTCAACCTAACCCTCACCCTAACACTTATCCTCACAGTAACCCTAACCCTAACCCTAACCCTCACCCTAACCCTAACCGAACCCTCACCCTCACCTTTACCCTAACCCTCACCATCACCCCAACCATCACCACCACCCTAACACTCACCTACACCCTCACACTCACTCTCAGGCTCACCCCCACAATAACCATCACCCTCAACCTAAACATCACTCTAACCCTAACCCAAACACTAACGTTAACCCTAATCCTCACCCTAACCCTAATCCTCAACTTAAACCTCACCCTCAACCTAATCCTCAACCTAACCCTAACCCTAAGCCTTTCCTAAGCAAATCCCTCACCCTCACCCTAACCCTAATCAGAACCCTAACCCTAATCCTAAACCTAACACTAATGCTAACCTTAAACCTCAACCTCTCCATAACCCTCACCCTAACCCTTACCCTCACACTAAACATAACCCTAATCCTAACCCTCACCCTCACCCTAACCGTTTTACTCACCCTAACCCTAATCCTCAGCCGAAACCTAACCGTCAGCCTAAACATCACCCTAACTCTAACTGTCAACCTAACCCTCACACTAACCCTAACCCTAACCCTAATCCTAGTCCTAACTCTAACACTAACCCTAAACCTCAACCTAACCCTCACCCTAAACTTAACCCTAAAACTAACCCTAACCCTAACCCTCAACCTAACCCTCAAACTAACCCTAAACCTCACCCTAAACCTCACCCTCAGCCTCACCCTAATCCTAACCCTAAAACTAAACCTCACCCTAACCCTAAACCTAAGCCTCAACCTCAACCTCACCCTCACCATAAATCTAACACTAACACTGACAATAACACTAATCCTTACCCTAAACCTAACCCTAACCCTAACCATAATGCTAACACTCACCCTCACCCTAACCCTAATCCTCACCCTAACCCTCACCCTCACAGTATCCCTAACCCTCATACTAACTCTCACCCTAAACCTAACCCTAACCTTAAACCTTACCCTAACACTAACCCTAATCCTCACCCTCACCCTAGCCCTCAACCTAACCCTAATTGTAACCCTAATCCTCATCCTAACCCTCACACTAACCCTAACCCTAACCCTAACCCTCACCCTAACCCTAAACCTAACCCTAAACCACACCCGAACCCTAAACCTAATCCTCACCCTCACCCTTACCCTCAACTTCATTCTAACCCTAACACTAACAATAAACCTATCACTAAACCTAACCCTAAACTTCGCACTCACCTTCACCCTTACCTGAATCATAACCCTAAACCTAACCCTTACCCTAAACCTCCCCCTAACTCTCACCCTAATACTAACCCTAACCCTAACACTAACCCTAACCCTGACCCTCACCCTAACGCTAACACTAACCCTAAACTTCACCCTCACCCTAAACCTAACTCTAACCCTAACCCAAACCCTAAACCTAACCCTAACAATAACCCTAACACAAATCCTAACCCTCACCCTAACCATAAACCCTAACCCTAACCCAAAACATCACCCTAACACTTACACTCACACTAACACTAAACCTAACCCTAAAACTAACCCTCACACTAACTCTAACCCTAAGCCTAACCCTAAACTTCATTGTAACCCTCACCCTCACCCTAAACCTAACACTAACCCTATCCCTAAAGCTCACCCTCACCCTCCCCCTAACACTATATCTAACCATAAACCTCACCCTCACCCTCACTCAAAACCTAACCCTAAACCCCACCCTAACCCTAACCCTAACCCGAACCCTCACCCTCACGCTCACTGTAACTCTAACCCTAACCCTAACAATAGCATTAACCCTAACCCTAACCATCACCCTAACCCTAATCCTCACCCCAAACCTCACCCTCAGCCTAACCCTAAGCCTAAACTTAACCCTCACCCTAACCCTCACATTCAACCTCACCCTAACCCTAATCCTAAACTTAATCCTATCCCTAAACCTCAACCTAACCCTCACCATCACCCTAACCCTAACACTAATGCTATCCCTAAACCTCACCCTAACCCTCCCTCTAACACTAACTCTAACCCTAAACCTCACCCTCACCCTAACCCTAAACCTCACCCTAAACCTCACTCTAACCCTAAACCTCACCCTCCACCTCACCGTAACTCGAAACCTAATCCTAACAATAACACTAACCCTAACAGTAACACTAACCCTAACCGTAACAGTAACCCTAAGGGTAACCATAAAACTCACCCTCAGCCTCATCCTCAGCCTAACCCTAAGCCTAACCCTAACCCTAACCCTCACCATAAACCTAACCCTAACCCTAACCCTATACCTAACCTTAACACTAAACCTAACCCTGACACTAAACCTAACCCTAATCCTCAGCTTGACCCTCATCCTAATGCAAACCCTAATCCGAACCCTCACCCTAACCCTAAGCCTAACCCTAACCCTAATCCTAACCTTCAAACAAACTCTACCCTAAACCTAATCCTAAGCCTAACTTTATCCCTAAACCTAACCCTCACTGTAACCCTCAACCTAGCCCTCACCCTAACCCTAACCCTAACCCTCACACTCATGCTCGGCCTAAGCCTAAACCTAAGCCAAACCCTAACCCTAAACCTCACCAGAACCCTAAACCTACCACTAACCCGAACTCTAACCCTAAACCTCACTCTCATGCTAACCCTAAATCTAACCCTAACCCTAAACCTCATCCTAACCCTCACCCTCAACCTAACCTGAACCGTAACCCTAACCCTAACCCTAACAGTAACCCTAACCCTAACAGTAACCCTCACCCGAACAATGACCCTCACCCTAACACTAATCCTAACACTCACACTAACTCTCAAACTAACCCTAACCATCACCCTAACCCTAAAACTCACCCTAACCCTAACACTAACCCTCACCCTCACCCAAGCCCTCACCTTAAACCCTAAGCCTTATCCTCACCCTAAACCTCACCCTAATCCTAACACTAATCCTCAATCTAACCCTCACCCTACCCCTAACCCTCACCCTACCCCTAACCCTCACCCTAACCCTAACTCTAGCCATAAACATCACCCTCACACTAACCCTAACTATAACCCTAACCCTAACACTAAACTTCACCCTAACCCTAACACTAACCCTCACATTAACCCTAAAACTCACCCTCACTCTCACCCTCAGCATTACCCTAAGCCTAACACTAACCCTAACCCTCACACTAACCCTAAACCTAACACTAACCTTAACCCTAACCCTCAACTTCAACCTCACCCTCAGCCTAACCCTAAACCGAACACTAAATCTAACGCTAATACACACACTCACCCTCACCCTAATCCTAATCCTAACGCTAACCTTAACCCTAACTCTAACCATCCCCCTAACTCTCACCCTAACCCTAACGCTATCACTAACCCTAACCCTAACCCTCAACCTAACCCTCATCCTAACCCTACTCTAACCCTAAATCTCACCTTCAGCCTAACCCTAACTCTAACCCTAACCCAAACCTTAAACCTCACCCTAACCCTAATCCTAAACCTCATCCTTACCCTCACACTCACCCTACCCTTAACCCTAAACCTAACCCTAACAATAAACCTAACCCTATTCCTAACCCTCACCCTAACCATAAACCTCACCCAAAACCAAACCCTCAACCTAAAACTTACCCTCAACCTAACACAAACTCTAACCCAAAAACAAACCTTCACCCTAACCCTCCCCCTAACCCTATATCTAACCCTCAACCTGACCCTCACCCTCACCCTAACCCTAACCCTAAACCCCACCTAACCCTAACCCTAGCACTCAACCTCATGTTCAGCCTAAGCCTAAGCATAAGCATAAGCCTAACCCTAACCCTAACCCTCACCCTAACCCTAATACTAACACTAACCCTAACTCTAACCCTAAACCTCACACTCACCATAACCCTAACTATAACCCTAACCCGAAACCTAAACCTAAGCCTAAACCTAACCCTCACCCTCACCCTCACCATAACCCTAACCCTAACCCTAACCCTAACAACCCTCATCCTAACCATAACCTTCACCCTAAACCTAACCCTCACCCTAACACCCACCCTCACAATAACCCTAACCATCACCCTAACCCTAAACCTCACCCTAACCCTAACCCTCACCCTCAACCTAGCCCTCAACCTAACCCTAAACCTAACCATCATTCTAAACCTAATCCTAATCCCCACCCACAACCTAAGCCTAACCCTAAGCCTAAGCCAAACCCTAACCCTAACCCTCACATTCACCTTCACTGCAAAACTAATCCTAAACCTAACCCTAACTCTAATATTAAACCTCAACCTAAACGTCACCCTAATTCTAACTCTAACCCTAACCCTAACAATCCGCCAGACCCTCCCCCTAACCCTAACTCTAACCCTAAACCTCACCCTCACCCTAACCATAACCCTAATCCTAAACCTCACCCTAACCCTGATCCTAAACCTCACCCTCACCCTCACCCTCACTGTTACTCTAACCCTAACCCTAACTGTAACACTAACCCTAACCCTATCCCAAACCCTGACCCTCACCGTAACTCTAACGCTAACCCAAACCCTCACCCTAACCCTAATCCTAACCCTCACCCTCACCCCAACCCTCACCCTCACTGTAACCCTAACCCAAATCCTAACCATAAACCTCTCCCTAACTCTAACCCTAACCCTCACCCTAACTCTAACCATCACCCTCACCCTAATGCTAACCCTAAACCTTATCCTAACACTCACTCTATCCCTAAAACCCTAAACTTAACCCCCACCCTCACCGTCATACTCAGCCTAAGCCTTAGCCTAAGCCTAAGATTAACCCTAACCCTCACACTCACCCTCACCTTAACCCTAACCATAACACTAATCCTAACCCTAACCCTCAGACTAACCCTCACCCTAATGCTAAATCTAACCCCAAACCTCACTCTCACCCTAACCCTAACCCTCACACTCAGCCTCAACCTCCGCCTAACATTAAGCCTTACCCTAACCCCAACATTAACACTAACACTAACCTAACCCTCACCCTACCCCTCACTCTAACCCTAACCCTAACCCTCACCATCAGCCTAGCCCATACCCAAACCCTAAGCCTAAGCCTAACCCTCACCTTAACCCTCACTCTAACCCTAACACCAACACTCACCCTAACCATAACCCTCACACTCAGGCTCACCCTAACTGTAATCCTAACCCTAACCCTAACTGTAACCCTCATACTCACCCTCACCTTAACCCTAACCCTTATCCTAATCCTAACACTAACCCTCACCCCTACACTAAACCTCACCCTAACCTTAACGCTAACAATAAACCTAACCCTAAGCCTAACCCGAAACCACACCCTAACCCTAACTCTAACCCTAAACCTCACCGTCACCCTAACCCTAACACTAACCCTAATCCTAAACCTCACCCTAAACCTAAACTTTACCTAATTCTTACCCTCACCCTAACACTAACACTGAACTTAACACTAACGCTCACACTAATGCTAACCATCACGCTAAACCTTAACCTAACCCTAATCCTAACCCTAACCCTCAACTTCACCCTAGCCCCACCTAAACCTAACACTCATCCTCACCCTAAACCTCACACTAATGCTAACACTAATCCTCAATCTAACCCTCACCCTCACCCTAACCCTAACCCTCCCGCTAACAATAACCCTCATCCTCACGCTAACCCTCATCTTTACTATTACTGTCACCCTCATCCTAACCCTCAGCTTAAACCTTACCCTCATCCTAACCCTCACCCTAACCGTAACCCTAACCATCACCCTAACCCTAAACCTCACCCTGACCTTCAGCCTCAGCCTAACCCTAAGCCTAAGCCTAAAACTAACCCTAAACCTCACATTCACCCTAGCCCTCACCCTAACACTAATCCTAACCCTAACCCTCATCCTAACCCTCAACCTAACCATAATCAGAACCATCACTCTAAACCTAATCCTCATCCCCACCCTCACCATCAGCCTAACCCTAAACCTAAGCCTAACCCTTAAACTAACCCTCACACTCACCCTCAGCCTAACCCTAATCCTAACCCTAACCCTAACCCTAACCCTAAACCTAAACCTAAACCCCAACCTAACCCTCACCCTAACCCTAATCCTCACCCTCACTTTAGTCCTCACCCTAACCCTCAGCTCAAAACTAACCCACACCTTCACCGTAACCCGAACCCTAACACTCACCCTAACCCTACCCCTAACCCTAACCCTCACCCTAACCCTCACCCTCCACCTAACACTAAGCGTAACCCTAAACCCAACCCTAACCCTAACACTAAACCTAACCCTAACACTAACACTAAACATAAACCTCACCCTGAGCATCACCCTCACTGCAAACTTAAAACTAACCATAGCACTAACAATAACCCTAACCCTAACCCTAACCCTAACCCTAACCCTCACCCAAACCCTAACCCTAACCCTAAACCCAATCCTAACCCTAATCCTAAACCTAAACCTAACCCTAAGCCTAACCATAAACCTCATCCTAACACTCACCCTAAACCTAACGCTAATCCTCACCCTAACCCTAAACCTAACCCTCACTATCATGCTCGGCCTAAGCCTAAGCCTAAGCCTAAGCCTAACCTGAACTCTAACCCTCACCCTAAACCTCACCCTAAACCTAACCCTAACTCTAACCCTAAACCTCACCATCACCCTAACCCTAACTCTAACCCTAACCCTAAACCTCACCATCACCCTAACCCTAACTCTAACCCTAACACTAAACCTAAACCTCACCCTAACCCTAACCCAAACTTCACCATCAACCTCACCTTAACTGTAACCCTAACCCTAACCCTAACAATAACCCTAAAACTAAACCTAACCCTCACCCTAAACATAACCCTGAACATAACCCTAAACCTCAATCTAAACCTCACCCTCACCCTAACCGTAACCCTCAACCTCACCCTAACCCTCAGCCTAACCCTAACCCTCATCCTCACCTTAACCCTCACCCTAATCCTAACCCTCACCTTTACCCTTACCGTCACCCTCACCTTAACCCACCCCCTAACCCTAACTCTCATCCTAACCCTGACCCTAACCGTAACCCTAACCATCACCCTAACCCTAACACTTACTCTCAACCTCAGTCTCAGCCTAACCCTAATCCTAAGCCTACCCTTAACCCTAACCCTCACCCATACCTTACCCTCACCATAACCCTAATCCTAACCCTAACCCTCACCCTAACGCTCAACGTAACCATAACCTTAACCATCACTCTAAACCTAATCCTCATCCCCACACTCACCATCAGCCTAACCTAAGCCTAACCATACCCCTAAACCTAAACCTAACCCTCACTGTAACCCTAACCCTAACCATAACCCTACCCGTAATCCTCACCCTCACCCTCACCCTAAACCAAATCCTAACCCTAACACTACCTTCATCCTAACCCTCACCCTAACACTAATCCTCACCCTCACCATAACACTAACCCTCACCCCCACCCTCACCCTCAGCCTAACCCTAAGACTAAGCCTAAGCCTATCCTTAACCCTCACACTCACACTCCACCTAACCCTAATCCTAACCCGAACACTATCCCTAAACCTCAACCTAACACTCACCCTCACCCTAAGACTAACACTAACTCTAAACCTAACCCTCACACTAACTGTCCCACTAACCCTCACTCTAACCCTAAACCTCACCCTCAACCTAACCCTAACCCTAAACCTCACCCTCACCCTCAACATAACTATAACCCTAACCCTATCAATAACATTAACCCTAAACCTAACCCTAAACCTAACCCTTACCATAAACCTCAACCTCAAACTCACCCTCACTGCAAAATTAACCCTAACCATAACACTAACAATAACTCTAACCCTGAAGCAAACTCTAACCCTAATCCTCAACCCCACCTTCACACTCAGCCTAACCCTATCTCTAACCCTAACCCTAAACCTCACCCTAACCCTAAACCTAACCATCACCTGCAACCTCACCCTCACCGTAATTCTACCCCATACCCTAACAATAACACTAACCCTAAACCTATCCATCAACCTAACCCTAATCCTCACCCCCACACTCACCCTCAGCCTAACCGTAACAATAAGGCTAATCCTAACCCTAACCCTCACCCTCAATCTCACGCTAACCTTAATCCTAACCCTAACCCTATCCCTAACCCACACCCTCACCCTAATGCTAACACTAAACCTAAATCAAACTCTTTCCCTAACCCTCCCCCTATCCCTAACTCTAAACCTAAACCTCACCAGCACCCTAATCCTAACCCTAACCCTAAACCTCACGCTAAACCTCACCCTAACCCTAAACCTCACCCTCACTCTCACCCTGACCGTAACTCTAATCCTAACCCAACAATAATGCTAAACCTAACCCTAACCCTAACAATAACCATAACCCTCACCCTGAGCCTCACCCTCACCCCAAACTTAACCCTAAACATAACACTAAAATAACCCTAAACGTAACCGTAACCCTCACTGTAACCCTAACCCTAACCCTAACCCTAACACTAACCCTAACCATGATCCTCAACCTCACCCTAACCCAAACCCTAACCCTAACACTCACCCTATCCCTAAACCTAATCCTAAACCTAACCCTAACCCTAAACCTAACCCTAACACTAACCCTAACCCTAACCCTAAACCTCATCCTAACCCTCAACCTAAACGTAACCCTAAACCTAACCCTAACCCTCACCCTCATGCTCAGCCTAAGCCTAAGCCTAACCTGAACTCTAACCCTCACCCTAACCCTCACCGTAACCCTAACCCTAACACTAACCCTAACTCTAACCCTAAACCTCACCCTCACCCTCACCCTAACTCTAACCCTAACCCTAAACCTAAACCTCACCCTAACCCTCACCCTGACCCTCACCCTCACCCTCACCTTAACCGTAACCCTAACCCTAATGCTAACAATAACCCTAAACCTAAACCTAACCCTTACCCTAAACATAACCCTCAACATAACCCTAACCCTCAATCTCACCCTAACCCTAACCCTAACACTCACCCTACCCCTCACCCTAACCCTAAGCTTAACACTCACCCAAACCCTCACCCTAACCCTAACCTTAATCCTAGTCCTCACCCTAAAGGTAACCCTAACCATCACTCTAAACCTAACCCTCACCCTCAGCCTCAGCCTCAGCATAACCCTAATACTAAACCTAACCCTCACCCTAAACCTCACCCTCACCTTAGCAGTCACCATAACCCTAATCCTAACACAAACCCTCACCTTAACACTCAATGTAACCATAAGCCTATCCATCATTTTAAACCTTAACCTCATCCCCACCCTCACCATAAGCCTAACCCTAAGCCTAAGCCTAAACCTAACCCTAACACTAACCCTAACCGTCACTCTAACCCTAACCCTAACCCTCACACTAACACTAACACTAACCCTAATCCTCAACCTCACCCTCACCCTAAACCAAACCCTAACCCTAACCCTAAGCCTAAGCCTAATCCTAACCCTAACCCTAACCCTCAAACTCACCCTCAACCTAACCCTAATCCTAAACCTAGCACTATCCCTAAACCTAACCCTCACACGAAACGTCACCCCAGCGCTCACCCTAACCATAATCCAAAACCTAACCCTCATCCTAACCCTCAACCTAACCCTAAGCCTAACCCTCACTCTAAACCTAACCCTCACCCTCAACCTCACCCTTAGTGTAAATCTAAGCCTAACCTTAACCTAACCCTAAGCCACAGACACACCCTCACCCTAACCCTAACCCTAACTCTAACCCTAACCCTCACTCTAACCCTCACCCTAACCCTAACATTAACCCTAACCCTAACCCTCAAACTAACCCTCACCCTAAGACTAACTCTAACACTAAACCTCACCCTCACCCTCACCCTAACCCTAACTCGAACCCAAATCTTAACCCTAAACCTCACCCTAACCCTAACCCTAACCCTCAACCTCACCCTCACCCTAACCCTAACCCTAACCCTAACCCTCACCCACACCCTAACCCTAATGCTAACCCTAACACTCACCCTCACCGTAACCCTAACACTAACTCTCACCCTAAACGTAACCTTAACTCTAATACTATCCATAACCCTAACCCTCACCTTAAACCTCACTCTAACCCTTACCCTAACCCTAACCCTCACTCTAACCCTAACCCTAACACGAACACTAAACCTCACCCTAACCCTCACCCTATCCCTAAACCTAAACCTAACCCTCACCCTAAAGCTCACCCTAACCCTTAACCTAAACCTAAACCATACCCTCCCCCTAGCACTCACCCTAATGTTAACTCTAACCCTAACCCTCACCCTAAATTTAACCCTAACCCTAACCCTCACACAAACCCTAACTTACCCTCAACTTACCCTCAACCTCAGCTTCACCCTCACCCTAAACCTCACCCTCAACCTTACCCTAACCCTAACCATAACCCTAACCCTCACACTAAACCTAAATCTGACACTCACCCTCATCCTCACCATAAGCCTAAACCTACACCTAAGCCTAATCCTACACCTAACCCTCACCCTCACTCTCACCCTAAACGTAAACCTTACCCTAAGCCTAAACCTAGCCCTCACCCTAAACCTAACCCTAACCCTAACCCTCACCCTAACTCTAACCCTAACCCGAATGCTAAGCCTAACACTCACCCTCACCATAACCCTAACCCTAACCCTCACCCTAAACCTAACCTTAACCCTAATACTATCCGTAACACTCACCCTCACCCTAATCCTCACTCTAATCCTTACCCTAACCCTAACCCTCACCCTAAACCTAACCTGAACACTAACACTAAACCTCACCCTAACCCTCACACTATCACTAAACCTAAACCTAACCCTCACCCTAACGCTCACCCTAACCCTCACCTAAACCTATACTACAGCCGCACCCTAACCCTCACCCTAAAACTTACCCTCACCCTAACCCTAACACTAACCTTAACCCTAATCCTCACCGAAACCCTAACCCTGAACCTCACTCTAATCCTCACCGTCACCTTAACCCTCACCCTATCCCTAACCGTCACTCTCACCCTAAAACTCACCCTCTCCAGAACCCGACCCTCACCCTAACCCTACCTTAAACCTCACCCTAACCCTAACCCTCACCCTAAACCTAACTCTAAACCTCACCCTCATACTAACCCAAAACCTCACCATAAACCTCACCCTAACCCTCACCCTTAACCCTAAGGCTAACCTAACTCTCACTCTCACCCTAACCCTCACACTAAACCTTATCCTCTCACTTACCCTAACCATAAGCCTCAAATTCACCCTAATCCTCACCCTAACCCTAACCCTACCCCTCATCCTACCCCTCACCCTAACCGTAAACCTAACCCTCAGCCTAGCCCTATCCCTAACCCTCCCCTTCGCACTACCCTCAATATCACCCTCACCCTCACCCTCACCCTCACCCTAACCCATACCCTCACCCTAAACGTTACCCTAATCCTAACCCTCACTCTAAACCTAACCGTAATCCTCACCCTAATACTAATGCTCACCTAAAAGCTCACCCTAATCCTCACCCTCACAATAACCCTAACCCTAAGCCTTTCCTAACCCAAACCCTCAACCTAACCCTCACACTAAACCTCACCCTCACCCTAGCCCTCATGCTAAAAATAACCCTAAACCTAATCCTCACCCTCAAACTCACCCCCCCAGTTTAACCCTAAACCTAATCCTAACCCTAACCCTAACCCTCACCCTGAACCCCACTCTAACCCTAACCATACCCCTAACCCTAATGCTAACACAATCCCTCACCCTCACCCTAACCCTAATCATAACCCTAACCCTCACCCTAACCCTTAACCTAACCCTAATGCTAACACTAAACCTCAAACTCACCCTAACCCTCATCCTAACCCTTACACTCACCCTCAACCTCAGCCTCACCATAACTTTAACCCTAAACCTAAACCTCACCCTAACTCTCAACCTAACCCTAACCCTAACCCTCAGCTTAACCCTCACCCTAAACCTAACCCTAACCCTAATCCTCAAGGTATCCCTAACCATAACCCTAACACTCTCCCTAAACCTCTCCCTCACCGTAACCCAAATGCTAACATTAATCCTCAACCTCACACTAAACCTCGCCCTAAACCTTACACTCACCTTAATCCTATCGCTTACCCACACACTAACCCTCACCCTAACGCTTCCCCTCACCCTAACCCTCACTCTAACCATAACCCTAACCTTCACCCTAACCCTCACCCTAACACTAACACTCAACTGCACCCTCACCCTAACCCTCACCCTCACCCTAAACCTCACCCTAACCCTTACCATCACACGAACCCTAACTCTCACCCTCAGACAAACCCTCATCCTAAACCTAAACCTAACCCTAACCCTCACCCTAACCTTAACTCTAACCCTAACCCTAACCCTCACCTTAACCCTAACCCTCGCCCTCACCCTCAACCTCACCCTGAGCATAACCCTAACCCTAACACTAATCCAAACACAACCCCTCAACCTTACCCTAACTCTAAACCTAACCGTAACCAAAACCCTCACCCTAAACCTAACCCAATTCCCCACCCTCATCCTTAGCCTAACCCTAATCCTAAACCTAACCCTCACCCTCACCCTAACCCTTACCCTCACACTAATCCTAACCTTAACCCTCAGCCTAACCCTCATCCTAACACTAACACTAAACCTCACCTTAACCCTCACCCTAAACCTAAACCTAAACCTAACCCTCACCCTAAAGCTCACCTAACCCTCACCTAACCATAACACTAACCCTAACTCTAACCCTCACCTTCACCCTAATCTAACCCTCACCCTAACCCACACCCTAACTCTAACGCTATCCCTAAACCTCAGCCTCACCCTAAACCTCATACTAACCCTTACCTCACAATAACCCTAAAACCAACCCGAACACTAATCCTCACTGAAACCGTAACCCTCACCCTCACCCTAACCCTCAACATCACCTTAACCCTCATCCTAACCCTAACTGTCACCCACACCCTAAAACTCACACTAACCGAACCCTCACCCTCACCATAACCCTACCCTAAACCTCACCCTAACACTCATCCTCACCCTACCCTCACCCTAAAACTAACCTTAACCCTAACCTTCACACTTAACCTCAACCCCACCCTCACCCTCACCATAACCCTCAGCCTAATCCTCAAACTAACCCTAACACTAAACATTACCCTATCACTAACCCTCACCCTCAGCCTCACCCTCACCCTTAACCCTCACCATCACCCTAAACCTAACATTAACCCTAACCCTCACTCTAATCCTTAACCTCACCCTAAACCTATCCCTTACCATTACCCTAACCATCACCCTAATCCTAACATTCACCCTAATCCTAACCCTACCCCTTATCCTAACCCTCATCCTAACCCTAACCCTAACCCTCACCCTCACCCTAACACTAATCCTAACCCTAACCCTAACCCTCAAAAACACCCTAACCCTCACCCTAACCCTAACGCAAACCCGAACCCTAAAACTCACCCTAATCCTAACCCTAACCCTAAACCTCACACTAACCCTAACCATCACTCTAACCCTAACCTTCATCCTATCCCTGACCCTCACCCTAATCCTCACCCTAACCCTAATCTTAACCCTTACCTAACTGAAAAGCTCACCCTCACCCTCACCTTCACCCTAACCCTCAACCTCACATTAGACCTCACCATAAACCTTACCCTAAACTTAACAATAACCCTCACACTAACCCTCAACTTCACCCTAAACCTAACCCTAAGCCTTACCCTCATCCTAGCCCTAACCCTAACTCTAACGCTCACACTAACCCTAACCCTCACCCTAACCTTAAACCTAACTCTAACCCTCAAACTAACCCTAACCCTCATCCTAACCATCACTCTAACACTTATCCACAACCTAACCCTAACCCTAACCCTAACCCTCACACTAACACTCACCCTAAACGTAACATTAAACCTCCCCCTCAGCCTACCCCTCACACTAACCCTAACCCTCACCTTAAACCTAAACCAAACCCTCACCCTCACCCGCAAGCTCACCCTCAGCTTAACCCTAACGCTAACGCTAATCCTAACCCTAACCCTCACCTAAACCCTCACCCTCACCCGAACCATAATCCTAACCCTCAACCTCACACTCAGCCTCACCCTAAAACTCACCCTCACTCTAACCCTAACCTTAAACCTATCCCTATCACTCACCCTAACCCTAATGCTAACCCTAACCCTCACCCTCACCCTAACCCTAATGCTAACCCTAACACTCAACCTCACCCTAACCCTCACCCTAACCCTAACACTAAAACTAACACCAACCCTAACCCTCACTCTCACCCTCACCCTCACCCTCACCCTAACCTAACCCTAACCCTCACCCTCATCCTAACCCTTATGCTAACCCTAACCCTCACCCTCACCCTAACCCTCTCACCAACCATAACCCTCATCCTAAACCTAACCCTAACCCTAACCCTCACATGCAACCTAACCCTCACCCTAACACAAAACTTCACCCTAACCATATCCCTAAACCTAACCCTCACTTCACCCTAATCATCACCCTAACCGTTATAGTCACCCTCACACTAACAATCACACTAACACAACCCTCAACCTAACCCCAACCCTAACACTCACCTCACCCTCAACTCAGCCTAACAAAAACCCTAACCCTAAACCTCACACTCACCCTCACCCTAACCCTAACCCAAACCCGAACACTCACCCTAAACCTCATCATAAACCTAAGTCTCACCCTCACCCTCAACCTAAACCTAACCTTCACCCTAACCCTCACGCTAACCTTAACCATAACCCTAACCCTAACCCTCACCCGAACCCTCAACATAACCCTAAACCTCACCCTCTCCCTAACTTTCTCCCTAATCTTTACCCTCAATCTAACCCAAACCCTAACCCTAAACCTAACACTCACACCAACCATAACCCTCACCCTCAGCCTAACCCTTAACCTAACAGTAAACTTCATGCTAACCCTAACCCTAACCGTAAACCTCACGCTCAACAGCCCCTTCCCCCTCAGCCTTACCCTAACCCTAACACTATTCCTAACCCTAACCCTCAACCACACCCTCACCATAACCCTAACCCTAACCAAAACGCTAACACTCACCCTTACCCTCACCTAACCCTATTCCCAACCCTAACAATAACCCTAACCCTAACACTAAAACTCACCCTAACCTAATCCTAACCCTTACCCTCACCCTCACCCTCACCCTCATTCTAACACTCACCCTCATCCTGACCCTCACCATCACACTAACCCTCCCCCTCCCCCTAACCCTCACACTAACCCTAACCCTCACCTTAAACCTAAACCAAACCCTCACCCTCACCCTAACCATAATCCTAACCCTCAACCTCACACTCAGCCTCACCCTAACCCTCACACTAACCTGATACCTCAGCCTAACTCTAACCCTAAACTTCACCCTCAATTTCATCCTCACCCTCAGCCGAACTCTAACCCTAATCCTAGCACTAACCCTCACACTCACCCTAAACCTAACCCTAACTCTCACCCTCACCCTCAGCCTCACATGCACCCGCATCCTCACCCTCACCCTCACATTAATCCTCAACCTCACCCTAAACATCACGCTAACCCTAAACCTCACACTAACCCTAAACATAACACTCACCCTTACCCTAAATCTCATCCTAAACCTCACCCTAACCCTAAAGCTAAACCTAATGCTCACCCTCACACTAAACCACACCCTAACTCTTATCCTCACACTAACCCTAACCCTAACCCTAACCCTAATCTTCACACTAACCCTAACCCTAACCCTATCCCTACACCTCACCCTGACTCTCATCCTAAACCGAACCCTCACCACACCCTAATCCTCACCCTAACCAGAACCCTCACCCTCACACGAACACCCACCCTCACACGAACACCCACCCTCACATGAACAGTAACCCTCACAATAAATATCACCCTAACCATAACTCTCGCCTAACGCTAACCCTAACGCTCACCCTAACCCTAAGTCTCACCCTCACCCTAACCCTCACCGTCACCTTAACCCTCACCCTAACAATAACCATCAAATATACCCTAAAACTCACCCTCATCCTAACCCTCACCCTCACCCTAACCCTAATCCTAACCCTAACCCTAACACTAAACCTAAACCTAATGCTAACACTAAACCTCAACCTCACCATAACCCTCACCCTAATCCTTACCCTCACACTCAAGCTCACCCTAACCCTAACCCTAACATTAACCCACACCCTAACCCTCACCCTAACACTACCCTAACCCTTACCCCTCAGCTTCACTGTCACCCTAACCCTAACCCTAACCCTAATCCTCACCCTATCCCTAACCCTAACCCTAACCTTCACCCTAACCCTCACCCTCACCGTACCCCTAATGCTACATTAACACTCAGCCTCACCCTAAGCCTCGCTGTAACCCTTACCCTCACCTTAACCCTATCCCTCACCATCATCCTAAACCTCACCCTTACCCTTACCCACACCCTAACGCTCAATCTAACCCTAACGCTAACCCTAAAACTAAACCTCACCCTAAACGTCACACTAACCCTAAGCCTAACCCTAACCCTCACTCTCACCTGAACCCTTACCCTTACCCGAAACCTAACCCTAACCCTCAGCCTAACCCTCATCCTAACACTAACCCTAACCCTAACCTTCACCCTATCCATCACCCTCACCCTAACCCTCAACCTCACACTCAGCCTAACCCTAACCATAATCCAAAACCTAAACCTAATTTTCAACCTCACCCTAACTCTAAACCTAACCCTAACCAAAACCCTCACCCTAAAATTAACCCTAACCCTAATCCTAACCCTCACCCTCACCCTAACCCTTACCCACACCCTAACCCTAAACCTAACCTTCATCCTAACCCTAACCCTAACTTTCAACTGAACATTAACCCAACCCCTAAACTTAACCTTCACCCAAATCCTAACCCTCACCCTCACCCTCAACCTCACCATCAAGCTCACCGTAACCCACACACTCACACTCACCCTAACCGTAACCATAAGCCTATTCCTCCCCCTAAACCTAACCCTCACCCTCACCCTCACCATCACCCTCACCCTAACCCTCATCCTCACCCTAACGCTATCCATAAACCTAACCCTCACCCTAAACTAACTCTGACACTCACCCTCACTCTCACACTAAATCTAAACCATACCATAACCCTAAACCTAACCTTAGCCCTCACCCTAACCCTAACCCTCACATAAACCCTAACCCTCACCCTCACCCTCACCGTAACTGTAACCCTAACCCTAACCCTAACAATAACCCTGAACCTAACCCTAACACTAACCCTATCTATAACCCTCACCCTAACGCTAACCCTCACCCTAACATTTACCCTCACCCTAAGTCTAAACCTAGTCCTAACACTAACCCTCACACTAACACTAACCTTCACCTTAACCCTAAACCTAAACCTAACCCTATCCCTAACCTCACCCTCACCCTAGCCCTCACCCTAACCCTAACCCTCATCCTCACCCTAAACCTCACTCTAAACTTAACATTAATCCTCAATCTAATCCTCACCCTCACCTTAACCCTAACCCTAATCCTCATCCTAAACCTCTCCTTTACCCTTACTGTCACCCTAACTCTAACCCTTACCCTAACTGTAACCCTAACCCTACCCCTCAACCTACCCCTCACCGGAAAACTAATCCTAACCCTAATCCTCACCATATCCCAAAACATAACCCTAACTCTAACCCTAACCCTCACACTCACCATAACCCTAATGCTAACAATAGCCCTCAACCTCACCCGAAACCTCGCCCCTAACCCTTCCCTTGACCTTAAGCCTATCCCTCACTCTCACCCAAACCTTCACCCTAACCCTTACCCTCACCCTAACCCTAACTCTAACCCTAACACTAACCCTCACCCTAACCCTAAGCCTAACCCTAACCCTCACCCTCACCCTAACCCTCACCCTAACCCTTACCCTCATCCTAACCCTAACCCTAACCCTCACCCTAACCTTAAAGCTAACCCTAACTCTAACCCTCACATTAACCCTAACCCTAACGCTCAACATCAACCTCAGCCTAACCCTAACCCTAATCCAAACGCTAACCCTCACCCTCACCTTCACCCTAACTCTAAACCTAACCCTAAATAAAACGCACACCCTAATCCTAACCCTATCCCTAACCCTCGCCCTAACAGTAACCCTAATCCTAAACCTAACCCTCACCCTCACCCTAACACTTACCCTCACCCTAAACCTAAACCTAACCCTCAGCCTAATCATAATCCTAACACTAACACTAAACCAAACCCTCACCCTAAACTTAACCCTAACCCTAACCCTCACCCAAACCCTAACCCTCACCCTCACCCTCAACCTGACCCTCACCGCACCCTAACCCTCACCCTCACCCTCACCCTAAAAATAACCATAACCCTAACCCTCACCCTTAACCTAACTCTGACACTCACCCTCACCCTCACCCTAAGCCGAACCCTACACCTAAGCCTCATCCTAAACCAAACCCTCACCCTCACACTCACCCTAAACCTAAACCTCAACCTAACCCTAACCCTAAACCTAGCCCTCACCCTGACCTTTGCCCTCACCGTCACCCTAACCCTAACTCTCACCCTCACCGTAACCCTAACACTAACCCTAACCCTTACCCTAAACCTAACTCTGACACTCACGCTCACCCTCACCCTAAGCCGAACCCTACACCTAAGCCTAATCCTAAACCTAACTCTCACTCTCACCCTCACCCTAAACCTAAACCTTACCCTAAACCTAACCCTAACACTAGTCCTCACCCTATCCCTTACTCTCACCGTCACCCTAACCCTAACCCTAACCCTCACCCTCACCGTAACCCTATCACTAACCCTAACCCTCATCCTAAACCTATCCTTAAAGCTAATGCTATCCCTAACCCTCAACCTCACCGAAAACCTCACTCTAGCTCTTACCCTCACCCTAACCCTAACCCTAACAGAAACACTAAACCTCAATCTAAACCTCATCCTCACCCTAAACCTAACCTTAAGTCTCACCCTCAACCTCAACCTCACCCTAACCCTAACCCTAACCCTCAACTGAAATCTCACCCTAACGCTCACCCTAGCCCTCAACTTAACCCTAACCCTCACCCTCACCCTAACGCTCACCCTAAACCTTACCCTCACCCTAAACCTAACCCTAAACCTAACGATAACCCTTACCCTCACCTAACCTAACCTGGATCCTAACCCTCACCCTAACCCTCACCCTAACACTAACACTATCCCTAAAACTCACCCTCACCCAAAACCTCATCCTAACCCTTACCCTCACTATAACCCTAACCCTAACCCTAACCCTAATCCTCACCGTAACCCTAACCCTCACCCTAACCCTAACCGTCACCCACACCCTAAAACTCACCCGAACCCGAACCCGAACCCTAACCGGAACCTAAACCTCACCCTAACCCTAACCCTCAATCTAAACCTAACACTAACCCTCACCCTCTTACTAAACCTAACCCTCACCTTAACCTTCACAATAACCCTCACCTTAACCCTAATGCTAACCCTAAACCTCACTCTCACCCTAAACCTCAATATTATCCTTATCCTCACACTAACCCTAACCGTAATCCTCACATTAACCCTATCCCTCAACCTAACCCGAACCCTACCCCTCACCCTACCCCTCACCCTAATCCTAACCCTAATCCTAACCCACACACTAACCCTATCCCAAACCCTCAACTTCACCCTAACCCTCACCGTCACCGTCACCTTAACCCTCACCCTAACCCTAACCGGCAACTACACCTTCACCCTCACCCTCACACTAAACCTCACCCTCACCCTAAGTATCACCCTAATCATAAACCTCACCCTAAACCTAATCCTAGTCATCATCCTAACCTTAACCCTCACCTTAAACCTCACCCTCACCCTAATCCTAACCCTAACCCTAACCCTCACCCTAATCCTAACCCTATCCCTTACCCTCACCCTAATCATAAACCTAATCCTAAAATTAAACTTCACTCTCACCCTAACCCTTACCCTCAACCCAACCCTAACACTAACACTCAGCCTAACCTTCATCCTAACCCTCAGACTAACCCTAAACCTCACCCTAACCATAAACATAACCCTCAGCCAAACCCACTTCCTAACCCTAAACCAAACCCTCAACCCAACCCTAACCCTAACCCAAAATCTAACCCTCATCCTAACCCTAAACCTCACCCTCACCCTCACCCTCACCCTCAGCCTAATCCTAACCTAACCCTAAACCTAACCCTAAACCTCACTCTCACCCTCACCCTAACTCTAACCCTAACCCTAACCCTAAACTTCAACCTAACCCCAACCCTATCCCTAACCCTCACCTAAACCTAACCCTCACCCACACCGTCACCCTAAACCTCACCCTCACCCTTACCCTAACCCTAACCCTCACCCTAACCCTAAGCCTTAACCTAACCCTCACCTTCACCCGAAAACTCACCCTAACCCATACCCTCACCTTAAACCTAAACCTAACCCTCAGCCTAACCCTCATTCTAACCCTAAACCTAAACCTAACCCTCACCCTAACCTTAAAGCTAATCCTAACCCTAAACCTCACATTAACCCTAACCCTCACCCTCACCCTCAACCTCACCCTCAGCCGAACCCTAATCCTAACACTAATCCAAACACTAACCCTTACCCTCACCCTAACTCTAAACCTAAACCTAACCAAAACCCTCACACTAATCATAACCCTATCCCTAACCCTAACCCTAATCCAAAACCTAACCCTCACCCTCACCCTAACCCCAAACTTAACTCTCAGCCTAACCCTCATCCTAACCCTAACTCTCACACTAACCCTCACATTCACCCTAACCCTAACCCTAACCCTCACCCTAAACCTAACTCTAACCCTCAACCTCATACTAACCCTAAACCTCACCTTAACCCTCATCCTAAACCTAACCCTAACCCTAACGCTAAACCTAACCCTCACTCTCACCCTAACCCTCGCGCTAACCCGTATCCTCACACTAACCCTAACCCTAACCCTAACCCTCACCCTAACCCTAACCGAACCCTCACCCTCACCTTTACCCTAACCCTCACCATCACCGCAACCATCAACATCACCCTAACCCTCACCTACACCCTCACCCGCACTCTCAGCCTCACCCTCACCCTAACCATCACCCTCACCCTAAACATCACCCTAACCGTAACCCAAGCCCTAACCTTAACCCCAATCCTCAGCCTAACCCTAATCCTCAACTTAAACCTCACCCTCTCCCTAATCCTCACCCTAACCCTAACCCTAAGCCTTTCCTAACCAAATACCTCACCCTCACCCTAACCCTCAAACTAACCCTCTCCCTCACTCTAAACCTCACCCTCACCTTAACCCTAATCCTAACCCTAATGGTAACACTAGCCCTCACCCTCACCCTAACCCTAATCTTAACCCTAACCCTAACCCTAAACCTAACCCTAATGCTAACCCTTAACCTCAACCTCACCATAACCCCCACCCTAACCCTTACCCTCACCCTGAACCTCACCCTAACCCTAACCCTAACGTTAACCCACACCCTAACCCTCACCCTAACACTAACCATAACCCTACCCCTTACAATAACCGTCACCCTAAACCTAACCCTAACCCTAATAGTCACCCAATCCCTAACACTTATGCTAAGCCTCACCATAACCCTCACCCTCACCGTACACCTAATGCTACATTAACCCTCAGCCTCACCCTAAAACTCGCCCTAACCCTTACCCTCACCTTAACCCTATCCCTCACCATCACCCTAACACTCATCCTAAACCTTACCCTAACGCTAACACTAACACTAACCCTAAACCTAAACCTAACACTAAACCTCACACTAACCGTCACCCTAACCCTAAGCCTAACCCTAAACCTCACTCCCACCCTAACACTTATCCTTTCACGAACAATAACCCTAACGCTCAGCCTAACCCTCATCCTAAACCTAACCCTAAACCTAACCCTCAACCTAACCGTCACCCTCATCCTCAACCTCACCCTCAGCCTTACACTAACCCTAAACTTAATACAAAACCTAACCCTAACCCTCACCCTCACCCTAACTCTAAACCTAACCCTAACCCTCACCCTCAGACTAACCCTAACCCTATCACTTACCCTCACCCTAAAACTAACCGTAATCCCAATCCTAACCCTCACCCTCACCCTAAACCTCACCCTAACCCAAACCTTAACCCTAACCCTCACCTTCACCCTAACCCGAACCATAACCCTAAACCTCACCCTAAACCCTAACTCTGACCCTCACACTAAGCCTAACCCTACACCTAAGCATAATCCTATACCTAACCTTCACCCTCACCCTCACGCTAAACCTAAACCTCACCCTAACCATAACCCTAACCCTAGCCCTCACCCTAACCCTAACCCTCACCTACACCCTAACCTTCACCCTCACCCTCACCCACGCCCTAAACATTACCCTCACCCTAAACATCACCCTAATTCTCACCCTTAACCTAACCCTAACCCTAATCCTCACCCTAACCCTAATCCTCAACTTAAACCTCAGCCTCACCCAAATCCTCACCCTAACCCTAACTCTAAGCCTTTCCTAACCGAAACCAATACCCTCACAATATCCCTCAACCAAACCCTCACCCTCACCCTAGCCCTCAGGCTAAAACTAACCCTAACCCTAACCCTCACCCTCACCCTCACCATAACCCTAACCCTTACCCTCATCCTTACCATAAGCCTATCCCTAACCCTCACACTAACCCTAATCCTAAACCTAACCCTATTGCTAACACTAGCCCTCACCCACACCCCAACCCTAATCCTAACCCTAAAACTTAGCCTAAGGCTAACTCTAAACCTAATGCTAACCCTAAACCTCAACCTCACCCTAACCATCACCCTAAACCTTACCCTCACCCTCAACCTCACCCTAACGCTAACCCTAACCCTAACCCTAACCCTCACCCTAACCCGAAACCTAACCTTCAGCATAACACTCACCCTAAACTTAACCCTAACCCTAATCCTTACCCTATCCCTAACCCTAACCCTACACTTCAGCCTAAACCTCACACTCATCCTCAACCACACCCTCGCCCTAATCCTAACGCTAAAACTCAGCCTAACCCAAACCCTTATCCTAATGCAAACCCTAAACCTCAAACTCACCCTAACACTCACCCTAAACCTCACCCTCACTTTAACCATAACCCTAACCCTCACCCTATACCTAACCCTCAACCTCACCCTCACCCTTACCATCACCCAAACCCTCACCCTCACCGTAACCATAACCATAACACTAACCCTCACGCAAAACCTAACTCTTACCCTCAACCTCACCCTCACCCAAAGCCTAACCCTAAACCTAAGCCTCATCCTAAACCAAACCCTCAACCTCAAACTCACCCTAAACCTTAACCTCAACCTAACCCTAACCCTAAACCTAGCCCTCACCCTAAACCTTACCCTCACCGTCACCCTAACCTTAACCCTCACCTTAATCCTAACCCTCACCCTAAACCTAACCCTAACCCTCACCCTCACCCTCATCCTAACCCTAACCCTATCACTAACCCTCATCCTAAACCTAACCCTAACCGTAAGGATAACCATAACCCTCACCCTCAACCTAATCCCAAACCTAACCCTAACCTTAACTGTAAACCTAATCCTAACCCTTACACTATCCCTAACCTTCAACCTCTCCCTAACCCTCACTCTAACCCTAAACCTCCCCCTAACGCTCACACTAACCCTAACCCTAACACTAAAACTAAACCTCACCCTAACCCTCACCCTAACCCTAAACCTAACCCTAACCCTCACTCTAATGCTCAACTTAACCCTCACCCTAACCCTAACGTTAACCCTGACCCTAAACCTAAACCTCACCCTAACCCTATCCCTAAACCTACCTCTCAAACTAACCCTCACCCTAACCCCCACACTAACCCTAACCCTTACCCTCATCCTAACCCTAACCCTCAACCAAACCCTCTTCCTAATTCTAACCCTAAGCCTCAACCTGACCCTTACACTAACCCTAATCCTCAACCTATCCCTATCCTTCACCCTCAGACTCACCCTCAGCCTAACCCTAACCCTAACCCTAATCCTAACCCTAAACCTCACCCTCACGCTCAACCTAACTCTAAACCTCACCATAACCCTGACCCTCACCCTAAACCCAACCCTATCCCGAACACTCACACTAACTCCAACCCTCACCCTAACCCTAACCCTAATCCTCACCCTCACCATAAGCCTAAACCTCACCGTAACATCACCCTAACCATAAAACTAACCCTAACCCTCACCCTAAACCTCACCCTAACCATTACCATCACCATAACGCTAACCCTAACCCTAATCCTCACACATACCCTAATCCTAACCCTCACCCTAATGCTCACCTTAACCGTAACTGTCACCCTCACCCTAACCCTAACCGTCACCTTAACCCTCAACCTAATCCTAACCATCACCCACACCCTAACACTCAAGCTCACCTGAACTCTAACCCTCACCCTAAACCTAATCCTAAACTTCACCATAACCCTAACCCTCACTTAAACCTAACTCTAACCCTCACCCTCAACCTAAGCCTCACCCTCATCCTAACCCTCACCCTAACCCTCACCCTAACACTAAAGCTAACCCTAATCCCCACTCTCACCCTAAGCCCCACCTAACCTCACACTAACCCTAACCCTAACCCTAACCCTAACTGTCACATTAAACATAACCCTCACCCTAAACCTAACCCTACCCCTCACTCTAACCCTCAGCCTAAACCTAACCCTAACCCTCACCCTAAACCTAACCCTAACCATCACCTTCACCCTAAACCTCACCATCACCGTTACCCTCACCGTAACCCTAACCCTCACCTACACCTTCACACTTACGTTCATTCTCACCATCACCCTAACCCTTAACCTCACCCTAAACATCCTCACTCTCACCCTCACCCTAACCGTAATCCTCACCCTAACCCTAATACTCAGCCGAAATCTCACTGTCAGCCTAAATATCACCCTAAACCTAACCCTCAACCTAACCTTAACCCTAACCCTCACCCTAACCCTAACGCTAACCCTAACCCTCACTCTCACCCTAAACCTCACCCTAACCCTTACCCTCAACATAACCCTAACCCTAACCCTAATCCTCACACATAAACTCACCCTAACCCTCACCCTAAAACTCACCGTAACCATAACCCTCACCCTCACCCTCACCCTAAACCTAACCCTAAACCTCACGGTAACCCTAACAATGTCCATAACCCTAACTCTAACCCTCACCCTCACCCTAACATTAACCCTAACCCTAAACCTCACCTAAATATTCACCCTCAGCCTCACGCTCATCCTAACCCTCACCCTCACCCTAAACATAAACCTAAACGTAACCCTCATCCTAACCCTAACTGTAATCCTCCCCCTTACACTAATCCTCACCCTAAACCGCACCCTCACCCTAAATATCACCCTAAACCTAACCCTCACCCTAACCCTCACCATCACCCTAATCCTCACCCTAACCCCAACCGTCACATACACCCTAAAACTCACCCTCATCCTAACCCTCACCCTCACCCTAACCCTAATCCTAACCCTAACCCTAAACCTAACCCTAATGGTAACACTAAACCTCAACTTCACCATCACCCTCACCCTAACCCTTACCCTCACCCTCAACCTCACCCTAACCCTAACCCTAACATTAAACCACACCTTAACACTAACACCAACCCTACCCCTCAGCCTAACCATCACCCTAAACCTAACCCTAAACGTAATCCTCACCATATCCCTAACCCTAACCCTATCCTTCACCCTAACCCTCACCCTCACCGTAACCCTAATGCTACATTAACCCTCAGCCTCACCCTAAGCCTCGCCGTAACCCTTACCATCTCCTTAAACCTATCCATCACCATCATCCTCAACCTCACCCTAACCCTTACCCACACCGAAACGCTCAATCTAATCCCAACCCTAACCCTAAACCTAACACTAAACCTCACCTTATCCTTCACCCTAACCCTAAGCCTAACCCTAACCCTCACTCTCACCCGAACTCTTATCCTTACCCGAACCCTAACCCTAACCCTCAGCCTAACCCTCATCCTAAGACTAACCCAAACCCTAACCCTCACCCTAACCGTCACCCTCAGCCTCAACCTCACACTCAGCACAACCCTAACCCTAATCCAAAACCTAACCCTAAACCTCACCCTCACCCTAACTCTAAACCTAACCCTAATCAAAACCCTCACCCTCAACCTAATCTTATCCCTTACCCTCACCCTAAAACTAACCCTAATCCTAATCCTAACGCTCACCCTCACCCGAAACCTTACCCTCACCCTAACCCTAAACCTAACCCTCACCCTAACAATCATCCTAACCCTAACCCTAACCCCCAACCTAACCTTAACCCAAACCCTAAAATTAACCTTCACCAAAACCCTAACCCTCATGCTCACCCTCAGCTTCACAATCACCTTCACCGAAACCCATACCCTCACCCTCACCCTAACACTAACCATAACCCTATCACTCACTCTAAACCTAACACTTACCGTCACCCTCAATATCACCCTCACCCTAACCCTCACCCTCACCCTAACCATATCCATAAACCTAACCCTCACCCTAAACCTAATTCTGACCCTCACCCTCACCCTCACCCAAGCCTAACCCTACACTTAAGCCTAAACCTAAAGCTAACACTCACCCTGTCCCTCACACTAAACCTAAACCTCACCCTAACCCTAAACCTAACCCTAGCCCTCACCCTAACCCTAAACCTCACCTAAACCCTAACCCTAACCCTCACACTCATCCTCACCCTAAACCTCACCCTCACCCTAAACATCACCCTAATCCTAAACCTCAACCTAACTCTAACCCTCAGCCTCACCCTAAACCTAACCATCACCTTAAACCTCACCCTCACCCTAATACTCACCCTAACCCTAACCCTCACCCTAACCCTCACCCTAATCCTAAACCTATCCCTAAACTACACCCTAACCCTAACCCTAATCCTAAAACTATTCCTCACCCTCACCCTAACCCTTAACCTCACCCTAACCCTAACCCTAACCCTCAGCCTAACCCTCATCCTAACCCTCACAATAACTCTAAACCTCACCCTAACCATAAAACTAACCCTCAGCCAAACCCTCTTCCTTACGCTAACCCTAAAGCTTAACCCAACCCTAACCCTAAACCTAACCTTAACCCTCACCCTAACCCTAAAACTCACACTCACACTCACCCTCACCCTCATCCTATCCCTAAACCTAACCCTAAACCTAACCCTAACCCTCACATTCACCCTCACCGTAACTCTAACCCTTACCCTAACCCTGACCCTAACCCTAACCCCCACCCTATCCCTAACCCTCACCTAACCCTAACACTTACACTAACCCTAACCCTAACCCTCACTCTCACCCTAACCATAACTCTCACTATAACCCTAAGCCTAAACCTAACCCTCAACCTCACCCTAAACCTCACCCTAACCCTTACCCTCGCCCAAATCCTAACCCCAACCCTCAGACTAACCCTCATCCTAACCCTAACCCTAAACCTAACCCTCACCCTAACCTTAACGCTAACCCTAACCCTAGCCCTCACTTTAACCCTAACCTCACCCTCACCCTCAACCTCACCCTCAGCCTAACCCTAACCCTCATCCAAACACTAACCCTAACCCTCACCCTAACTCTAAACCTAACCCTAACCAAAACCCTCATCCTTATCCTAACCCCAAACTTAACTCTCAGCCTAACCCTCATCCTAACCCGAACCCTAACCCTAACCCTCACCCTAACCCTAAACCTGACCCTCACCTAAACCTTAACACTCACTCTCACCCTCAACCTCACCCTCACACTCACCCTCACTCTTACCCTAACCATAACCCTATTCCTCACCCTGAACCTAACCCTTACCCTCACCCACACCCTCACCATCACCCTCACCCTAACCCTCACCCTCATCCTCAACCTATCCCTAACCATACCATAACCCTAATCCTAAACCTAACTCTGAACCTCACCCTCACCATCACCCTAAGCCTAACCCAACATCTAAGCCTAATCCTAAACCTAACCCTCACCCTAAAGTTAACCATAACCCTCACCCTAAGCCTAACCCTCACCCTAAACGTAACCCTAAGCCTCACCATCACCCTCAACCTAACCCTAAACCTCACCCTTACGCTAAACCTAACCCTAATGCTAACCTTAACCCTCACTCTCACTGTAATCCTAACCCTAAACCTCACCCTAAACCTAACCTTAACCCGAATGCTATCCCTAACACTCACCCTCACCCTAACCCTCACTCTAAACCTTCCCCACACCCTAACCCTTACCCACACCCTAACCCTTACCCACACCCTAAACCACACCCTAACCCCAACACTATCCCTAACACTAACCCACACCCTAACCCAAGCCTAAACCTAAACCTCACCCTCACCCTAACCCTCACCCTAACTCTTACCATCACCCAAACCTAACCCTAACTCTCAGTCTAACCCTCATCCTAACCCTAACACTAACCCTAACCGTCACATTAACCCTAACCCTCACCCTCACCCTCAACATAATCCTAAGCCTAACCATAACCAAAACGTTCACCCTAAAACTAACCCTATCCCTAACCCTCACCCTAACCCTAAACCTAATCCTAAACCTAACCCTCACACTGAACCTAAAACTTACCCTCAACCTAACCCTAAACCTAACCCAAGCCTAACCCTCATCCTTACCCTAACCCTAACCCTAACCCTCACCCTAACCTTAACCCTAAACCTAACACTCAACCAAACCCTAACCTTCAACCTCACCTTCAACTTCACACTCACCGTCACCCTAAGGCTCACCCTCACCCTATACCTAACTCTGGCACTCACCCTCATGCTCACCCTAAGCCTAACCCTACAGCTAAGCCTAATCCTAAACCTAACTCTCACACTCACACTTACCCTAAACCTAAACCTTACCCTAACCCTAACCCTAACCCTAACCTTAGTTCTCATCCTAAATCTTACCCTCACCATCACCCTAACCCTAACACTCACTCTAACCCTAAACCTAACCCTAAACCTCACTCTAACCCTTACCCTCACCCTAACCCAAGACCTAACCCTAAACCTAACAGTAACACTAAACCTCACCCTAACCCTCACTTTAACCCTAAACCTAACCCTAACCCTAACCCGCACCCTAACACTAACTCTAAACCTAAACGTCACCCTAACCCTAAACCTCATCCTAACACTTACCTTCACACTAAAACTAAACTTAACCCGAACCCTAACCCTCACACTAACCCTAATCATCACCCTAAACTTAAAACTCACCCTAACCCTAACCCTAACCCTCAACCTCGCCCTAACCCTAACCATTACCCTAACCCTAACCCTCACCCTAACCGTAACCCCCACCCTCACCCTGAAGCTGCGCCTTAGCCTAAGCATAAGCCTAAGACTAACCCTAACCCTCAAAATCAACCTCACCCTAACCCTAACCGTAACCGTAACCCTAACCCTAAACCTCACACTAACCCTCACCCTAACGCTAACCCTAACCCTAAACCTAACCCTCACCCTAACCCTCACCCTAACCCTAACCTTCAACATTACCATAACACTCACCCTCAGCCTAACCCTCACCTTAACCCTTACTGTCCCCCTCACCCTAACCCTCACTCTAACCCTAATACTCATCCTAACCCTCACCCTAACTGTAACCCTAACCATCACCCTAACCCTAACCCTCACACTCACCTTCAGCCTCAGCGTAACCCTAAGCCTAAGCCTAACCTTAACCCTAACCCTCACCCTCATCCTAGCCCTCACCCTAACCCTAATCCAAACCCTAACCCTCATCCTAACCCCCAACATAACACTAACCCTCAACCTCACACTAACCCTAACCCAAACCCTCAACTGAACCCTCACCCTCACCCTCACCATAACCCTCACCCTCACCCTAAAAATCACCCAAACCCTAACACTCACCCTTACCCTCAGGCTAGCCCTAACCCTCAAAGTAACCCTAACCTCACCCTAACCTAACCCTCAACCTAACCCTTACCCTAACCATAACACTAAGCCTAAACCTAACACGAACCCTCACAGTAACCCTAAACCTCACCCTAACCATAACCCTCACACTGTCCCTAACCCTCACCATAACCCTAACCCTAACCCTCACCCTAACCCTAACACTCACCCTCATCCTAGCCCTCACCCTAACCATAAACCTAACCATCACTCAAAAGCTAACCCTCATCCCCACACTCACCCTCAGCCTAACTCTAACCCTCAGCCTAACCCACACCCTAACCCTAACCCTAATCGTATCCCTCACCCTCAGCTTCATCCTCACTGTAAACTTATCCCTAACCATAAAACTAACAATAACCCTAACCCTAAACCTAATCCTAACCATCACCCTCAGCCTAATCCTAACCCTAACCCTCACCCTAACTGTAACCCTCACCTTCAACGTAACCCTAACACTAACCCTGAACCTCACCCTAACGCTAACCCTAACACTCACCCTCATCCTAACCCACACACTAACCCTAAAACCCTAACCCTCATACTAACCCTAACCCTCTCCCTCACACTCATGCTCAGCCTAAGCCTAAGCCTAAGACTAAGACTAACTGTAAAACTCACACTCACCCTAACCCTCACCCTAAACCTAACACTAACCCTCACCCTCACCCTAGCCCATACTCTATCCCTACGCCTAAGCCTAACCCTCACCCTAACCCTCACCCTCACCCTAAGTCTAATTCTAAACCTAACCCTCACACTCACCCTCACCCTAACCCTAACTGTAACACTAACCCTAACCCTAAAACTAACCCTTACCCTAATGCTAACTCTAACCCTAAATCTCATCCTCACCCTAACCATAACCCTCACCCTCACCCTCATCCTCCGCCTAACACTAAGACTATCCCTAACCCCAAACCTAACCCTAACACTAACCCTAAGCCTAACCCTCACACTAACCCTCACCCTAACCCTGACCCTAAACCTCACCCTCACCCTAGCCCATACCTTAACCCTAAGCCTAATCATAACCCTCACCCTGACCCTCTCTAACCCTAACCCCAACCCTCACCCTAACCCTAACCCTCACCCTCACCCTCACCCTCAGCCTTAACCTAAGCCTAACCCTAACCTAAACATCACACTCACCCTTACCCTAATCCTAACCCTAAACTAAACACTCACCCTCACCCTAACCCTAACTCTAACACTAAGCCTAACCCTAACCCTCACCCTCAAACTCACCCTCAGCCTAACTCTAAGCCTAACTCCAAACCTAACCCTAAACCACACCCTCACCTTCACCCTAACCCTAATCCTAACCCTAACCCTAAACCTAACCCTCCTCCTAACTCTCACCGTAACACTAACCCTAAAACTAATACGAACACTAAACCTTAACCTCATCCTAACCCTAACCCTAATCCTCACCCTCACCGTTATTCTAACCCTAACCCTAATGATAACACTAACCCTAACCCACACCCTCACACTCACCCTCACCCTCATCGTATCCCTAAAACTAACCCTAAACCTAACCCTAACCCTCACATTCACCCTCAACCTCACCCTCAGCCTAACCCTAAGCCGAACCTCAACCAAAACCCTAAACCACCCCCTCACACTCACCCTAACGCTAATCCTAACCCTAACCCTAACGCTAACCCTCCTCCTAACTCTCACCCAAACTCTAACCCTAACACTAACACTAACACTAACCCTTAACCTCATCCTAACCCTAAACCTAAACCTCACCCTCATCGTTATTCTAACCCTAACCCTAACCATAACACTAACCCTAACCCTAACCCTAACCCTCACCTTCACCATAACCCAAACCCTCCTCTTAACCCTAACCCTAACTCTAACCCTAAATGTCACCCTAAAAATAAGCCTAACCCTCACCCTCAGCCTCACCCTCAACATGATATTAACCCTAATCATAACACTAACAATAACCCTAACCATATCCCTAATCCTAACCCTCACCATCACCCTAACCCTAAACCTAACCCTCACCCTAACCCTAAACCTCACCCTCAATGTAACCCTGACCCTAACCCTAACTTCACCCTAATGCTAACCCTAACCCTCACCCTCATTCTAACCCTCACTGTAACCCTAATCCTAACCCTAAACCTCATCCTAATCCTCACCCAAATCCTAACACCCTAACCCTCACCCTAACCCTAACCCTCAACCTCACCCTTAAGCTCGGCCTAAGCCTAAGCCTAAGCCTAAGACTAACCCTAAAACTCACACTCACCTTCACCCTAACCCTAACCATAAGACTAACCCTAACCCTAACCCTCATACTAACCCTAACCGTAATACTCACCCTTATGCTCGGCCTAAGCCTAAGCCTAAGCCTAAGACTAACCCTCACCCTAACCCTCACCCTAACCCTAAAACTAACCCAAACTCTAACCCTAAACCTCACACTTAACCTAAACCTAACTCTAACCCTATTCCTAAACCTAAACCTCACCCTATCCCTAACGCTAACCCTCACCCTCAGAGTAACATTCAACCTAACCCTAATCTTACCAATAACCCTAACCCTAACACTAACCCTCACCTTGTCCATAACCCTAACCCTAAACCTAACCCTAAACCTCACCCTTAGGCTCAGCCTAAACCTAACCGTAAGCCTAAGACTAACCCTTACCCTCACACTCACCCTCAACCTAACCCTAACAGTAACACTCACCTAACCCTAACCCTCACACTAACCCTCACCCTAATGCTAACACTAACCCTAAACCTCACCCGCACCCTAACCCTAACCCTCACCCGCACCCTAACCCTAACCCTCACCCGTACCCTAACCCTAACCCTCACCCTCACCCTCACCCTCTGCCTAACACTAATCCTATCCCTAACCCCAACCCTAAACTTAACACTAACGCTAAACCTAACCTGCATCCTAACCCTCAACCTCACCCTAGCTGATACCCTAACCCTATGCCTAACCCTAACCCTAACCCTAAACCTAATCTTAAACCTAACCATAAACCTCACCCTCAGCCTCACCCTCACTGTAAACTTAACACTAACCTAACACTAACAATAACCCTAACCGTAACCCTAACCCTCACTGTAACCCTAACCTTAACCTTTAGCCTTACCCTCACCATAACCCTCACAATAACCCTAACCCTCAACCTAAACCTAACCCTAACCCTCACCCTCACCCTCACGCTCACCCTCAGCCTAACTTTAAAACTAACGCTGCTCCTAACACTAACCCTCAACTTCACCCTCACACTAAACCTAACCCTAACCCTAAGCCTAACACTCACACTCACCCTCACCCACACCCTAAGCCTCACTGTCACTCTCACACTCATCCTCACCCTAAACCTAACCCTAACACTAAACCTAACTCTAACCCTAAACCTCACCCTTACCCTAACCCTAACTCTAACCCTATCCCTAACCCTGAACTTCACCCTAACCCTAACCCTTACACTCACCCTCACAGTAACTTACAACCTAGCCTAATCCTACCAATAACCTTAACCCTAACGCTAACCCTCACCATGTCCATAACCCTCAACCTAACCCTAACCCTCACCCTCACCCTTAGGCTCAGCCTAAACCTAAGCCTAAGCCTAAGACAAACCTTACCCTCACACTCACCCTCACCCTAACTCTAACAGTAACACTCTCCCTAACCCTAACCCTCACCCTCACCCTCACCCTCCGCCTAACACTAAGCCTATCCCTAACCCCAACCCTAAACTTAAAACTAACCCTCACCCTAACCCTCACCCTCACCCTAGCCCATACCTTAACCATAAGCCTAATCCTAACCCTAACCCTAACCCTAAACCTAACCATAAACCTCACCCTCAGCCTCACCCTCACCGCAAAATTAACACTAACCTAACACTAACAATAACCCTAACCCTAACCCTAACCCTCACTGTAACCCTAACCTTAACCTTTAGCCTTACCCTCACCATAACCCTCACAATAACCCTAACCCTCAACCTAACCCTAACCCTAACCGTCACCCTCACCCTCACGCTCAACCTCAGTCTAAATTGAAACCTAACGCTACTCCTAAAACTAACCCTCAACTTCACCCTCATCCTAACACTAACCCAAACCCTAACCCTAACCCTCACACTCACCCTCACCCACACCCTAAGCCTCACTGTCACCATCACGCTCACCTTCACCCTAACCCTAACCCTCACCCTTACACTAAACCTATCTCTCACCCTAACCATAAACCTCACAATCACCCTCACCCTCACCTCACCCAAAACCTAAACCTAATCCTAACCCTCACCCTAAACCTCACCCTAACCCTAATGCTAACTGTAACCCTCACACTCATCCTAAACCTCACATTAATCCTAACTCTCACCATAAATCTAACCTTAACCCTAACCCTCACCCTGACCCTAACTCTCACCCTAACCCTTACCCTAACCATAACCTTCACCCGAACCCTGACCCTAACCCTAAACCTAACCCTAACCCTCATCCTAAACCTCACCCTAACCCTAACCCTATCCCCAACCCTAACGTTAATCCTAACGCTCATCCTAACCATAACTGTACCCCTCAAACTAACTCTCATCCTAAACTTATCCCTAACACTAACCCTCACCCTAACCGTAACCATAGTACTCAACCTAACTGTAATCCTCACGCACACCCTCAGACTCATCTTCAGCCTAAACCTAACCCTAACCCTAATCTTAAACTAATCCTCACAATCATCCTAACTGTAACACTAAACTTCACCCTCAACCTTACCCCCACCCTCACCCGAACCCTAACCCGAACCCTAAAACGAACCCTCACCCTAACCCTCATCCTAACCCTCTCCCAAACCCTCATTCTGACCCTAACCCTATCCCTTATCATAACCCTAAACCTCACCTTCACCCTAACCCTAACCCTAAATCTAAATCTCACACTCACCATAACCCTCACCTTAAACCTTACCCTCACCCTGACCCTCATCCCAACCCTCAACATATCCCTAACCCTAACCCTCAACCTAACCCTTACACTCACTCTAACACTAAGCCCAACCCTAACACTAACTCTCACACTAACCCTCACCCTAAATATTACCCTATCATTAACCCTAATCCTAACACTCACCCTAACCGTAACCCTCACCCTCACCCTCAGCCTAAAACTCAGCCTAAAGCCTAACCCTAACACTAACTCTAAGAGTCACCCTCACCCTCACCCTAACCCTAAGCCTCACCCTCACCCTCAACCTCACCCTAAACCTAAAGCAAACCCTCAAACTAACCCTCACCCTCACCATAAACATCACCGTAACTCTAACACTCACCCTAATCCAAACCATAACCCGAACCCTCACCCTAACGCTAACCCTCACCCTCACGCTAAACCTAACCCTCACCCTAACCCTAACCCTGACCCTCATCTATCCCTCATCCTAAACCAAACCCTAACACTCACCCTAACCGTCAACCACACCCTCACGCTAAACCTAACCCTAATGTTCACACTCAACATAACCCTAAACCTCACACTCACCATCACCCTCAGCTTAAATCTAAGCTTAACAATAAACCTAACCCTAACCCTCACACTCACCCTCACCCTAAACCTGATCCTAACCCTAAACCTAACACTCTCACTCACCGTCACGCTCAACCTAAACCTAACCCAAACCCTCAACCGAACCTTCACCCTCAACCTAACCCTAAGCCTCACCCTCACCCTCAACCTAAACATCACCCTAAACCTAACACTCACCTTAACCCTTAGCTTAACCCTCACCCTAAACCTAACCCTCACCCTCACCCTCATCCTCAGGCTCACCTTAATCCTAATCCTAACCCTAACCCTCACTCTCACCCTCAACCTAACCCTACCCCTAACGCTAACCCTCACCCTAACACTAAACTCCAACCTAACCCTAACCTTAACCCGAACACTAACCCTCACCCAAACCCTAATACCGCTAACCTTACGCTCACCCTGACCCCAAACCTAATTCTCACCATAACCCTAACCCTCAAGCTCACAATCACCCTCAGCCTAACCCTAAAACTAAACCTTACCCTATCCCTAAACCGTACACTCACCCTCACCCTAATCCTAATCGTAAACCTATCCCTAACCCTAACGCTCCTCCCAACTCTCACCCTAACCCTAACCCTAACACTATCACTAACATTATCCTAAAACTCACCCTAACCCTAACCTAATCCTCACCCTCACCCTTATTCTAACTCTAACCCTAATGATAACACTAACCCTAACCCTAAAACTCATCCTCACCCTAAACCTAACCCTAAGTCTCAAACTCACCATAACCCTAACATAAACCCTCAACTGAACCCTCACCCTCAGCCTCACCCTAACCCACACCCTCACCCTTACCTTCAACCTAGCCCTAACCCTTATACTAACCCTAAACCTCACCCTAACCTAACCCTCAACCTAATGCTTACCCTCACCCTAACACTAAGGCTAAACCTAACACGAACCCTCACAGTAACCCTAAACCTCAGCCTAACCCTAACCCTCACACTATCCCTAACCCTCACCCTAACGCTAACCCTCACCCTCACCCTAAACCTAACCCTCACCCTCATCTAACCCTCACCCTAACCCTCACCCTAACCTTCACCCTAACACTCAACCACAACCTCACCCCAAACTTAACCCTAATGCTCACACTCAACATAACCCTAAACCTCACACTCACCCTCACCCTCAGCTTAAACCTAAGGCTAACAATAAACCGAACACTAACCCTCACCCTAACCCTAATCCTATCCCTAAACTTAACCCTCTCACTCACCCTCACCCTCAACCTAAACCTAACCCAAACACTCAACCGAAACTTCACACTCACCCTAACCCTAACCCTCACCCTCATCCTAGCCCTCACCCTAACCCTAATCCTAACCCTAATCCTAATCCCAAACTTCAACCTAACCATAACCCTAACCATCACTCAAAAGCTAATCCTCATCCCCACACTCACCCTCAGCCTAAACCTAACCCTCAGCCTAACCCACACCCTAACCCTAACCCTAATCCTAAACCCTCACCCTCAGCCTCACCCTCACTGTGAACTTAACCCTAACCATAAAACTAAAATTAACCCTAACTCTAAACCTAATCCTAACCCTCACCCTCACCCTATCCCTACACTTAACCCTCACCTTAACCCTAACCCTCACCCTCAACGTAATCCTAACCCTAACACTAAACCTCACCCTAACGCTAACCCTGATCCTCACCCTCACTCTAGCCCTCAAACTAACAATAATCCTAACCCTAAACCTCATCCTAACCCTCACCCTACCCCTAAAACCCCAACCCTCTTCCTAACCCTAACCCTCTCCCTCACACTCATGCTCCGCCTAAGCCTAAGACTAAGACTAACTGTAAACCTCACACTCACCCTAACCCTCACCCTAAACCTAACACTAACCCTCACCCTCACCCTAGCCCATACTCTAACCCTACGCCTAAGCCTAACCCCCACCCTAACCCTCACCCTCACCCTAAGTCTAAACATAACCCTAACCCTCACACTCACCCTCACCCTAACCCTAACTCTAACACTAACCCTAACTCTAACACTAAACCTCACCCTAATCCTAACTCTAACCCTAAACCTCATCCTCACCCTAACCCTTACCCTAACCCTCACCCTCAACCTCACCCTCCGCCTAACACTAAGACTATCCCTAATCCCAACCCTAACCCTAACACTAACCCTAAACATAACCCTCACACTAACCCTCACCCTAACCCTGACCCTAACCCTCACACTCACCCTAGCCCATACCTTAACCCTAAACCTAATCCTAACCCTCAACCTAAAGCTCACCCTCAGCCTAAACCTAGGCCTAACCCTAACACTAACCCTAAACCTCACACTCACCCTAACGCTAATCCTAACCCTAAACTTAACCCTCACCCTCACCCTAACCCTAACTCTAACACTAAACCTAACCCTAACCCTCAACCTCAGCCTCACACTCAGCCTAACCCTAAGCCTAACCCCAACCGTAACCCTAAACGACACCCTCAACTTCACCCTAACCCTAATCCTAACCCTAAGCCTAACCCTAACCCTCCTCCTAACTCTCACCCTAACCCTAACCCTAACCCTAACCCTAACACTAACACTAACCCTTAACCTCATCCTAACCCTAATCCTCACCCTCACTGTTATTCTAACCCTAAACATAACGATAACACTAACCCTAACCCTAACCCTTACCCTCACCCTCACTTTAAACCAAACCCTCCTCCTAACCCTAACCCTAACCCTAACCCTAAACGTCATCCTAACCTTAACCCTAACGCTCACCCTCAGCCTCACCCTCAAAATAAGCTTAACCCTAACCATAACACTAACAATAACCCTAACCATATCCCTAATTCTAACCCTCACCATCACCCTAACCCTAACCCTAACCCTCACCCTAACCGTAAAACTCATCCTCAATGTAACCCTAACCCTAACCCTAACCCTAACTTCACCCTAATGCTAACTCTAACCCTCACCCTCACACTAGCCCTCACCCTAACCCTAATCCTAACCCTGAACCTCATCCTAACCCTCACACAAATCCTAACACCCTAACCCTAACCATAACCCTAACTCTCACCGTCTCCCTCACCCGCCACATAACACTAAGACTATCCCTAACCCCAACCTTAACCCTAACACTAACCTTAAACCTAACACTCACACTAACCCTCACCCTAACCCCGACCCTAACCCTAACCCTCACCCTCACCCATATGCTCGGCCTAAGCCTAAGCCTAAGACTAACCCTAAACCTCACACTCAATTTCACCCTAACCCTAACCCTCACACTAAACCTAAACCTAAAACTCACCCTCATGCTAGGCCTAAGCCTAAGCCTAAGCCTAAGCCTAAGCCTAAGCCTAAACTTAACCCTCACCCTAACCCTCACCCTAACCCTAACCCTAACACTAACACTAACCCTAACTCTAACCCCAAATCTCACCCTTACCCTAACCCTAACTCTAACCCTGTCCCTAAACCTAAATCTCACCCTATCCCTAACCCTAACACTCACCCTCACAGTAACTTTCAACCTAAACCTAAACCTACCAATAACCCTAACCCTAACGCTAACCCTCACCTTGTCCATAACCCTCACTCTAATCCTAACCCTCACCCTCTCCCTTAGGCTCAGCCTAAACCTAAGCCTAAGCCTAAGACTAACCCTTACCCTCACACTCACCCGCACCCTAACCCTAACAGTAACACTCACCCTAACCCTAACCCTTACACTAAACCTCACCCTATGCTAAAACTAACCCTAAACCTCACCCGCACCCTAACCCTAACAGTAACACTCACCCTAACCCTAACCCTTACACTAAACCTCACCCTATGCTAAAACTAACCCTAAACCTCACCCGCACCCTAACCCTAACCCTCACCCTCACCCTCACCCTCCGCCTAACACTAAGCCTATACCTAACCCCAACCCTTAACCTAACACTAACCCTAAACCTAACCCTCACCCTCAACCTAGCCCATACCCTAACCCTAAGCCTAATCCTAACCGTCACCCTTAGCCTCACTCTAACCCTAACCCCAACCCTCACCCTAACACTAACCCTCACTCTCACCTTCACCATAACTCTAATCCTAACCCTAACCCTAACCCTCACCATAAACCTCACACTAACCTTAACCCTAACAAAAACCCTAACCCTAAATCTAACCATAAACTTCACCCTCAGCCTCACCCTCACCGCAAACTTAACACTAACCTAACACTAAAAATAACCCTAACCCTAACCCTAACCCTCACTGTAACCCTAAACTTAACCTTAACCCTGACCCTCACCATAACCCTCACACTAACCCTAACCCTCAACCTATACCTAACCCTAACCCTAACCCTAACCGTCACCCTCACCCTCACGTTCACCCTCAGCCTAACTTTAAACCTAATGCTACTCCTAAAACTAAACCTCAACTTCAGCCTCACACTAACCCTAACCCTAACCCTAACCCTCACACTCACCCTCACCCACACCCTAAGCCCTCAGGCTCACCCTCACCGTAACCCTAACCCTAACCCTCACGCTAAACCTATCTCTCACCCTAACCATAAACCTCACAATCACCCTCACCCTCACCTCACCCTAACCCTAAACCTCACCCTAAACCTCACCCTAAACCTAATGCTAACTTTAACCCTCACCCTCACCCTAACACTAGCCTGAACCCTAACCCGAACCCTCACCCTAACCTTCATCCTAACCCTCTCCCTAACCCTCATCCTAACCCTGACCCTAGCCCTTACCATGACCCTAAACCTCACCCTCACCCTAACCCTAACCCTAACACTAACCCTCACACCCACCATAACCCTCACCCTACACCTTACACTCACCCTAACCCTCATCCCAACCCTCACACTATCACTAACCCTAAACCTCAACGTAACCCATACCCTCACTCTAACAATAAACCTAACCCTAACACTAACTCTCACACCAACCCTCACCCTAAATATCACCCTATCATTAACCCTAAACCTAACCCTCACCCTAACCCTAACCCTCATGCTCACCCTCAGGGTAACCCTCAGCCTAAAGCCTAAGCCTAACCCTAACCCTCAGAGTCACCCTCACCCTAAGCCAAACGCTAAGCGTCACCCACACCCTCAACCTCACCCTAAACCTAACTCAAACCCTCAAACCAACCCTCACCCTCAACATAAACATCACCGTAACCCTAACACTCACCCTAATCCAAACCATAACCCGAACCCTCACCCTAACGCTAACCCTCACCCTCACCCTAACCCTAACCCTGACCCTAACCCTAACCCTCACCCTCATCTAACCCTCACCCTAACCCAAACCTTAACCCTCACCCTAACCCTCAACCACACCCTCACCCTAATCCTAACCCTAATTCTCACACTCAATATAACCCTAAACCTCACACTCACCCTCACCATCAGCTTAAACCTAAGCCTAACAATAAACCTAACCCTAACACTCACACTCAACCTCACCCTAAAACGAATCCTAACCCTAAACCTAACACACTCACACAACCTCACACTCAACCTAACCCTAACACAAACCCTCAACTGAAACTTCACCCTCACCCTAACCCTAACCCTCACGCTCAACCTAAACATCACCCTAAACCTAACCCTCACCCTAAACCTTAGCCTAACCCTCACCCTAACCCTAACCCTCACCCTCACCCTCATCCTCAGGCTCACCTTAAACCTAATCCTAACCCTAACCTTCATCCTCACCCTCAACTTAAACCTACCCCTAATGCTAACCCTCACCCTAACACTAACCTCCAACCTAACCCTAACCCTAAACCTAACATTAACCCTCACCAAAACCCTAAAACTCACCCCAACCGTTACCCTCACCCTAACCCCAAACCTAATGCTCACCATAACCCTAACCCTCAAGCTCACAGTCACCCTCAGCCTAACCCTAAACCTAAGCCTAACCCTATCCTTAAACCTCACAATCACCCTCACCCTAACCCTAATCCTAAGCCTAACCCTAACCCTAACCCTCCTCTTAACTCTCACCCTAAACCTAACCCAAACACAATCAATAACATTAAGCCTAAAACTCACCCTAACCCTAACCCTAATCCTCACCCTCACTGTTATTCTAACCCTAACCCTAACGATAACACTAACACTAACCCTAACCCTCACCCTTACCCTCACCCTAGCCCTAACCCTCATACTAACCCTAAACCTCACCCTAAACCTCACCCTCAACCTAACTCTTACACTCACCCTAACACTAAGCCTAAACCTAACATGAAACCTCACAGTATCCTTAAACCTCACCCTAACCCTAACCCTCACATTAACCCTAACCCTCACCCTAACCCTAACCCTATCCCTCATCCTAACCCTCACTCTAACCCTAACCGTAACCCAAACCCTCAACCTCACATTAACTTTAAACCTAACCCTAATCCTAACAATAACCCTAACCCTGACCCTAACCCTCACCCTGTCCATAAACCTCAACCTAACCCTAACCCTCACCCTAACCCTAACCCTCACCCTCTCCCTTAGGCTCGGACTAAGCCTAAGCCTAAGACGAAGACTAACCCTTAACCTCAAACTCACCCTCACCCTAACCCTAAAAGTAACAGTCACCCTAACCCTAACCCTCACACTAACCCTCACCGTAACACTAACACTAACCATAAACCTCACCCAAACCCTAAACCTAACCCTCACCCTCACCCTCACCCTCCGCCTAACACTAAGACTATCCCTAACCCCAACCCTAACCCTAAAACTAACCCTAAACGTGACCCTCACCCTAACACTCACTCTAACCCTGAACGTAACCCTCACCCTCACCTAAGCCCATACCCTAACCCTAAGCCTAAACCTAACCCTCACCCTAAACCTCACTCTAACCCTAACCCCAACCCTCACCCTAACCCTAACCCTAACCTCACCCTCACCATAACTCTAATCCTAACCCTAACCCTAACCCTAGCCCTCACACTCACCCTCACCTTAACCCTAATCCAAACCTAACCCTAACCCTAACACTAACCATTACCCTAACCCTCACCCTACACTAAATCTAAACCTAAACATCACCCTAACCCTAAACCTCACCCTAACACTTACCTTCACACTAAAACTCACCTTAACCCGAACACTAACCCTCACACTAACCCTAACCATCACCCTAAACTTAAAACTCACCCTAACCCTAACCCTAACCCTCAACCTTGCCCTAACCCTAACCATTACCCTAACCCTAACACTCACCCTAACCGTAACCCCCACCCTCAACCTCAAGCTGGGCCTAAGCCTAAGCCTAAGCCTAAGACTAACCCTAACTCTCACACTCACCCTCACCCTAACCCTAATCGTAACCCTAACCCTAACCCAAACCATCACACTAACCCTCACCCTAACGCTAACACTAACGCTAACCCTAACCCTCACCCTAACCCTGAACCTTCACCATTACCATAACATTCACCCTCAGACTATTCCTCACCTTTACCCTTACCCTAACCCTCACCCTAACCGTAATCCTCATCCTAACACTCACCCTAACTGTACCCCTAACCATCACCCTAACCGTAACCCTCACCCTCACTTTCAGCCTCAGCCTATCCCTAAGCCTAAGCCTAACCCTAACCCTTAACATCACCCTCATCCTAGCCCTCACCCTAACCCTAATCCTAACCCTAACCCTCATCCTAACCCTCAACCTAACCATAACCCTAACCATCACTCATAAGCGAATTCTCATCCCCATTATCACCCTCAGCCTAATCCTAAGCCTAACCCTAATCCACACACTCAACCTCACTGTAACCCATATCCTAAACCTAACCCTAACCTTAAACCTAATCCTAAACCTCACCCTCACCCTAACCCTAACCCTAACCCTCACCCTAACCCTAACTGTCACCCTCAACTTAACCCTAAACCTAAACCTCACCCTAACGCTAACCCGAACCCGAACCCTCACTCTAGCCCTCACTTAACCCTAATTCTAACCCTAAACCTCATCCTAACCCTCACCCTAACCCTAAAACCCTAACCCTCATCCTAACCCTAACCCTCTCCCTCACACTCATGCTCGGCCTAAGCCTAAGCCTAAGCCTAACCCTCACCCTTACCCTCACTTTCACCCTCACCCTAAGTCTAATCCTAACCCTAACCCTCACACTCACCCTCAACCTAAACCTAATTGTAACACTAACCCTAACCCTAACACTAACCCTCACCCTAATGCTAACTCTAAACCTAAACCGCATCCTCACACAAACCCTAACCCTCACCCTCACCTTCACCCTCTGCCTAACACTAAGCCTATCCCTAACCCCAACCCTAACCCTAACACTAACACTAAACTTAACTCTCACACTACTCCTCATCCTAAACCTCACCCTAACCCTCAACCTCACCCTCACCCTAAACCTAACCCTAATTCTCACACTCAACATAACCATAAAGGTCACACTCACACTCAACCTCAGCTTAAACCTAAGCCTAAAAATAACCCTAACCCTAATCCTCACCCTAAACCAAATCCTAACCATAAACTTAACCCTCTCACTCACCCTCAACCTCACTCTAACCCTAACCGAAACCCTTAACCGAACCCTCACCCTCAACCTCACCCTCAACCTCACCCTCAACCTAACCCTAACACTCACCCTAACCCTCAACCTAACCCTACCCCTAACGCTAACACACATCCTAACCCTAAACTCCAACCTAATCCTATCCCTAACCCTAACATTAACACTCACCCTAACCCTAAACTCCAACCTAACCCTAACCCTCACCCTAACCCTAATGCTAACCCTCAGCCTAACCCTAATACTCACCCCAGCCCTTACCTTCAACCTAACCCTAAACCTCACCCTAACCCTAACCCTCACGCTCACAGTCACCCTCAGCCTAACCCTAAACTTAAGGCTAACCCCATACCAAACCCTCACACACACCCTCACACTAAACCTAACCCTACGACTCACCCTCACCCTCAACCTCACCCTAACGCTAACCCAAACACTCAACTTAACCCTCACACTCACCCTAACCCTAACCCTCACCCTTACCCTAAACATCACCCTAACCCTAACGCTCACCCTTACCCTCACCCTCATACTAACCCTAAACCTCACCCTAAACCTAACCCTCAACCTAACCGTAACCCTAACCCTAACACTAAGCCTAAACCCTCAAAGTAACCCTAAACCTCACCCTAACCCTAACTCTTACACTAACCCTAACCCTCACCCTAACCCTAATACTAAACCTACCCTTCACCCTACCCCTCACTCTAACCCTTAACCCAACCTGAACCCTCACCCTCACCGTCACCCTAACACTCACCCAACCCTAACACTCAACCAAACCCTAAACCTCATACTTTCCCGAACCCTAACCCTCACTCTATCACTCACACTCATCCTCACCCTAAACCTCACCCTAACCCTAACCCTCACCCTAACCTCACCCTTACCCTCAACCTAACCCTCACCCTCAACCTAAACCTAACTGTAACCCTAACCCTAAACCTCACCCTAGCCCTCACCCTAACCCTAAGCCTAACCCTCACTTTCACCCTACCCTTTAACATTACGCTCACCCTAACCCTCACAAAAATCCTCACCCTCAACCTAACCCTAACTCTAACCGTCACCCTCACCCTCAGCCTAACTGTAAACCTAACCCTATTCCTAAAACTAACCTTCACCTTCACCCTCACACTAACCCTAATCCTAAACCAACCCTAAGACTAAGCCTCACACTCACCCTCACCCTCACCCTGACCCTAAGCCTCACTGTCACACTCACGCTCACCCTCACCCTAACCCTAACCATAACTCTAACGCTAAACCTCACCCTAACCCTAACCCTAACACTCACCCTCACTCTAACCTTTAATCTTACCCTCACCCTAACCCTCACACTAACCCTAACCCTCACTCTCACCCTAACTCTCACTCTCACCATAGCCCTCACCCTAACCCTAATCCTAACCATAACCCTCACCCTAAACCTAAACCTCAACCTAACCCTAACCCTCACCCTCATCTAACCCTCACCCTAACCCATACATAACCCTCACCCTAACCCTCACCTTAACCCTAAATCTCACACTAACCTAACCCTAACACTCACCCTAACCCTCACACTAACCCTAATGCTAACCCTAATCCTAACCATAACCCTCACCCTAAACCTAACCCTCAACCTAACCCTAACCCTCACACTCATCTAACCCTCACCCTAACCCAACCCTAACCCTCAGCCTAACCCTCAGCCTAACCCTAACCCTCACCCTAACCTAAACCTAACACTCACCCTAACCCTCACACTAGCCCTAATGCTAACCCTAACCCTCACCCTCACACTAACATTCAACTTAACCCTAAACCTCACCCTAACCCTCACCCTAACCCTAAACCTAACCCTCACCCTCTCGCTAAACTTTAGCCTTACCCTCACCCTAACACTCACACTAAACCCAACCCTCAGCCTAACCCTAACCCTAACCGTCACCCTCACCCTCACGCTCACCCTCAGCCTAACTTTAAACCTAACGCTACTCCTAACTCTAACCCTCAACTTCACCCTCACACTAACCCTAACCCTAACCCTAAGCCTAACCCTCACACTCACCCTCACCCACAACCTAAGCCTCACTGTCACCCTCATGCTCACCCTCACAATAACCCTAACCCTAACCCTAACCCTCATGTTAAATCTATCTCTCACCCTAACCATAAACCTCACAATCACTCTCACCCTCACCTCAACCTAACCCTAAACCTAAACCTAACCCTCACCCTAAACGTCACCCTAATCCTAATGCGAACTCTAACACTCACACTCACCCTAAACTTCACGCTAACACTTACTCTCACCGTAAATCTAAACCTAACACTAACACTCACTCTGACCATAACCCTCACCTGAAACCTAATCCTAACCCTAGCCCTCACCCTCACCCTCAACCTAACCCTACCCCTAACGCTAACCCTCACCCTAAATCTAATCTCCAACCTAAACCTAACCCTAACCCAATCTCTAACCCTCACCCTAAACCTAACCCTCATCCTAACCCTAACCCTCACCCTCACAGTCACCCTCAGCCTAACCCTAAACCTAAGCCTAACCCTATCCCTAATCCTCACACTCACCGTCACCCTAAACCTAACCCTAAGTCTCACCCTCACCCTCAAACTCACCCTAACCCTAACCCAAACCCTCAACTGAACCCTCACCCTCACCCTAACACTCACCCTAACCCTAACCCTCACACTCATCATAACCCTCAAATTAAACCTTACCCTCACCCTAACCCTAACCCAACCCTCACCCTATCCCTAACCATAACCCTCAACCTAACACTTACACTCACTCTAACACTAAGCCTAACCCTAACACTAACTCTCACACTAACCCTCACCCTAAATATCACCCTATCATTAATCCTAACCCTAACCCTATCCCTCAACCTCACCCTCAGCCTAACCCTCAGCCTAAAGCCTAACCCTAACCCTAACCTTCAGAGTCACCCTCACCCTAACCCTAACCCTAAACCTCACCCTCACCCCCAACCTCACCCTAAACCTAACGCAAACCTTCAAACCAACCCTCACCCTCACCATAAACATCACCTTAACCCTAACACTCACCCTAATCCGCACAATAAACCTAACCCTCACCGTAACACTAACCGTCACTCTCACCCTAACCCTAACCCTCAACCTAACCCTACCCTCACCCTCATCTAACCCTCAACCGAACCGAAACCCTAACCCTCACCCTAACCCTCAACCTCACCCTCACCCTAAACCTAACCCTAATGCTCACACTCAACATAACCCTAAACCTCACACTCACCGTCACCCTCAGCTTAAACCTAAGCCTAACAATAACACGAACCCTAACCCTCACACTCACCCTCAACCTAAACCTAACCCTAACCCTAATCCTAACCCTCTCACTCACCCTCACACTCACCCTAACCCTAACCCAAACTCTCAACCTAAACATCACCTTAAACCTAACCCTCACCCTAAACCTTAGCCTAACCCTCACCCTAACCCTAAACCTCACCCTCACCCTCACCCACAGGCTCACCCTAAACCTAATCCTAACCCTAGCCCTCCCCCTCCCCCTCAACCTAACCCTACCCCTAACGCTAACCCTCACCCTAAACCTAACCTCCAACCTAAACCTAACCCTAACCCTATCGCTAACCCTCACCCTAAACCTAACCCTCACCCTAACCCTAACCCTCACGCTCACAGTCACCTTCAGCCTAACCCTAAACCTAAGCCTAACCCTATCCCTAATCCTCACACCATCACCCTAAACCTAACCCTGAGTCTCACGCTCACTCTCAACCTCACCCTAACCCTAACAGAAACCCTCAACTGAACCCTCACCCTCACCCTCACCCTAACCCTAAACCTAACCCTTACACTCACCATAACCCTCACCCTAAACCTTACCCTCACCCTAACCCTCATCCCCACCCTCACCCTATCCCTAAACCTAACCCTCAACCTAACCCTTACACTCACTCTAACACTAAGCCTAATCCTAACACTAACTCTCACACTAACCCTCACCCTAAATATCACTCTATAATTAACCCTAACCCTAACACTAACTCTCACCCTCAACCTCAGCCTAACCAACAGCCTAAAGCCTAACCCTAACACTAACCCTCAGAGTCACACTCACCCTAAAACTAACCCTAAGCCTCACCCTCACACCCAACCTCAACCTAAAACTAACGCAAACCCTCAAACCAACCCTCACCCTCACCATAAATATCTCACCCAAATCTGCACCATAACCCTAACCCTCACCCTAACGCTAACCCTCACCGTCACCCTAACCCTCACCCTCACCCTAACCCTAACCCTCACCCTCATCTAACCCTCACCCTAACCCAAACCCTAACCCTCAAACACACCCTCAACCTCAACCTAACCCTAATGCTCACACTCAACATAACCCTCACCCTCACACACACCCTCACCCACCCTCAGATTAAACCTAAGCCTAACAATAAACCTAACCCTAACCCTCACATTCACCCTCACCCTAAACCTAATCCTAACCATAAACCTAACTCTCTCACTCACCCTCACCCTCAACCTAACCCTAACCCTCAACCTAAACATCACCCTAAACCTAACCCTCACCCTAACCCTTAGCCTAACCCTCACCCTAACCCTAACCCTCACCCTCACCCTCACCCTCACCCTCAGGCTCACCTTAAACCAAATCCTAACCCTAACCCTCACTCTCACGCTCAACCTTACCCTACGTCTAATGCTAACCCTCACCCTAACCTAAACTCCAGCTTAACCTTAACCCTAAACCTAACGCTAACCCTCACCCAAACCTTAAAACTCACCCCAACACTTACCCTCACCCTAACCCCAACCCTAATGCTCACCATAATATTAACCCTCAAAGCTCACAGTCACCCTCAGCCTAACCCTAAAACTAAGCCTAACCCTATCCCTAAACCTCACACTCACCCTCACCCTAAACCTAACCCTAAATCTCAACCTCACCCTAACCCTAACCCAAACCCTCAACTGAACCCTCACCCTCACCCTAACCCTCACCCTCACCCTAAACATCACCCTAACACTAAACCTCACCCTTACGCTCAACTTAGCCCTAACCCTCATACTAACCCTAAACCTCACCATAAACCTCACCCTCATCCTAACACTTACCCTCACCCTAACACTCAGACTAACCCTAACATGAACCCTCACAGTAACCCTAAACCTCACCCTAATCCTAACCCTCACACTATCCCTAATCATCACCCTAACCCTAACCCTAACACTCACCCTAACCCTAACCATCACCCTCACCCTCATCCTCAGCCTAACCCTCAGCCTAAAGCCTAAGCCTAACCATAACCCTCAGAGTCACCCTCACCTTAACTTTAAATCTAAGCCTCAACCTCACCCTCAACCTCAATCTAAACCTGATGCAAACCCTCAAACCAACCCTCACCCTCACCCTAAACATCACCCTAACATTAACCCTCACCCTACTCCGCACCAAAAACCTAACCCTCACCGTAACGCTAATCCTCATCCTCACCCTAACCCTAACCCTCACCCTAACCCTAACCCTCACCCTCATCTAACCCTCACCCTAAACCAAACCATAACCCTCACCCTAACCCTCAACCTCACCTTCACCCTAAACCTAACCCTAATGCTCACACTCAACATAACACTAAACCTCTCTCACCCTCTGCTTAAAATTTAAGCCTAACAATAACCGGAACCCTAACACTCACACTCACCCTCACCCTAAACCTAACCCTAACACTAATCCTAACCCTCTCACTCACCCTCACACTCACCCTAACCCTAACCGCAACTCTCAACCTAAACATCACCCTAAACTTAACCCTCACCCTATCCCTTATCCTAACCCTCACCAAAACATTAACCCTCACCCTCACCCTCACCGACAGGCTCAACCTAAACCTAATCCTAACCCTAGCCCTCAACCTCACGCTCAACCTTACCCTACCCCTAACGCTAACCCTCACCCTAAACCTAACCTCCAACCTAACGCTAACACTAACCCTAACGCTAACCCTCACCCTAAACCTAACCCTCACCCTAACCCTAACCCTCATGCTCACAGTCACCCTCAGCCTAACCGTAAACCTAAGCCTAACCCTATCCCTAAACCTCAAACTCACCATCACTCTAAACCTAACCCTAAGACTCACCCTCACCCTCAACCTCACCCTAACCCTAACCCAAACCCTCAACTGAACCATCACCCTCACTCTCACCCTCACCCTAACCCTAACCCTCACACTCACCATAACCCTCACCCTAAACCTTACCCTCACCCTAATCCTCATCCCAACCCTCACCCTATCCCTAACCCTAACCCTCAACCTAACACTTACACTCACTCTACCACTAAGCCTAACCCTAACATTAACTCTCACACTAACCCTCACCCTAAATATCACCCTTTCATTAGCCCTAACCCTAACCCTAACCCTCACCCTCACCCTCAGCCTAACCCTCAGCCTAAAGCCTAAACCTAACACTAACCCTCAGAGTCACATTAAACCTAACCCTAAATCTAAGCCTCACCCTCACTCTCAACCTCACCCTAAACCTAACGCAAACCGTCAAATCAACGATCACCCTCACTCTAAACATCACCCTAACATTAACCCTCACCCTAATCCGCACCAAAACCCTAACCCTCGTCCTAACGCGAATCCTCACCCTCAACCTAACCATCACCTTCATCTAACCATCACCCTCACCCTAACCCTCACCCTAATCCGCACGAGAACCCTAACCCTCACCTGAACGCTAATCCTCACCCTCACCCTAACCCTAACCCTCACCCTAACCTTAACCCTCACCCTCATTTAACCCTCACCTAACCCACACCCTAACCCTCACCCTAACCCTCAACGTCACCCTCATCCTAAACCTAAACCTAATGCTCACACTCAACATAACCCAAACCCTCACACTCACCCTAACCCTCAGCTTAAACCTAAGCCTAACAATAACCTGAAACCTAAGACTCACACTCACCCTCACCCTAAACCTAACCCTAACACTAATCCTAACCCTCTCACTCACCTTCACAAGCACCCTAACCCTAACCCTAACCCTCAACCTAAACATCACTGTAAACCTAACACTCACCCTAATCCTTAGCCTAACCCTCACCCTAACCCTAACCCTCACCCTCACCCTCAGGCTCACCTTAAACCTAATCCTAACCCTAACTCTCACCCTCACCCTCAACCTAGCCCTACGCCTAATGCTAACGCTCAACATAACCCTAACCTCCAACCTAAACCTAACCCTAAACCTAATGCTAACCCTCTCCGAAACCCTAACACTCACCCCAACACTTACCCTCACCCTAACCCCAACCCTAATGCTCACCATAACCCTAACCCTCAAACTCATAGTCACCCTCAGCCTAACCCTAAACCTAAGCCTAACCGTATCCCTAAACGTCACACTCAACCTCACCCTAAACCTAACCCTAACCCCAACCCAAACCCTCAACTGAACCCTCACCCTCACTCTCACCCTAACCCTCACCCCCACCATCACCCTAGCCCTAACCCTAATACTAACCCTAAACCTAACCCTAAACCTGACCCTCAACCTAACCCTTACCCTCACCCTAACACTAAGGCTAAACCTAACATGAACCCACACAGTAACCCTAAACTTCACCCTAACCCTAACCCTGACACTATCCCTAACCCTCACCCTAATGCTAACCCTCACCCTAACCCTAACCCTCACCCTCATCTAACTCTCACCCTAATCCAAACCCTAACCCTCACCCTAACCCTCAAACACAACCTCATTTAAACCTAACCCTAATGCTCACATTCAACATAATCCTAACCCTCACACACAGCCCTCACCCTCAGTTTGAACCTAAGCCTAACAATAACCCTAACCCAAACCCTCACACTCACCATCAACCTAAACCTAATCCTAACCCTAAACCTAACCTTCTCACTCAACCTCACCCTCAACCTAACCCTAACCCTCAACCTAAACATCACCCTAAACCGAACCCTCACCCTAACCCTTAGCCTAACCCTCACCCTAACCCTAACCCTCACCCTCACTCTCACCCTCAGGCTCACCTTAAACCTAATCCTAACCCTAACCCTCACCCTCACGCTCAACCTAACCCTACCCCTAACGCTAACCCTCACCCTAACCCTAACCTCCAACCTAACCCTAACCCTAAACCTAACGCTAACCCTCTCCGAAACCCTAACACTCACCCCAACACTTACCTCACCCTAACCCCAACCCTAATGCTCACCATAACCCTAAACCTCAAGCTCATAGTCACCCTCAGCCTAACCCTAAACCTAACCCTAACCCTATCCCTAAACCTCAACCTCACCCTCACCCTAAACCTAACCCTAAGTCTCAACCTCACCCTAAACCTAAACCAAACCCTCAACTGAACCCTCACCCTCACCCTCACCCTCACCCTCACCCTCACCCTAAACATCACCCTAACCCTAACCATCACCCTTAACCTCACCCAAGCCCTAACCCTCATACTAACCCTAAACATCACCCTAAACCTGACCCTCAACCTAACATTACCCTCACACTAACACAGAGCATAAACATAACATGAACCCTCACAGTTACCCTAACCCTCACCTGAACCCTAACCCTCACACTATCTCTAACCCTCACACTAACCCTAACCCTAAACCTCACCCTAACCCTAACCATCACCCTCACTCTCAACCTGAGCCTAACACTCAGCCTAAAGCCTAACCCTAACCCTAACCCTCACAGTCAACCTCACCCTAACCCTAACTCTAAGCCTCAACCTCACCCTAAACCTAACGCAAACCCTCAAACCAACCCTCACACTCACCCTAAACATCACCCTAAACCTAACCCTCACCCTAACACTATTCCTCACCCTCACCCTAACCCTAACCCTCACCCTAACCCTAACACTCACCCTCATTTAACCCTCACCCTAAATCAAAACCTAACCCTCACCCTAACCCTAAACCTCACCCTCACCCTAAACCTAACCCTAATGCTCACACTCAACATAACCCTAACCCTCACACTCACCCTCACCCTCAGCTTAAACCTAAGCCTAACAATCACCCTAACCCTAAACCTCACAGTCACCCTCACCCTAAACCTAAACCTAACCCTAATCCTAACCCTCTCACTGACCCTCACACTCACCCTAACCCTAACCCAAACCCTCAACCTAAACATCACCCTAAACCTAACCCTCACCCTAACCATTAGCCTAACCCTGACCCTAACCCTAACCCTCACCCTCAGCCTCACCCACAGGCTCACCCTAAACGCAATCCTAAACCTAACCCTCACCCTCACCCTCAACCTAACCCTCACCCTAACCGTAACCCTCACCCTAACCCTAACCCTCACGCTCACAGTCACCCTCAGCCTAACCCTAAACCTAAGCATAACCCTATCCATAATCCTCACATTCACCGTCACCCTAAACCTAACCCTAAGTCTCACCCTCACCCTCAACCTCACCCTAACCCTAACCCAAACCCACAACTGAACCCTCACCCTCATCCTAACCCTAACCCTCACAATTACCCTCACCCTAGCCCTAACCATCATACTAACCCTAAACCTCACCATAATCCTAACCCTCAACCTAACCCTTACTCTCACCATAACACTAAGCCTAAACCTAACATGAACCCTCACAGTAACCGTAAACCTCCCCATAACCCTAACCCTCACACTAACCCTAACCCTCACCCTAACCCTAAACATACCCCTCACCCTAACCCTCACTCTGACCCTAAACCCAACCCTAACCCTCAACCTCACCATCATCCTAACACTCACCCAACCCTAACCCTCACCCAAACCCTAACCCTCATACTCTCCCTCACCCTCACCCTCACTCTAACTCTCACCCTCATCCTCACCCTAACCCTCACCCTAATCCTAACCCTATCAGTCACCCTCACCCTCACCCTCACCCTCAGCCTAACTCTAAACCTAACACTACTCCTAAACCTATACCTCACCCAAACCCTCAACTTAACCCTAAACCTAACCCTCACCTTCACCCTAACCCTAACCCTCACTGACAAGCTAGTATTCACCATAACCCTAATCCTAACCCTAACCCTCACCCTAACCCTAACGCTCACCCTAACACTCACCCTTACCCTCACCCTAACCCTTACCCTCACCCTAACCCTAACCCTCACCCTAACCTTTAACTTTACCCTCACCCTAACACTCACACTAACTCTAACCATCAACTTAATCCTAACCCTAACCCTCACCCTCACCCTCACCCTCACCCTAAGCCTCACTGTCACCCTCACGCTCACCCTCACCCTAAACCTAACCCTCACCCTAAACCTATCCCTCACCCTAACAATAAACCTCACAATCACCCTCACGCTCACCTCACCCTAATCCTAAACCTAACCCTAACCCTCAAGCTAAACCTACCCTAACCCTAATGTAACTCTAACCCTCACACTCACGCTAAACCTCAGGCTAACCCTTACTCTCAGCATAAATCTAACCCTAACCCTAACCCTCGCACTGACCCTATCCCTTACCCTAACCCTAACCCTAACCATAACCTTCACCCTAACCCTCAGCCTAACCCTCACCCTAAACCTAACCCTCATCCTAAACCTCACCCTAACCCTAACCCTATCCCTTACCCTAACGCTAACCCTAATGCTCAATCTAACTGTAACCGTACGCCTCAAACTAACTCTCATCCTAAACTTAACCCTAACCCAAACCCTTACATTAACACTAACCCTAACACTCAACCTAACCATAATCCTCACCCACACCCTCAGCCTTATCCTCAGCCTAAACCTAACCCTAACCCTAACCCTAACCCTAATCCTCACCCTCATCCTAACTCTAACCCTATACTTCACTCTCACCCTCATCCCCACCATCACCATAACCCTAACCCGAACCCTAAACTGAAACCTCACTCTAACCCTCATCCTAACCTTCTCCCTAACCCTCATCCTAACCCTAACCCTAACCCTTACCGTAAACCTAAACCTCATCCTAAACCTCACCCTAACCCTTAACCTATCCCTAACCCTAACGCTAACCCTAACGCTCACACTAACCATAACCGTACCCCATCTAACCCTCATCCTAAACTTAAGCCTAACCCAAAAGCTCACGCTAACCTTAACCCTAAAACTCACCCTAACTCTAATCCTCACCCACACCCTCACCATCACACTCAGCCTAACCCTCAGCCTAAGCCTAAACCTAACCCTAACACTCACACTCACCCTCACACTCACCCTAAACCTAAGCCTCACCATCACCCTCAACCTCACCCTTACTAAAAACCTAACACTCACATTAACTCTAACACTCACCCTAATGCTAAGCCTCAACCTAACCATTACACTCACCCTAACACTAAGTGTAACCCTAAAATTTAATCTCACAATAACCGTCACCCTAAACATCACCCTATCCCTAACCCTAACCCTAACTCTCACCCTAACCCTAACCCTCACACACACCCCCACCCTCAGCCTAACCCAAAGCCTAAGACTAACCCTAAGCCTAATCCTCACTCTCACCCTCACCCTAACCCTAAGTCTAAGCCTCACCCTCACCCTCAACCTCACCTTAAACCTAACGCAAAACCACAAACCATCCCTCAAACTCACCCTAAACATCACCCTCACCCTAACCCTCACCCTAATCCGCACCAGAACCCTAACCCTCACCATAACGCTAATCCTCACCCTCACCCTTACCCTAACCCTCACCCTAACCCTAACCCTCACCCTCATCTAACCCTAACCCTAACCCAAACCCTAAATCTCACCCTAACCCTAAACCTCACCCTCACCCTAAACATAACCCTAACCCTCACTCTCACCCTCACACTCAGCCTAAACCTAAGCCTAACAATAACCCAAACCCTAACCCTCACACTCTCCCTCACCCTAAACCTAACCCTAACACTAATCCTAACCCTCTTACTCACTCTCACACTCACCCTAACCCTAACCCAAACCCTCAACTTAAACATCACCCTAAACATAACCCTCACCCTAACCCTTAGACTAACCCCCACCCTAAACCTAACCCTCACTCTCACCCTCAGGCTCACCTTAAACCTAATCCTAACCCTAACCCTCACCCTCACGCTCAACCTAACCCTACCCCTAACGCTAACCCTCACCCTAACCCTAACCTCCAACCTAACCTTAACCCTAAACTTAACACTAACCCTCACTCAAATCCTAACACTCACACGAACAATAACCTCACCATAACCCCAACCCTAATGCTCACCATAACACTAAACCTCAAGCTCATAGTCACCCTCAGCATAACCCTAAACCTAACCCTAACCCTATCCCTAACCCTCACACTCACCCTCACCCTAAACCTAACCCTAAGTGTCAACCTCACCGTAAACCTAACCAAACCCTCAACTGAACCCTCACCCTCACCCTCACCCTAACCCTCACCCTCACACTAAACATCACCCTAACCCTAACCATCACCCTTAACCTCACCCAAGCCCTAACCCTCATACTAACCCTAAACCTCACCCTAAACCTGACCCTCAACCTAACCCTTACCCTCAAGCTAAAACTAAGCCTAAACTTAACATGAACCCTCACAGTAACCCTAACCCGAACCCGAACCCTAACCCACAAACTATCCCTAACCCTCACCCGAACCCTAACCCTAAACCTCACCCTAACCCTAACCATCACCCTCACTCTCACCCTGAGCCTAACCCTCAGCCTAAAGCCTAACACTAAACCTAACCCTCACAGTCAACCTCACCCTAATCCTAACTCTAAGCCTCACCCTCACCCTCAACCTCACCCTAAACCTAACGCAAACCTTCAAACCAACCCTCACACTCACCCTAAACATCACCCTAACCCTAACCCTCACCCTAACGCTATTCCTCACCCTCAACCTAACCCTAACCCTCACCCTAACCCTAACCCTCACCCTCCTTTAACCCTCACCCTAAATCAAACCCTAACCCTCACCCTAACCCTCAACCTCACCCTCACCCTAAACCTAACCCTAATGCTCACACTCAACATAACCCTAACCCTCACACTCACCCTCACCCTCAGCTTAAACCTAAGCCTAACAATCACCCTAACCCTAAACCTCACACTCACCCTCACCCTAAACCTAACCCTAAACCTAATCCTAACCCTCTCACTGACCCTCACACTCACCCTAACCCTAACCCAAACCCTCAACCTAAACATCACACTAAACCTAACCCTCACCCTAAACCTTAGCCTAACACTCACCCTAACTATAACCCTCACCCTCAGCCTCACCCACAAGCTCACCCTAAACGCAATCCTAAACCTAACCCTCACCCTCACCCTCAACCTAACCCTCACCCTAACCGTAACCCTCACCCTAACCCTAACCCTCACGCTCAGAGTCACCCTCAGCCTAACCCTAAACCTAAGCCTAACCCTATCCCTCATCCTCACATTCACCGTCACCCTAAACCTAACCCTAAGTCTCACCCTCACCCTCAAACTCACCCTAACCCTAACCCAAACCCACAAGTGAACCCTCACCCTCACCCTCATCCTAACCCTCACCCTCACCATAAACATCACCCTAACCCTAACCCTCACCATTACCCTCACCCTAGCCCTAACCCTCATACTAACCCTAAACCTCACCATAAACCTCACCGTCAACCTAACCCTTACTCTCACCCTAACACTAAGTCTAAACCTAACATGAACCTTCACAGTAACCGTAAACCTCACCCCAACCCCAATCTTCACACTAACCCTAACCTTTACCCTAACCCTAACCATACCCCTCACCCTAACCCTCACTCTGACCCTAAACCCAACCCTAACCCTCACCCTCACCATCATCCTAACACTCACCCAACCCTAACCCTCACCCAAACCCTAACCCTCATACTCTCCCGAACCCTCACCCTCACTCTAACACTCACCCTTATCCTCACCTTAACCCTCACCCTAACCCTAACCCTATCAGTCACCCTCACCCTCACCCTCAACCTCAGTCTAACTCTAAACCTAACACTACTCCTAAACCTATACCTCACCCAAACCCTCAACTTAACCCTAAACCTAACCCTCACCTTCACCCTAACCCTAACCCTCACTGACAAGCTAGTATTCACCATAACCCTAATCCTAACCCTAAACATCACCCTAACCCTAACCCTCACCCTAACACTCACCCTTAACCTAACCCTAACCCTCGCCCTCACCCTAACCCTAAACCTCACCCTAACCCTAACCCTAACCCTCACCCTAACCTTTAATCTTACCCTCACCCTAACCCTCACAGTAACTCTAACCCTCAACCCTAACCCTAAACATCACCCTCACCCTCACGCTCACCCTCAGCCTAACTTTTAACCTAACCCTACTCCTAACACTAACCTTTACCTTCACCCTCACACTAACCCTAACCCTAAACCTAAACCTAATCCTAACCCTCACACTCACCCTCTCCCTCACCCTAAACCTCACTGTCACCCTCACGCTTACTCTCACCCTAAACCTAACCCTCACCCTAAATCTATCCCTCACCCTAACAATAAACCTCACAATCACCCTCACGCTCACTTCACCCTAACCCTAAACCTAACCCTAACCCTCAAGCTAAACCTACCCTAACCTAATGTAACTCTAACCATCACACTCACGCTAAACCTCACGCTAACCCTTACTCTCAGCATAAATCTAACCCTAACCCTAACCCTCGCACTGACCCTATCCCTTACCCTAACCCTAACCATAACCATAACCTTCACCCTAACCCTCACCCTAAGCCTCACCCTAACCCTAACCCTCATCCTAAACCTCACCCTAACCCTAACCCTATCCCTAACCCTAACGCTAACCCTAATGCTCAATCTAACTGTAACCATACCCCTCAAACTAACTCTCATCCTAAACTTAACCCTAACCCAAACCCTTACATTAACACTAACCCTAACATTCACCTCAGCCTTATCCTCAGCCTAAACCTAACCCTAACCCTAACCCTAATCCTCACCCTCATCCTAACTCTAACCCTAAACTTCACTCTCACCCTCACCTCCACCCTCACCATAACCCTAACCCGAACCCTAAACCGAACCCTCACCCAAACCCTCATCCTAACCTTCTCCCTAACCCTCATCCTAAACCTAACCCTAACCCTTACCGTAACCCTAAACCTCATCCTAAACCTGACCCTAACCCTAAACCTATCCCTAACCCTAACGCTAACCCTAACGCTCACACTAACCATAACCGTACCCCTCAACCTAACACTCATCCTAAACTTAAGCCTAGCCCAAACCCTCACGCTAACCTTAACCCTAAAACTCACCCTAACTCTAATCCTCACCCACACCCTCACCATCACACTCAGCCTAACCCTCAGCCTAAGCCTAAACCTCACCCTAACACTCACACTCACCCTCACACTCACCCTAACCCTAAGCCTCACCATCACCCTCAACCTCACCCTTACCGAAACCCTAACCCTCACATTAACCCTAACCCTCACCCTAATGCTAATCCTCAACCTAACCCTTAAACTCACCCTAACACTAAGTGTAACCCTAACACCTACTCTTACAACAACCCTCACCCTAAACATCACCCTATCCCTAACCCTAACCCTAACCCTCACCCTAACCCTAACACTCACACTCAACCCCACCCTCATCCTAACCCAAAGCCTAAGCCTAACCCTAACCCTAACTCTCACACTCACCCTCACCCTAACCCTAAGCCTAATCCTCACCCTATCCCTAACCCTCACACAAACTCTAAACCTCACCCGCAACCTAAACCTCAATCTAAACATTACCCTCAACCTAACACTAAGCTTAACCCTAACACTAACCTTCACTAACCCTAAACCTCACCCTAACCCTAACCCTCACCCTAACTTAACCCTAACACTCACCCTAACCCTCAACCTAACCTTTAATCTCATCCTAACACTAACCCTAACGCTAAACCTCAACCCCACCCTAAACCTCACCCTAACCCTAACCCTAACACTAGCTCTCAACCTCACCCTCAACCTCACCCTAACCCTAACGCTCACCCCAACACTTACCTTCACCAAAACCCTCACCCTAACGCTCACCCTAACGCTAAACCTCACCTCACCCGGAACCTCACTTTAACCGTAACCCTAACCCTAACCCTAACAATAACCCTAACCCTAAACCTAATCCTTACCCTAACCCACACCATCACCCTCAACTTCACCCTAAACGGAACCCTAATCTTCTCCATAAACCTAAATCTCTCCCTAAACCTAACCCTCACACTCACCCTAACCCTCACCCTAAAACTTACCCTCATCCTAACCCTCAGCCTAAACCTAAACCTATCCCTAACCCTCACCTTAACCTTCTCCCTAAACCCAACCGTAACGGACACCCTCACCCTAAACCTAACCCTAACCCTAAGCCTAACCCTAACCCTAACCCTAACCCTAACCCTCACCTTAACCTTCTCCCTAAACCCAACCGTAACGGACACCCTCAAACTAACCCTGAACCTCACCATAACCCTAACCCTGTCCCTCATCCTAACCATCATCCTAGCCCTCACCCTAACCCTAAAACTTACCCGCACCCTAACACTCACCCTCACCCTCACCCTAAGCCTCACCCTCACCCCCACCCTAACCATGACCCTATCCCTAACCCTCACCCTCACCCTAAGCCTAAGCCTCACACTAACCCTAACCCTAACTCTCACACTCACCCTCACCCTCAGCCTAATCCTAAGCCTAATATTAAACCTGACCCTAACCCTCACACTCACTCTCACCCTAAACCTAACCCAAACACTCAACCAAAACCTCACCCTCACCCTCACCCTAACCATCACACTCACCCTAAACATCACACTAAACCTTATCCTCACCCTCACCCTAACCTTAACCCTAAAAATAACCCAAACCCTAACCCTAAACCTAACAATCACCCTAACCCTAAACCTCACACTTACCCTCGCCCTCACCCTCACCCTCATTTTAACCCTAAGCGTAACCCTAACCCTCACCCTTACACTCACCTTAACACTAATCCTAACCCTAAACCTCACCCTAACAGTAACCCTAACCCTCACCCTTACTTTATCCTCACCCTAACCCTAACCCTCACATTAACCTTTATGCTCACCCTAACTCTAACCCTACCCTTCACCCTAACCCTCACCCTAATTCTAAACTTAACCCCTAACCTAACCCTCTCTCTAACACTAATCCTAACACTCACCCTCACCCTAACCCTCACCCTAATTCTAACCTTAACCCATAACATAACCCTCTCTCTAACCCTAACCCTAACCCTCACCCTCACCCTAACTCTCACCTAATCCTCACCCTAACCCTAACCTCTACCTAACCGAGACCCTCACCCTCAACCTCGCCCTCATCTTTACCCTAACACTCACCCTCACACTACCCCTCACCCTAAACCTAACCCTAATCCTAAACCTCACACTCACCCTCACTCTCACCCTCAGCCTAAACCTAACTCTAAAGCTAATCCTAAACATAACTCTCAGCATTACCCTAACCCTCACCCTTAACCCTAACCCTCACCCTCACCCTAACCCTAACCGTAACCCTCACACTAAACCTAACCCTCACTCTAATCCTAAACCTAAACCTCACCGTATCCCTCACCCTAAACCTAACCCTAACTCTCACCCTAACCCTAATCATCACACTAATCTAGCCATCACCCTAACCCTAACCCACACCCTAAACCTGACCCTCACCCCACCCTCAAATTAACACTAAGGCTAACTCTCACCCTAACACTAACCCTCACCCTAAACCTAAACCTCACCCTATCCCTCAACCTAACCCTAACCCTAAGCATCACCCTCACCCTCACCTTAACCAGAAGCCTAATCCTAACCCTAAACCTATTCCAAACCCTCACCCTAACCCTAATCCTCACCCTAACACTTTCCCTCACCCTAACACCAACCCTAACCCTAACACTAAGCCTCACACTAACCGTAACAATCACCCTAAGCCTAACATTAACCCTAACCCTAACCCTCACCCTCACCCCAAACCTAACCCTAACCCTAACCCTAACCCTCACCCTCATCCTCACCCTCACCCTAAATCTAACCCTAACAATAACCCTAACCCTAACCCTAAACCTAACCGTCACCCTAATGCTAACCCTCACTCTAACCCTCATCCTCACCATCACCCTCACCTTAACCCTAAGCCTAACACTAACCCAAACCCTCACCCTCACTTTAACACTAAAGCTAACTCTAACCCTCACCCTAACAGTAACCCTAACCCTCACCCTCACCCTAACCGTCACCCGAACTTTATCCTCACCCTATCCCTACCCCTCAAATTAACCCTAATGTTTACCCTAACCTTAACAGTACACCTCACCCGAACCCTCACCCTAACTCTAATCCTAACCCTAAACCTAACCCTCATCTAAACCTAACCCTAATTTTCAACGTTACCCTAACCTTTACCATCACCCGAACCCTCACACTAACCCTAACACTCACCCACACCCTAATCCTCAAGCTCACCCTAACCCTAACCCTCACCTAATCCTCACACTAACCTTAACCATTATCTAACAAAGACCCTCACCCTCATCCTCACCCTAAACTTCACCCTAACCCTCACCCTCACACTAGCCCTCACCCTAAACGTAACCCTTACTTTAATCCTCACCCGCACCCTCACCCTCATGCTCAGCCTTACCTTACCCTACCCCTAATACTAATCCTAACCCTCAACCTGATCATAACACTCACCATAACCCTTACCCTCACCCTCACAATATCCCTAAACTTAACCCTCACACTAAACCTTACCCTCACCCTAAACCTAACCCTACCCCTCACCCCAAACCTCAACCTAACCTACACCTAACCCTCACCCTAACGCTAACCCTGACCCTCACCCTAGCCCTCACCCTAATCCTAACCCTCATCTTAAACTTCACCCTCACACCACCCTCAAACTAACCGTAACCCTAACACTCACCCTAACCCTAACCCTAACCCCCACACTAGCCCTCACCTTAAACCGAACCCTAATCCTCCCCCTCACCCAAATCCTAACCTTAACCCTAACCCTAACCCTCACCCTAACCCTCACCCTAACACTAACCTTAACCCTAACCCTCACCCTTACCTTAACCCTCACCCTAACCCTTAACCTCATCCTCACCCTAAACCTCACACTAAACCTAAACCTCACCCAAACTCTAACCCTAACCGTCACCCTCACCCTCACCCTCATGCTAACCCTAACCCTAACCCTCACCCTAACCCTAAAACTCACCCTAACCCTAACCCTAACAATCACCCTCAAGCTCACCATATCCCTAACCCTAACCCTTACCCTAACCTTCACTCTAAACCTGCTGGTAACTCTAACACTCACCCTAACCCTCACGCTATCACTTACCCACACCATAAACCTAAACCTAACCCTCACCCTCACACTCACCCTAAATCTCACCCTAAACTTAACCCTAACCCAAACACGAAACCCTAACCCTAACCTGAACCCTAACCCTCACCCGAAACCTTAACCCTAACCCTAAACCTAACCCTCAAGCTAAGTGTCACCCTATCCCTAACCCTATCCCAAACCCTAACCCTCACCCTAACCCTCACCCTAAACTTTATACTCACCCTCACCCTAACCCTAACGCTAACGCCCACGCTTACAATAACTCTAACCCTCACCCTAAACCTAACCTTACCCCTCACCCTAACCCTCATCCTCCCTAAATCTAACTCAAAACCTATCCCTAACACTAATCCTAACCCTAACCCTCACCCTCATCATAACTCACCCTAACCCTAACACTCTCAACCTCACCCTCACCCTCAGCCTAACCCTTACCCTCACACTAACCCTAACCATCACGCTAACCCTCAACCTAATCCTTAACACTAAACCTAACCATAACCCTTACACTAACCCTAAACCTAAACATCACCAAAATCCTCAATAACCCTAAATCTAGTCCTAACCCTAACCCTTACCCTCACCCTAACCCTAACACTCACCCTAACCCTAACCTTCACCCTAATACTAAGCCTAACCCTAACACAAACCCTCACACTAAACCTAACCCTCAGCCTAAACCTAACCCTCAACCTAAACCTAACCCTAACCCAAATCCTCACCCTCAACTTATCCCTCACACTAACCCTTTTCCTAACACTAACCCTAACCCTCACCCTTTAAGTAACCCTAACCCTCACCAAAAACCTCTCCCTTACCCTTAACTTACCCTCACCCTAACCCTCACACTAACCCAAAACCTCAACCTAACCTAATCAAAACACTCACACTAAACCTCACCTTAAACCTAATGCTAACCCTAACACTCACCCTCACCCTAACCCTAACCCTAAACCTGAACCTCACTCTAACCCTAACCCTAACCCACAACCTCACCCTAAACCTCACCCTAACCTTAACCCTCACCCTTTCCGTAACCCTCACCGTCACCAAAAATCTCACCTTTACCCTTACCTTACCCTCACACTAACCCTCACACTCAGCCAAAACCTCAACTTAACCTAACCAAAACACTCACACTAAACCTCACCCTAACCCTAATGCTAACCCTAACACTCACCCTCACCCTAACCCTCACCCTAAACCTGAACCTCACTCTAACCCTAACCCTAACCCACAATCTCACCCTAAACCTCACGCTAACCCTAACCCTCAACCTAATCCTTACCCTCACCCTAACCCACACCATAAACCCAACCCTAAACTAACCATAAACCTCACCCTAACCCTCAACCTCATCCTAACCCTAATCCAAACCCTAACCCTCAGCCTAAACCTCACCCTAACCATAACCTTAACCTTCACACTAACCCTAACCCTCACCCTAAACTTAACCCTACCCCTCACCCTAACCCTAACCCTCATGCTCACCCTAAACCTAACCCTAACCCTATCCCACACCCTCACCCTCACCCTCATCCTCACCCTCACCCTAAACCTAATCCTAACAATAACCCTAATCGTAAACCTAACCCTCACCTTAACCCTAACGCTCAAGCTAACCCTCATCCTCACCCTCAACCTCACCTTAACCCTAAGCCTAACCCTAACCCTCACCCTCACCCTCAACTTAACATTAAAGCTAACCCTAACCCTCACACTAACAGTAAACCTAACCCTAACTCTCACCCCAACCATCACTCTAACATTAACCTCACCCTAACCCTAACCCTCAAATTAACCCTAATGCTCACCCTAACCTTAACAGTATCCCTCACCCAAACCCTCATCCTAACTCTAAACCTAACCTTAAACCTAACCCTCACCTAACCCTAAATCTCAACCTTACCCTAACACTCAACATCACCTGAACCCCCACCCTAAACCTAACACGCACCCACACCCTATCCCTAAAGCTCACCCTCACCCTCACCCTCACCTAATCCTCACGCTAACCCTAACCATTATCTAACAAAGGCCCTCACCCTCACCCTCACCCTATCCTTCACCCTAACCCTCACCCTCACCCCAGCCCTCACCCTAAACGTAACCCTACCCGTAAACCTCACCCGCACTCTCACCTTCATGCTCAGCCTTACCCTAACACTACCCCTAATCCTAACCCTAACCATCAACCCCATCATAACCCTCACCATAAACCTTACCGCCACCCTTACCCTAAGCCTAACCATAACGCTCTCACTAAACCTAACCCTCACCCTAAATCTAACCCTACCCCTCACGCCAAACATCAACCTAAACCTAACCCTAACCCTCACCCTAACGCTAACCCTAACCCTCACCCTAGCCCTCATCCTAATCCTAACCATCATCCTAAACCTCACCCTTACACCACCCACAAACTAACCCTAACCCTAACCCTCACCCTAACCCTAACCCTCACCCTAACCCTAACCCGCACCCTATCACTCACCCTAAACCTAACCCTAAACCTCCCCGTCACCCTAACCCTAAACCTAACCCTAACCCTCACCCTAACCCTCACCCTAACACTAAACCTAACCCTAACCCTCACCTTTACCTTAACCCTCACCCTAACCCTTAACCTCATCCTCACTCTAAACCTCACACTAATCCTAACCCTTACCCTAACTCTAACCCTAACCGTCACCCTCACCCTCACCCTCACGCTAACCCAAACCCTAACCCTCTCCCTCACCCTCACCCAAACCCTACTAATAACTCTAACACTCACTCTAACCCTCACGCTATCACTTAAACACACCATAAACCTAAACATAACCCTAACCCTCACCCTCACCATAAACCTCACCCTAACCCTAACAGTAACCCAAACAGTAACCCAAACCCTTTTCCTAACCCTAACTCTAACCCTCACCCTAACGCTAACCCTCTCACTTTCCGTAACCCTCACCCTCACCAAACACCTCACCCATACCCTTACCTTACCCTCACCCTAACCCTCACACTAACCCAAAACCTCACCCTAAACTAACAAAAACACTCACACTAAACCACACCCTAACCCTAATGCTAACCCTAACACTCACCCTCACCCTAAACCTCACCCTAAAACTTCACCTCAACCTAACACTAACCCTAAATCTCAACCTCAACCTAAACCTGACCCTAAGCCTAACCCTCATCCTAACCCTTACCCTCACCCTAACCCTAAACCTAATCTAACCCTTAACCTTACCCTAACCCTCACTCTCACCCTAACCCTAATCTAAAACCTAACCCTCAACGTAACCTAATCCTAACCCAAACCCTAACCTTCACACTAACCCTAACCCTCACCCTAACCTTAACCCTACCCCTCACCCTAAACCTCATCCTAACCCTAACCCTAAACGTAACCCTAACCCTAAACCTCACACTAACCCTAACCCTCACCCTCACCCTCACCCTCAACATAACCATAAACCTAACCCTAAACCTAAAAATAACCCTAACCCTAACCCTTATCCTAACCCTCACCTTCACCCTCACCCTAACCTTAACCCTCACCCTTAACCTAACCCTCAACCTCACCGTAACCCTAAACCTAACCCTAAAACTTACGCTCACCCTAACAATAACCCTAACCCTAAAACTAGCCATTACACTATCCCTAATCCTCAGCCTAACCCTAACCCTCAACCTAACCCTATCCCTAACCCTAACCCTCACCCTCACCCTAGGCCTCACCCTAAACCTAATCCTAATCCTAACCCTCACCCTAAACCTAACCCTCACCCTATTCTCAACCCTCAATCTCACCCTCAACCTAACCCTAACCCCAAACCTAACACTCACCCTAACCCTCACCCTTACTGTAAACCTAAACCTAACCCTCACCCTAACCCACAAGCTTACCATCATCCTCACCATAACCCTAACCCTCACACTTAATATTACTCTCACCCTCAACCTAACCCTCACCCTAAACCTAACCCTCACACTAACCTTACGCTAACCCTCACACTAACCCTCACCCTAACCATAATGCTAACCCTAACACTCACGCTGACCCTAACCTTCACCCTAACCCGAAACCTCACCATAAACCTAACCCTATCCCTAACCCTCAACCTAACCTTTACCCTCAAACTAACACTAACACTAACCCTCACACTAACAATAAACCTCACCCTAACTCTAACCTCACCCTAACCCTAATCCTCACCCTAACCCTAACCCTAACCCTCACCCTCACCCTAACCTTTAACCTTACCCTCACCCTAACCCTCACACCAACCCTAACCCTAAGCCTAACCGTTACCCTCTCCGTCACGCTCACCCTCAGCCTAAATTTAAACCTAACCCTACTCTTAACCCTAACCCTCACCTTCACCCTCACACTAACCCTAACCCTAAACATAACTCTAAGCATAACCCCCACACTCACACTCACCCTCACCCTAAGCCTCACTGTAACCCTCACGCACATCTGCACCCTAACCCAAAGCCTAACCCTCACCCTAAACCTATCTCTCACCCTAACCATAAACCTCACAATCACCCTCACCCTCACCTCACCCTAACCATAAACCTAACCCTAACCCTCACCCTAAACCTCACCCAAACCCTAATGCTAACGTTAACCCTCACACTCACCGTAAACCTCATGCTAACCATTACTCTCACGGTAAATCTAACCCTAACCCTTACCCTCACCCTGACCCTAACCCTAACGTAAACCCTAACCCTAACCCTAATCCTAACCCTCATCCTAAAACTCACCCTAACCCTAAACCTATCCCTAACCCTAACGCTAACCCAAATGCTCACCCTCACCCTAACTTAATCCTAACCCTAACCCTCACCCTAACCCTCACCCTTAACCTTAAACTAACCCTCATACTAACCATCACCCTAACTCTAACACTCACCCTAACCTACCACTAAACCTCACCCTAACACTCACCTTCACCCTATCCCTATTCCTCACCCTAAACTTCACACTCACACTCACCCCACCCTATTCCTAACCCTAAATCTCACCCTCACCCACACCCTAACCCTCACCCTCACCCTCACACTAACCCTAACCCTAACCCACAGCCTAAACCTAACGCTAAACCTAACCCTCACCCGAACCCTAAACCTAACCCTCACCCTCACACTCACCCTGAACCTAAAACTAAACCTAACCCTGACGCTAACTCTAACCCTAACCCTAATGGTAAACATAACCCTCACCCTCACCCTAACCCTCACCTTAACCCTTACCCTCACCCTAAACCTCATCTGAACCCTCACCCTAAACCTAACCCTAACCATCACCCTAACCCTAATCCTCAACCCCACCCTCACCCTAAGCCTAACCCTAAGACTAAGCCTAACCCGAACCCTACCCCTCAGCCTAATGCTCACCCTAACACTAATCCTAACCCTAATACTCACCCTATCCCTAACCCTAACCCTAACCCACACCCTAACACTAACACTAATGCTAACCATAAACCTCACCAACAATATAACCCTCACCCTAACCCCTACCCTCCGCCTAACCCTAACACTCACCCTCACCCTAACCCTCACACTAATCCTTACCCTCAACCTAACCCTAAATCTAACCCTCACACTAACCCTAACCCTCACCTAACCCTACACCTACCCCTCAGCCTAACCCTCATCCTACACCTAAACCTAACCCAAAACCTCACCCTAACCCTAAGCTTAATCCTAACCATAAACCTTCTCCTAACCCTAACACTCACCCTCAACCTCACCCTCTCCCTCACCCTAAACTTAACCCTCACCCTAACCCTCACCCTAACCCTAACCCTAAAACTCACACTCACCCTAACCCTCACCATAACCCTCAGCATAACACTAACCATAACCCTAATCCTAACCCTAAACCTCACCCTCACCCTAACCGTCACCCTAATTCTTACCTTCACACTAATCCTAACCCTAATCCTAACCCTAACACTCACACTAAACCTAACCCTCACCCTAATCATAACCCTACCCCTTACCCAAACCCTCACCCTAAACCTAACCCTATCCTAACCCTAACCCTCACCCTAACCCTCACCCTCACGCTAACCCTAACCCTAACACTCAACCTTACCCTAAACCTCACCCAAAGCCTTAACCTCATCCTCACCCTAAACCTCACACTAAACCTAATCCTCACCCTTACACTAAACCTAACCGTCAACCTCACCCTTAACCTCACACTAACACTAACCCTAACCCTCACCCTAAACCTAAATTTCATCATAACACTAACCCTAACCCTCACCCTCAAGCTCACCTTAACCCTAACCATAACACTCACCCTAACCTTCACTCTAAACCTAATGCTAAATCTAACACTCACCCTAACCGCACACTATCACATACCAACACGATAAAACTAAACCTAATCCTAATCCTCACCCTCACCGTAACCCTCAACCTAACCCGAACCCTAACCCGAAACCCTCACCCTAACCCTCACCCTAACTCTAACACTAATCCTAACCCTAACTCTAAACCTAACGCTAACCCTTACCCTAACCCTAACCCTAACCCTCACCTAACCCTCAGCCTAACCCTAACACTAACCCTGACCCTCACCCTAACCCTAAGCTTCACCCTATACCTAAACCTCAGCCTAACCCTTACCCTCACCCTAACACTAAGCCTAACCCTAACACCAATGCTCCCAATAACCCTACCCTCAGCCTAAGCCTAACCCTCACCCTAAACCTAACCCTAACCCTAAACCTCACCATCACCTTAGCCCTGACACTAACACTATTGCTAACCCTGTCCCTCAACCTAACACTAACTCTCACCCTAAACTTCCTCCTAACACTAACCCTAACCCTAACACTAAGCCTCACCCTAACCATAACCCTAACACTAATCCTAAACTCCACCCTAACTCTGACCCTCACCCTAACCCTAACCCTAACGCTAAACCTCACCCTAACCCTCACCCTCACCTTAATCCTAACCAAAACCCTAACCCTCAACCTAACCCTAACCCTAACCCTTACCCTAATGGTCACAATAACCCTAATCCTCACCCTAACCCTAACCCTACCCCTCACCCTAAACTTCCTCCTAACACTAACCCTAACCCTAACCGTCACCCTTAACCTTAAACTAACCCTCATACTAACCATCACCGTAACTCTAATACTCACCCTAACCTACCACTAAACCTCACCCTAACACTCACCCTCACCCTATCCCTATTCCTCACCCTATACCTCACACTCACACTCAGCCCCACCCTATTCCTAACCCTAAACCTCAACCTCACCCACACCCTAACCCTCACCCTCACCCTCACACTAACCCTAACCATAACCCACAACCTAACCCTAGCACTAAACCTAACCCTCACCCGAACCCTAAACCTAACCCTCACCCGAACCCTAAACCTAACCCTCACCCTCACACTCACCCTAACCCTAAAACTAAACCTAAACCTCACGCTAACTCTTACCATAACCCTAATGGTAAACATAACCCTCACCGTCACCCTAACCCTCACCTTAACCCTTACCCTCACCCTAACCCTCATCTTAACCCTCACCCTAACCCTAACCCTAACCATCACCCTAACCCTAATCCTCAACCCCACCCTCACCCTAAGCCTAACCCTAAGACTAAGCCTAACCCTAACCCTACCCCTCAGCCTAATGCTCACCCTAACACTAATCCTAACACTAATACTCACCCTATCCCTAACCCTAACCCTAACCCTCACCCTAACACTAACACTAATGCTAACCATAAACCTCACCATCAATCTAACCCTCACCCTAACCCCTACCCTCCGCCTAACCCTAACACTCACCCTCACCCTAACCCTCACACTAATCCTTACCCTCAACCTAACCCTAACCCTAACCCTCACACTAACCCTAACCCTCACCTAACCCTACACCTACCCCTCAGCCTAACCCTCATCCTACACCTAAACCTAACCCAAAACCTCACCCTAACCCTAAGCTTAACCCTAACCCTAAACCTTCTCCTAACCCTAACACTCACCCTCAACCTCACCCTCTCCCTGACCCTAAACCTAACCCTCACCCTAACCCTTACCCTAACCCTAAACCAAAAACTCACACTCACCCTCACCCTCAACATCACCCTCAGCATAACACTAACCATAACCCTAATCCTAAACCTAAAGCTCACCCTCACACTAACCGTCACCCTAATTCTTACCTTCACACTAATCCTAACCCTAACCCTAACCCTAACACTCACACTAAACCTAACCCTCACCCTAATCATAACCCTACCCCTTACCCTAACCCTCACGCTATACCTAACCCTATCCCTAACCCTAACTCTCACACTAAACCTAACCCTCACCCTAACTGTAACCCTACCCCTTAACCTAACTGTCACCTTAACCCTAACCCTATACCTCACCCTAAACCTCACAGTCACCCTAAACCTGACCCTAACCCTAATGCTAACCCTAACCCTAACCCTCACCCTCAGCCTAACCCTCACCCTAAACCTCACACTAACCCTAATACCAACCTCCACCCTAACCCTAACGTTCACCCTAACCCTAACCCTAACCCTAACCCTCACGGTCACCCTCACCCTCTCCGTAACCCTAAGCCTAACCCAAACCCTCACCCTAACCCTAATACTAACCGCCACCCTAACCCTAACGTTCACCCTAAGCCTCACGCTCACACTCACCCTCTCCTTAACCCTAAGCCTAACCCTAACCGTCATCCTAACCCTCCCCTTAACACTAAACCTAAGCCTAACCCTCACTCTAATAGTAACCCTAAACCTCACCCTCACCCTAACTCTCACCCTTACTTTATCCTCACCCTAACCCTAACCCTCACATTAAACCTAATACTCATCCTAACCATAACCCTACCCCTAACCCTAACTCTTACCCTAACTTTAAGCCTAACCCTAACCCTCACCTAACCCGGTCAGGGTTACTAAACCTCAACCTCATCCTAACCCTCACCATCACCTGAACCTGCACCCTCACCCTAACCCTCACATAATCCTCACCCTAACCCTAACATTACTTAACCAAGACCCTCACCCTTACACTCACCTTCACCCTAACCCTCACCCTCACCCTAGCCCTCACCCTATCCGTAACCCTAACCCTAAAATTCACCCGCACCCTCATCCTCACCCTCAGCCTAACCCTAACACTATCCCTATTCCTATCCCTAACCCTTGCCCTCACCCTAACCCTCACCATAACCCTTACCTCACCCTCACCCTAACCCTAACCGTAACCCTCACACTAAACCTAACCTCACCCTAAACCTAACCCTACCACTCACCATAACCCTCACACTAAACCTAACTCAAACCCTCACCCTAACCCTAAACCTCACACTCACTCAGGCCCTCACCATAACCCTTTCCCTCACCCTAAACCTCACCCTCATACCACCCTCAAATTAACCCTAACCATAACCCTCAACCTAACCCTAACCCTAAAACTCACACTCACCCTCACCCTCACCATCACCCTCAGCATAACACTAAACATAACCCTAATCCTAACCCTAAACCTCACCCTCACACTAACCGTCACCCTAATTCTTACCTTCACACTAATCCTAAACCTAACCCTAACCCTAATACTTACACTAAACCTAACCCTCACCCTAACATAACCATACCCATTACCCTAACCCTCACCCTAACCCTATCGCTATCCCTAACCCTAACCTTATCCCTAACCCTCACCCTAACACTAACCCTAACTCTCACCCTTACCTCACCCAAAGACTTAACCTCATCCTCACCCTAAACCTCAAACTAAACCTAACCCTCAGCCTAACTCTAACCCTAACCATCACCCTCACCCTTACCCTTACCCTCACGCTAACACTAACACTAATCCTCACCCTAACCCTAAAACCCACCCTAACCCTAACCCTAACCCTCACCCTCAAGCTCACCTTAACCCTACCCATATCCCTCACCCTAAACTTCACTCTAACCCTAATGCTAACTCTAACACTCACCCTAATTCTCACACTATCACTTACCCACACGATAAACCTAAAACTAACCCTAACCGTCACCCTCACCTTAACCTTCTACCTAACCCTAACCCTAATGCGAAAGCCTCACCCTAAACCTAACCATAACTCTAACACTAATCCTAAACCTAAACCTCACCCTAACGCTAACCCTTACCCTAACCCTAACTCTAACTCTGACCTAACCCTCAGCCTAACCCTAACCCTAAACCTGACCCTCACCCTAACCCTAACCCTCACCCTAAACCTAACCCTCACTCTAACCCTTATCCTCACCCTAACACTAAGCCTAACCCTAACACCAACCCTCCCACTAACCCTAACCCTCAGCCTAAGCCTAACCCTCACCCTAAACCTAACCCTAACCCTAACCCTCACCCACACCTTAGCCCTCACACTAATCCTTTTGCTAACCCATCCCTCACCCTAACACTAACCCTAACCCTAAACCTCACCCTAAGCCGAACCCTCACCTTAACGCTAACCAAAACCCTACCCCTACCCTATCCCTAACCCTACCCATCACCCTAAACTTCCTCCTAAAACTAACCCTAACTTTAACCCTAAACCTCACCCTAACCGTAACCATATCCCTCACCTTCACCCTCACCCTAAACTGAACTGTAACGCTCACTCTAACCCTAACCCTAAACCTAATCTTAACCCTCACCCTCACCCTAACACTAACCCTAACCTTAACCCTGACATTAACCCTAACCCTCAACCTAACCTTAACCCTCAACCTAACCCTTACCCTCACCCTAACACTAAGGCTAACCCTAACTTGAACCCTCAGAGTAACCCTAAAGCTGACCCTAACCATAACCCTCACAGTAACCCTAACCTTCACCCTAACCATAACCCTACCCCTCACCCTACCCCTCACTCTAACATAAACATCAACCCTAAACCTCACCCTCACCGTCACCCTAACACTCACCCTAACCCTAACGCTCACCGCAACCCTAACCCTCACACCCTCCAAAAACCTCATCCTCACTCTAACACTCACCCTCACCCTAAACATATCCCTAATCCTAACCCTCACCATAACCGTAACCCTAAACCTCACACTAAGAGTAACCCTAACCCTCACCCTCACCCTTACCTTATCCTCACCCTAACCCTAACACTCACCCTAACCCTAACCCTCACGGAAAACCTAACCCTCATACTTTCCAAAACCCTCATCCTAACTCTAACACTCACACTCACCCTAAACATAACCCTAACCCTAACCCTCACCATAACCGTAACCCTAACCTTCACCCTAATCCTAACACTTAACCTCACCCTCACCCTAACCCCCACTGTTACTGTAACCCTCACCCTCACCTTAACCCTCACGCATACCCTAACCCTCACACTCACCCTCACCCTAACTCTCAGCCTCATTCTACACATCACCCTAACCATAACCCTCACCCTAACCCTAAACCTCTCTCTCACCAGAACCCTAACACCCACCCTAACCCTCACCCTAACCTCCAACCTAACACTAACCCTCACCCTAACCCTAAAGCTAACCCTCACCCTAACCCTGAACCTAACCCTAACCTTCACTCTAACCCTAACACTCACACTGTCCCTAATCTTCACCCTTACCCTAACCCTACACCTCACCCTAACCCTCAGCCTAACCCTGACCCCAATCCTAACCCTAACCCTCACCATCACCCTAACACTCATCCTAACCCTCACCCTTCCCCTCACCCTAACCCTAACCCTAACCCTAAAACTCACTCTCAGCCTAACCCTCACCCTGAACCATAACCTCACCGTCACCCTAACCCTAAACCTCACCCTAACCCTAACCCTTACCCGAAACCTCACCCTAGTCCTCACCCTAACCCTAATTCTAACCCTAACCCTCCACCGAATCCTAACCCTCATCCTCACCCTAAACCTCACATTAACCCTAAACCTAATCCTCAATCTAATCCTCACCCTAACCCTAACCGGAAACCTTACCCTAACCTTCACCCTAACCCTAAACCTCACCCTTATCTTAACCCTCACCCTCCGCCTAACCCTCACATTTACAATTACCATCACCCTCAACCTAATCCTCACCCTAACCCTAACCCTCACCCTAGCCCTCACCCTAACACTAACCCTAACCCTAACCCTCACCCTCACGCTCACCCTCAGTATAACACTAACCCTATCACTATTCCTAACCCTAAACCTCACCCTCACCCTAATCATCACCATAATTCTTACCCTCACACTAATCCTAAACCTAACCCTAACCCTAACTCTCACACTAAACCTAACCCTCACCCTAACCGTAACCCTACCCCTTATCATAACCCTCATCTTAACCCTAACCCTAACCCTCACCCCAACCCTCACCCTAAACCTCACCATCATCTTAAACCTGACCCTAACCATAATAATAAAGATAACCCTCACCCGACCCCTAACCCTCACCCTCACCCTAACCATCACCCTAACCCTCACCCTAACCATCACCCTAACCCTCACCCTAATCCTAACCCTAAACCTCACCCTAACCCTAAGCATAACCGTAAACCTAACCCACACCCTAACACTCACCCTTAACCTAACCCTCTCCCTAACCCTAAAACTCACCCTAATCCTCACCCTAACGCTCACTCTCTCACTCACCCTCACCCTAACCCTCACCCTAACCCTCACCCTAACCCTAATGCTAACTCTAAAACTCACCCTAACCCTCATGCTATCACTTACCCACACCCCAAACCTAAGCCTAACCTTAAACCTCACCCTCACATTAAACCTCACCCTAACCCTAAACCTAATCCTAACCCTCACCCTCACCCTATCCCTAACCCTAACCCTAACACTCACCTACCCCTAATCCTAAACTTCAACTTCACCCTAACCCTAACCATTACCCGAACCCTCACCCTAACCCTAACCCTCACCCACACCCTAACGCTAAAGCTCACCCTCACCCTAAACCTCACCTAATCCTCACCCTAACCCTAACCATTACCTAACCAAGACCCTCAGCCTAAACCTCAACTTCACCTTAACACTCACCCTCACCCTAGACCACACCCTAACCATAAACATAACCCTAAACCTAAACCTTACCCTCACCCTCACGCTCACCTTCAGCCTAAACCTAACCCTATCCCTAATCCTAACCCTAACCCTCACCCTCTCCCTAACCCTCACCGTAACCCTTACCCCCACCCTCACCCTCACCCTAAACGTAACCCTCACACTAAACCTAACCCTCATTCTAAACCTAACCCTACCCCTCACCCTAAACATAACCCTAAACCTCACCCTCACACTAGCCCTCACCCTAACCCTAATTCTAACCCTAACCCTCATCCTCACCCTAAACCTCACACTAGCCCTAACCCAAATCGTCAGTCTAATCCTAACCCTAACCCTAACCCTAACCCTCAACCTCAAGCTAACCCTCACCTTTACTCTTACCGTCATTCTCATCCTAACCCTCACCCTAAACCTAACCTAATCCATCACTATAACCCTAACCCCCACAATCACCATCACCCTCATCCTAACCCTATGCCTAAGCCTAACCCTCACCTTATCCCTCACCTTCACCCTAGCCCTCAGCCTAACCCTAATCCTAACCCTAATCCTAACCCTAACCCTCACCCTCACCCTAAGGCTAAACTTCACCCTAAACCTAATCCTCTCCCCAACCATCACCCTCAACCTTACCCTAAGCCTAAGCCTAATCCTTATCCTAACCCTCACACTCACCCTCACCCTAAACCTAATCCTAAACCTAAACCTCAACCTAAACCTCACCCTAATCCTAACACTAACCCTAACACTAACACTAACCCTAACAATCACCATAACCCTCACCCTCAACGTAACTCTAACTCTAAACCTCACCCACACCCTATCCCTAATCCTAACCTTATCCCTAAACCTCACACTAACCCTAACCCTAACTCTCACCCTCACCCTCACCCAAACCGTAACTCTAACCCTAACACTAACATTAACACTAATCCTAACCCTAAAACTAACCCTAACCCTAAAGCTAACCTTCACACTCAGCCTCACCCTAATTGCAAATGTAACCCTAACCATAACACTTACAATGATCCTAACCCTGATCTTAACCATCACCCTCATCCTAGCCCTAACCCTAACCATAACCCTCACCCTAACCCAAACCCTAACCCTCAACCTAACCCTAAGCCTAATCCTAACCCTAACCCTAACCCTGCTACTCACCCTCACCGTAACCATAATCCTATCCCTTAACCTAACCCTCACCATAACCCTCACCCTAGCCCTAACCCTAACCCTAATCCTAACCCTAAAACTCATCCTATCCCTCACCATAACCCTAAACCTAACCCTGACCCTAACCCGAACCCTAACCATCAACCTCATCCTCGGACTAAGCCTAAAACTAAGCCTAAGCCTAACACTAACCCTAACCCTTACCCTAACACTAACCCTGACATTAACCCTAACTGTAAACGTAAACCTCACTCTCACACTAACCCTAACTCTAACCCTAAACATAAACCTAAAACTCACCCTAACCCTAACCCTAAACCTCACCTTCACCCTCACTATAACTGTAACCCTAACCCTAACTATAACAATAAACATAACCCTAACCCTCACCATAACCACAACACTTACCCTAACCCAAACCCACACCCTAACACTTACCCTCACCCTAACACTAACCCTAACCCTGACACTAACCCTCACACTAACCCAAACCATAACCCTAACCCTAAACCTCAACTTAAACCTCACCATCACCCTAGCCCTAACACTAACCCTAACCCTCACGCTAACGATCCCCCTAACCCTATATCTAAACCTAAACCTCACCCTCATCCTAACCCTAACCCTAACCATAACTCTAAACCCCAACTTAGCCCTAACCCTAAACCTCACCTGCACCCTCACCCTCACCATAACTCTAACCCTAACACTAACAATTACATTAATCCTAACCCTAACCATCGCCCTAACCCTAATCCTCACACCCAGCCTTACCCTCAGCCTAACCCTAAGCCTAAGCCCAACCCTCTCCATAACCCTCACACTCACCCTCCCCCAAATCCTAACTCTACCCTAAACCTCACCCTCACCCTAACTCTAACACTATCACTAACACTAAAACTTACCCAAACCCTAACCCTAACCCTAAACCTAACAATAACCCTCACCCTCAGCCTCACCCTCACCCTAACACTTACCCTCACCCTAAAACTAACCCTAACCCTAACACTAACCTTCACACTAACCCTAAACCTCACCCTAATCCTAAAACTCACCTGAACCCTAACCCTAATCCTAAACCTCACCCTCATGCTAGCCCTCACACTAACCCTAATTCTAACCCTCACCTTAACAATAACCCTCATCCTCACCGAAACCTCACACTAACATTAACCCTAATCCTCAATCTAACACTCACCCTAACCCTAACCCTAACCCATACCCTAACCCTAAACCTAACCCTAACCCTCACCCTTATCTTAACCTTCACTCTCAGTCTCAACCTCAACTTAACCCTTACCGTCATCCTCACCCTAACCCTCACTGTAACCCTAAACCTCATCCTAACCCTCACCGTAACCGTGAACCTAAACATCACCCTAACCCTAACCCTCACACTAAACCTCACACTCAGTCTAACCCTAAGCCTAATCCTAAGCCTTACCCTAATCCTCACCCTCACCCTATCCAACATCCTAACCCTAATCCTAACCATCACCCTAAACCTAATCCTCATCCCCACACTCACCCTCAGCCTAAGCCTAAACCTAACCGTAAACCTAACACTCACCCTCACCCTAACCCAAATCCAAACCCTAAACTTAACCCTAACCCTAAAACTCAACCTAACCCTCACCCTAACCTTAACCCTCATACTGACCCTAATCCTAACCCTCGACATAACTCGCACCCTAACCCTACATCTAACCCTAAACCTCACCCTCACCATAACCATAATCCTAACCATAACCCTAAACCTCACCCCAAACCTAACCCTCAACCTCACCCTCACCCTCACGCTCACTGTAACTCTAACACTAACACTAACACTAATCCTAACCCTAAACCTAAACCTAACCCTAACCCTAACCCTAATCCTAACACTCACCCTCACCCTAACACTAATTCTAACCCTAACCTTAACCCTAACCCTAACCCTCATGTCACCATAACCCTAACACTCATCCTAACCCTCACCCTAAAACTAACCCTAACCCTAATCCTCACCCTAACACTAACCCTAACCCTCAACCACACACTAGCCCGCACCCTAACCCTAATCCTAACACTAATCCTCATGCTAACCCTCACCCTAACTCTAACCCTAACCGTCACAATAACCCTAACCCTAATCCTAACCCTCAACCTAACCCTAACTCTCATGCTCACTGTAAGACTAACCGTAACCCTCAGCCTAACCCTAAACTTAAGGCAAACCCTAACTCTCACCCTAACCCTAATCCTAAAACTCACCCTAACCCTAAACTTCAACCTCACCCTCACCCTCGGCCTAAACCTAAGCCTAACCCTAAGCCTAACCCTAACCCTCAGACTCACCCTAACGCTTACCATAATCCTAATCCTAACCCTTAGCCTAACCCTCACCCTCACCCTAACCATAAATGTAACACTAACCCTAAACCTAAACTTCAACCTCAGCCTCACCCTAACCCTAACTCTAACCCTAAACCTCACACTCATCTTCGCCTTAACCCTAACCCTAACCCTAAACCTCACCCTCACAATAGCCCTCACCATAACCCTAATCCTAAAACTAACCCTCATCTTAACCCTCACCATAAGCCTAACACTCATCCTCACCCTTACCCTAAACCTAAACCTAACCGTCAACCTAACCCTAACCCTCACCCTCACCATAACCCTTACCCTAACCCTCACTCTAACCCTAAACTTAACCCGAACCCTAACCCTCAACCTAATCCTAACCCTCACCCTCAACCTCACCCTCAGCCTAACCCTAAGCCTAACCCTAAACCTAACCCTAACACACACACTCACCCTCACCCTAACTCTAATCCTAACCCTAACCCTCCCCCTAACTCTCACCGTAAACCTAATCTTAACACTAACACTAACCCTAAACCTCAACCTAACCCTCACCCGAACCGTAATTTTAACCCTAAACCTCACCCTCACCCTAAACCTAACTCTAACCCTAACCCAAACCCTAAACCTCACCCTAACCCTAACCCTCAACCGCACACTCACCCTCACTGTAACTCTAAACCTAACCATAAAAATAACACTAACCTTAAACAGAACCATCACCCTACCCCTAATCCTCACCCCCACCCTCACCTTCAGCCTAACCATAAGCCTAAGCCTAATCCTCAACCTAACCCTTACACTCACTCTCACCCCAACCCTAATCCTAAACCTAAACTTAAACCTAACCCTAACCCTAACCCTAAACCTAACCCTAATCCTCATCCTCACACTCACCCTTGCCCAATCCCTAAACTTAACCCTCACCCTAACCTTAAGCCTAATCCTCACCCTAAGCCTCACACTCACCCTCACCCTAACCCTAATACTAACCCTAACCCTAACCCTAACCCTCACCCTAACCCTCACCCTAGCCCTAATCCTAACCCTAATCCTCATCCTAAACCTCATCCTAACCCTCAACCTAAACCTAACCCTAAACCTCACCCTCAACCTAGCCCTCACCCTAAACCTAATCCTAACCTTAAAGCTCATCCAAAACCTCCCCATAACCCTAACCCTAGCTCTCAACCTAAACCTAACCCTCACCCTCAACCTCAATCTCAGCCTAACACTAACCTTCACACTAACCCTCACATTCACCCTAACAGTAACCCTAATCCTAAATCTAACCCTATCCCTAAACCTCAACCTAAACCTCACCCTCACCCTAAACCTGACACTAACCCTAACCCTTAACCTCTCCATAACCCTAACTCTAACCCTAAACTTCACCCTCAACCTAACCCTAACCCTAAGCCTAACTCTCACCCTCCCCCTAACCCTATCACTCACCCTAACCATAAACTTAATCCGAATCCTAACTCTCACACTAACCCTAAACCTCAGCATAACCCTAAACCTAAACGTAACCCTAACCCTAACCATCACACTCACCCTCACCCTACCCTCCACCTAACCGTATATCTAACCCTAAACCTCACCCTCACTCTAACCCTAACCCTAACACTAAACCCCATTATAATCCTAAACTTAACCCTCACCCGCACCCTCACCCTCACCGTAACTCTAACCCTAACCCTAACAATAACACTAACCCTAACCCAACCATCACCCTAACCCTAATGCTCACCCCCACACTCACCCTCACCCTAACCCTAATCCTAAACCTAGCCCTATCCCTAAACCTCAACCTAAACTTCACCCTCACCCTAACCCTAACACTAATCCTAACCCTAATTCTCATCCTAAACCTCCCCTTAACGCTAACTCTAACAATAAACATCACACTGACCCTCACCCTAACCCTAACCCTAACGTTAAACCTCTCCCTAAACCTCACCCTAATCGTAACCCTCACCCCCATCCTCAACCTCACCGTAACTCTAACCCTAACAATAACAATAACACTAACCCCAACCCCAACCATAACCATAAACCGCAACCTCAGCCTAACCCTCACCACTAACTTAACTCTAACCATACCACAAACAATAACGCTAATCCTAACCCTAACCCTAATACACACACCCACTCTCACCCTAAGCCTAACCCTAAACCTAACCCTAACCCTAAACATAACCCTCACTGTAACTCTAACCCTAACCCTAACACTAACACTAAACCTAACCCTAAGCCTCAGCCTCATCCTCACCCTACCCCAAACACTAACCCTAACCCTCACCCTAACCCTAATCCTGACCCTAACCCTAAACCTAACCCATACACTCACCCTCTCCCTACCCCTAATCCTATACCTAAACCTATCCCTAACCCTAACCCTCACCCTCACCCAAAACCTCAAAGTAACTCTAACTCTAAACCTAATAATAACACTAACCCTAACCCTAACCATAACCCTCAGCCTCAGCCTCATCCTCACCGCAAACTTAACTCTAACCATAATACTGACAATAACCCTAACCCTAACATTAACCGTAATCCTCACCCCCACCCTCACCCTCAGCCTAACCCTAAGCCAAACCCTAACCATAACTCTAACACTAACACTCACCATAACCCTAACCCTAAACCTAATCCTAAACCTAAACCTAAGCCAAATCCTAACCCTAAACCTAAATCTAATCCTCAGCCTCACTCTCACCCTAAACCAAAACCTAACCCTAACCCCCAACCTAACCCTAAACCTAACCATAATCATAACCCTCACTGTAACTCTAAAACTAACCCTAACCCTAACCATAACCTAACCCTAATCCTCAGGCTCAACCTCACCCTAACCCAAAACCTAACCCTAACCCTCAACCTAACCCTAAGTCTAACCCTAACGCTAACCCTCACACTCACCCTCACCCTAACCCTAAACATAAACCTAACCCTATCCCTATCCCCAACCCTCACAGTCAGCCTCAACCTAGCCCTCACCCTAACCCTAATCCTAAACCTAAACCTTATCCTAAACCTCACCCTAACCCTAAACCTAACCATCACCCTAAACCTAAACCTAACCCTCTCCCTCATGCTCAGCCAAAGCCTACGCCTAAGCCTAAACCTAAGCCTAAACCTAACCCTAACCCTCACCCTAACCCTTACCCTAACACTAACCTTAACTCTAACCCTAAACCTCACCCTTTCCCTAACCCTAACTCTAATCCTAACAATGAACCTAAACCTCATCCTAACCTTAACCCTCACACACGCCCTAACCCTTACCCTAATCCTAATCCGTTCACTAAGCTTAACACTCACCCACACCCTAACCCTATCTCTAACACTAACCCTAACCCTAACCCTCACCCTCAGCCTCACCCTAACCCTAACTCTAACCCTAAACCTAAACCTCACCCTAACCCTAACATTAAACCTAACGCCAAACCTCACCCTAAGACTAATCCTAAAACTCACCCTCACTCTAGCCCTCACACTAACCCTAATCCTAACCCTAACGCTCATCCAAACCCTCCCAATAACCCTAAAACTAGCCCTCACCCTATCCCTAACCCTCAAAGTCTCCCTCATCCTCAGCCTAACCCTAAGCCTAAACCTAACCCACACCCTAACCCTCACACTCAACCTCACCCTAACCCTAATCCTAAACCTAACCCTATCCCTAAACCTCAACCTAAACCTCAGCCTCACCCTAAACCTAACAATAACCCTAAACCTGAACCTCACCCTAACCCTCCCCCTAACCCTAACTCTAACCCTAAACCTCACCCTCACCCTAATCCTAACCCTAACCCTAAACCTCACCCTAAACCTCACCCTAACCCTAAAACTCACACTCACCCAAAACCTCAAAGTAGCTCTAACTCTAAACCTAAAAATAACACTAACCCTAAACCTAATCCTAACCATAACCCTCACCCTCACCGAAAACTTAACCCTAACCATAACACTAACAATAACCCTAACCCTAACACTAACCCTAATACTCACCCCCACCCTCACCCTCAGCCTAACCCTAAGCCAAACCGTAACCCTAACCCTAAAGCTAACCCTCACTGTAACCCTAACTTTAAACCTAACCCTAACCCTAAACCTATCCCAAAACTTAACCCTAAACCTAACCCTAATCCTCAGCCTCAACCTCACCCTAACCCTAACCCACACACTAACCCTAAGCCTAACCCTAACCCTAAACCTAACCCTCACACTCACCCTCACCCTAAACCTAATCCTAAACCTAACCCAAACCCTAACCCTAACCCTCACCCTAAGCCTCAACCTAGCCCTCACCCTAACCCTAAATCTAAACCTAACACTAAACCTAAAACTCATCCTAACCATAAACCTAACCCTCACACTCACCCTCACCATAACCGTAGCCTTAACTCTAACAGTAACCCTAACCCTAGCTCTAACCCTCACCCTTACCATAACGTTCACCCTAACCCTAACGCTCACCCTAACACTTACCCTCACCCTAACACTAACTCTAACCCTAACACTAACCTTCACACTATCCCTAACCATCACCCTAACGGTAATCCTCAAACTAACCCTAACCCTAATCCTCACCCTCAACCTAACCCTCACCCTAAACCTAACCCTCATCCTCACCCTAAACCTCAAAATAACCCTAAGACTAATCCTCAATCTAACCCTCACCCTCACCCTACCCCTAAACCTAACCCTCACCTTAACCCTAACCCTCACCCTAACCCTCACCCTAACCCTAACTCTACGCATAAACCTCACCCTAACCCTAACCCTCAGGCACACCCTCTCCATCACTGTAACCAAGCCTAACCCTAACCCTAATCCTAACCCTCACACTAACTCTAAGCCTTACCCTCACCCTAACACTAACCCTCACCCTCACCCTCACCCTCAGCTTAACCCTAAGCCTAAGCTTAACCCTAACACTCACACTCACCCTAAACCTTACCCTAATCCTAATCCTAACCCTAAGCCTAACCCTCACCCTCACCCTAACACTCACCCTAACCCTAAACCTAACCCTAATCCTCAGCCTCACCCTTACCCTAACCCAAACCCTAACCCTAACCCCCAGCCTAACACTAAGCCTAACACTAACCCTCACACTCACCCTCACCCTAAACCTAATACTAAACCTAAACCTATCCCTAACCCTAACCCTCACCCTAAGCCTCAACCTAGCCCACACAAGAAACCTAAATCTAACCCTAACCCTAAACCTAAACCACATCCTAAACCTTAACATAAGCCTCACCCTCACCCTCACCGTAACCGTAGCCCTAAACCTAACAGTAACCCTAACTCTAGCCCTATTCCACACAGTTACCATAATCCTCACCCTAACCCTAACCCTCAACCTAACACTTAACCTCACCCTAACACTAACTCTAACCCTAAGACTAACCCTCACACTATTCCTAACCATCACTCTAAACCTTATCCTCACCCTAACCCTAACCCTATCTCTCACGCTCAACCTAACCCTCACCCTAAACCTAACCCTCATACTCACCCTAAACCTCACAATAACCGTAACACTAATCCTCAATCTAACCCTCACCCTCACCCTACCCCTAAACCTAAACCTCACCCTAACCCTAAACCTCACCCTAACCCTCACCCTAATCCTAACTCTACACCTAAACCTCAACCTAACCCTAACTCTAACACTAACCCTAACCCTAACCCTCACCCTCAGCCTCACCCTAACCCTAAACCTCAACCTCACCCTAACCCTAACCCTAAACGTAACGCTAAACCTTACCCTAACCCTAACTCTAACACTAACCCTAACCCTAACCCTCACCCTCAGCCTCACCCTAACCCTAAACCTCAACCTCACCCTAACCCTAACCCTAAACCTAACGCTAAACCTCACCCTAACCCTAACCCTAAAACTCACCCTCACCCTAGTCCTGATCCGAACCCTAATCCTAACCCTAACAATCATCCAAACCCTCCCCATAACCCTAACACTAGCCCTCACCCTAACCCTAATCCTAAACGTAACCCTATCCCTAAACCTCAACCTAAACCTCACCCTCACCCTAAACCTAACACTAACCCTAACCCTGAAACTCACCCTAACCTTCCCCCTAACCCTAACTCTAACCCCAAACCTCACCCTCACCCTAACCCTAACCTGAACCCTAAACCTTACCCTAACCCTCACCCTCACCCTCACCCAAAACCTCAAAGTAACTCTAACTCTAAACCTAACAATAACACTAACCCTAACCCTAACCCTAACCCTAAACATAACCCTCACCCTCAGCCTCACCCTCACCGCAAACTTAACTCTGACCATAACACTAACAATAACCCTAACGGTAACACTAACTCTAATCCTCATCTCGACCCTCAGCCTAAACCTAAGCCAAACCCTAACCCTAACCCTAAACCTAACTCTAACCCTAAACCTCACCCTCACCCTAAACCTAACTCTAAACCTAACCCTGAACCTAAACGTCATCCTAAAACTAACCCTCACACACACCCTAACCCTTACCCTAATCCTAATGCTTTCACTAAGGCTAACCCTCACGCACACCCTAAACCTCACCCTAACCCTAACTCTAACACTAACCCTAACTCTAACCCTAAACCTCAGCCTCACCCTAATCCTAACCCTAAACCTAACGCTAAACCTCACCCTAAACCTAACCCTAAAACTCACCCTCACCCTAGCCCTCACCCTAACCCTAATCCTAACCCTAACGCTCATCCAAACCCTCCCCATAACCCTAAACCTAGCCCTAACCCTAACCCTCAAAATTTCCCTCACCCTCAGCCTAACCCTAAGCCTAAACCTAACCCTCACGCTAACCCTCACATTCAACCTCTCCCTAACCCTAATCCTAAACCTAACCCTATCCCTAAACCTCAACCTAAACCTCCCCCTCACCCTAAACCGAACCCTAACCCTAACCCTGAACCTCATCTAAACTGTCCCCCTAACCCTACCTCTAACCCTAATCCTCCCCCTCACACTAACTCTAATCCTAACCCTAAACCTCACCCTAAACCTCACCCTAACCCTAACCCTCACCCTCACCTAAAACTTCAAAGTAACTCTAACGCTAAACCTCACAATAACACTAACTCTAACCCTAACCCTAACCATAAACCTCACTCTCAGCCTCACCCACACAGTAAACTTAACCCTAACCATAACACTAACAATAACCCTAACCCTATCCCTAACCCTAACCCAACCCTAACCCTCACACTCACCGTCACCGTAAACTAAATCCTAAACCTAACCCTATCCCTAACCATAACCCTCACCCTAAGCCATAACCTAGCCCTCACCCTAACCCTAAATCTAACTCAAACCCTAAACATAAAACTCATCCTAACCCTAAACTTAACCCTCACCCTCACCCTCACCGTAACCATAGCCTTAACCCTAACAGTAACCCTAAATCTACACCTAACCCTCACCCTTACCATAACCCCCACCCTAACACTAACCCTCACCCTAACACGTATCCTCACCCTAACACTAACTATAACCCTAGCACTAACACTCACACTATCCCTAATCATCACCCTAAACCTAATCCGCACCCTAACCCTAACCCTAACCCTCACCCTCAAACTAACACTCACAATAAACCTATAAACCTAACCCTCATCCTCACCCTAAACCTCACAATAACTCTAACACTGATCCTCAATCTAACCCACACCCTGACCCTACCCCTAAACCTAACCCTCACCCTAACCCTAAACCTCACCCTAACCCTCACCCTAACCCTAACTCTAAACCTAAACCTCACCCTAACCCTCTCCCTCACGCTCACCCTCTCCCTTAGTGTAACCCTAAGCCTAAACCTAACCCTAACACTAACCCTCACACTAACTCTAACCCTTACCCTCACCCTAACCCTCAACCTAACCCTAGCCCTCACTCTCACTGTAACCCTAACACTTACCCTCACCCTCTCCCTAACCTTCACCATCACACGCACCCTCAGCTTAACTCTATGCTTAAGCCCAACCCTAACCCTAATCCTCACCCTCACCCTAACACTCACCCTAACCCTAACTCTAACACTAAACCTAACCCTCATCCTCAGCCTCATCCTAACCCTAACTCTAACCCTAAACCTCACCCTCACCCTAACTCTAACCCTAAGCCTAACCCTAAATCTCACTCTCATCCTAGCCCTCAACCTAACCCTAATCCTTACCGTAATGCTCATCCTAACCCTAACCCTAACCCCCACCCTAATCCTCAACCACACCCTCACACTCAACCTAACCCTAAGCCTAACCCTGTCACTAACGCTAACCCTAAACCTCACTGTAAACCTAACCCTATCCCTAATGCTAACCCTAAACCTAAACCTAAACCTAAACCTAACCCTAATCCTCAGCATCACCCTCACCCTAACCCAAACCCTAAACCTAATCCTCACCCTAACCCTAAGCCTAAACCTAACATAACCATAAACCTCACACTAACCCTCACCCTAACCCTAATCCTAAGCCTAACTTAACCCTAAAACTAAACCTCACCCTATCCCTAACTCTAACATTAACCCTAACCCTAACCCTCACCCTCAGCCTCACCCTAACCCTAACTCTATTCCTAACCCTAACACTAAACCTCACCCTAAGCCTAAGCCTAAACCTAACCCTCACCCTCATCCTCACTGTAACCGTAACCCTAACCCTAACCCTAAAAATAAGCCTAACCCTATCCCTATTCCTCACCCTAACCATAACCCTCACCCTAAGGCTAACCCTCACCATAACACTTACCCTCACTCTAACACTAACCCTAACACTAACACTAACCCTCACACTAAACCTAACCCTCAACCTAATCCTAAACCTCACCCAAACCCTAACCCAAACCCTCACCCTCACCGTAGCCCTCACGCTAACCCTAATTCTAACCCTCACCCTCACCCTAAACCTAACCCTCATCCTCACACTAAACCTCACACTGACCCTAACCCTAATCCTCAATCTAACCCTCATCCTGCCTCTAACCCTAACTCTTACCCTAACCCTAAACTGAACTTTAACCCTCACCCTTATCTTAACCTTCACCCTCAGCCTAAACCATACCTTTACACTTAGCATCTTCCTCACCCTAAACCTCACCCTAACCCTAAACCTTATCCTAACCCTCACCCTCACCCTAAACCTAACCCTCATCCTCACACTAAACCTCACACTGACCCTAACCGTAATCCTCAATCTAACACTCACCCTACCTCTAACCCTAATCCTTACCATAACCCTAAACTGAACTTTAACCCTCACCCTTATCTTAACCTTCACCCTCAGCCTAAACCATACCTTTACCCTTAGCATTTTCCTCACCCTAAACCTCACCCTAACCCTAAACCTCATCCTAAAACTCACCCTAACCATAAACCTAACCATCCCCCTAAACCTATCCCTCACCCTCAACCTCAAGCTCAGCCTATCCCTAAGCATAAGCCTAAGCCTAAGCCTAACCCTCACCCTCACTGTAACTCTAACCATAACCCAAACAATAAAACTAATCCTAAGCCTAAAAATAACCCTAACCCTAACCCTACCCTTATCCTCACACTCACCCTCACCCTCACCCTAACCCCAATCCTAACCCAACCCTCACCCTAATGCTAAACCTCACCCTTACAATAAATCTAACCCTCATCCTAACACTCACCCTGACTCTCACCCTAATACTAAACCACACCCTAAGCCTAACCCTAACATTCACCCTCACCCAAGCCCTCACCCTAACACTAATTCTAACCCTAACCCTCACCCTAACCCTAACCCTCATCCTCAACCTAAACCTCACACTAACCATAACCCTAATCCTCAATCTAATCCTCACCCTAACCCAAAACCTAACCCTAACTCTAAACCTAAACCTCACCCTCACCCTCACCCTAACGTTAACCCTAACCCTAAACCTCACCCTAACCCTAACCCTCACCCTCACCCTCAACTTCACCGTAACTCTAACCCTAACAATAACACTAACCCTAAACCTAACCATAACCCTATCCATAACCCTAAACCTCATTGTAAGCCTAACCCTTACACTAACACTAACCCTAACCCTAAACCTATCCCGAAACCTAAAACTAATCCTCAGCCTCACCCTCACCCTAACCAAACCCTAACCCTAAACCTCACCCTAACCCTAAGCCTAACCCTAACCCTAACCCTAATCCTCACACTCACCCTCATCCTAACCCTTATCCTAAACCTAACCCTATCCCTAACCTTAACCCTTACCCTAACCCTCAACCTAGCCCCTACCCTAACCCTATTCCTAACCGTAAATCTCATCCTAACCCTCAGCCTAACCTTAACTTTAACCCTCACCCTAAACCTAAACCTATCGCTCACCCACATGCTGGGCCTAAGCCTAAGCCAAAGTCTAACCCTAAGCCTAACCCTAAGCTTCGGCCTAACCCTAAACCTAACACTAACTCTAACTCTAAACCTAAACCTCACCCTCATCCAAACCCTAACTCTTAACCTAATCCTAAACCTAAACTTCATCCTAAACCTAAAACTAAAAATAACCCTAACCCTAACCCTAACCCTACCCTAAATCTAACCCTAAAACTAAACCTAACCCTAACCCTAACCTTAACCCAAACCCTAACCCTAACACTCACACTAACCTTAACCCTCACCCTAATACTAAACCACACCCTAAGCCTAACCCTAACACTCACCCTCACCCAAACCCTAACTCTAACCCTCACCCTAATCCTAATTTTAACCGTAACCCTCACCCTAACCCTAAACTTAACCAAACCCTAACTCTCACGCTAACACTAACCCTAACCCTCACCAAAACCCTAACATTCACCCTCACCCTCACTCTCAGCCTAACCCTAAGCCTAATCCTAAACTTAACTCTCACACTCACCATAACCCTTACCCTAATCTTAAACCTAACCCTAAGCCTAAGCCTCACCCTCACCTTAACCCTCACCCTAAACCTAACTCTAACACTAACCCTAAACATAAACCTCAACCTAAGCCTCACACTTACCCTAACTTTAATCCTAAACCTCATCCGAACCCTAACCATAACTCTAACCCTAACCCTAACACTAAACCTCAAATTGACCCTAAACCTAACCCTCACCCTCACCTTAACCTTAATCCTAAGCCTAACCCTAACAATAACCCTCACCCTCACCGTAACACTAATCCTAACCCTAACCCTAACCCTAACCCTAAAACTCACACTCACCATAACTCTAACCCTCATCCTAACCCTCACCCTAACCCTAACCCTAAACCTCACCCAAACACTAACCCTAACACTTACCCTCACCCTAACCCTAATCCTAACCCTAATCCTCATCATAACCCTCACCCTAAATTTAACCCTAACCCTCACCCTCACCCTCAACCGAAACCTAAGCCTAACTCTCACCCTAACCCTATTCCTAACACTCCCCCTCACCCTAACCCTAAATCTAAACCTAACCCTCACCCTAACCCTAACCCTCACCCTCACCGTAACCCTAACCCTCAAGCTAACCCTCACCCTAACCATAACCCTAAACCTAAACCTTAATCTAACACTAACCCTAAACCTAACCCTCAACCTAAACCTCACCCTAACCCTAACTCTATCCCTAAATATCACCCTTACCCTTACCCTAACCTTACCCTTAAACCTAAATTTAAACCTCAACTTAACCCTAACCGTAAACCTCACCCTCACCACAGCCCTCACCCTAACCCTAATCCTAACCCTCAAGCTAACCCTAACCCTCACCCTCACTGTAACCCTTACTCTAACCCTCACCCTAACCCAAAACTTAACCCGAACCTTAACTCTCACCCTAACTCTAACCCTAACCCTCACCCAAACCCTAATCCTCCTCCCTCACTCTCACTTTCAGCCTAAAACTAGGCCTAACCCTAACCCTAACCATAAACCTCACACTAACCCTCACCAAAACCCTAATCCTAATCCTAACACTAACCCTAAACCTCACCCTCACCTAACCCTCACCTTAAGCCTAACCCTAACATTAAGCCTAACACTAACCCTAACCCTAAACCTCATCATCACCCTAAACCTCACACTAACCCTAACACTAATCCTCAATCTAACCCTCACCCTCAACCTCACCTTAGCCCTCACCCTAACCCTAACCCTCATTCTCACCCTAAACCTCACACTAACCCTAACACTAATCCTCAATCTAACCCTCACCTTCACCCTAACCCTAACACGAAACATCACCCCAAACCTAACCCTCACCCTTACCATAACCCTCACATTCAGCCTAACCCTCACCTTTATCCTTACCGTCACCCCCACCCTAAAACTCACCCTAACCCTACCCCTCACCCGGACCCTAATCCTACCCTTAAACCTCACCCTCACCCTAACCCTAACTCTAACCCTAACCCTAACACTAAACCTCACCCTAAACCTAACCCTAACCCTCAACCTCACTGTAATCGTAACCCTAACCCTCACCCTAACAATAACCGTAACCATAACCCTAACCGTCACCCTAACCATAACCCTCACCCTAACCCTAACCCTCACCCTCAACCTCATGCTAAGCATAACCCTAAGACTAAGAGTAACCCTTACAATAACCCTCATCCTCACCCTAGCCCTCACCCTAACCCTAATCCTAATGCTAACCCTCAACCTAACCCTAACCCTAACCATCACCCTAACCCTAATCCTCACCCCCACCCTCACCCTCAGCCTAACACTAAGCCTAAGACTAACCTTAACCCTATCCCTTAACACTAAACCTAACCCTAACCCTAATCCTAACCCTAAAACTAATCCTAACCCTAAACCTCAACCTAACCCTCACCCTAACATTAACCCTAACAGTAACCCTAAATCTCTAATCCTAATCCTAACCCTAATCCTAAACCTCACCCTAAGCCTCACCTTAACCCTAACCCTAACAATCACCCTCACACTAACCATCACCCTAAAACTAATCCTAAACCTAACGCTCATCCTAACCCTCCCCATAACCCTAACCCTAACCCTCACCCTAACCCTAACCCGCACCATCACCCTCCCATCAGCCTAACCTTAAGCCTAACCCTAAGCCTAACCCTAAACTTAAATCTTTCCCTCACACTCACCCGAACCCTCACCCTCTCCATAATTCTAACCATAACCCTAACCCAAACCCTAAACCTCAGGCTCACCCTAACCCTAAACCTAACCCTCACCCTCACCCTATCCCTATCACTAACCCTAACACTAACCCTCCCGCTAAGCCTCCCCCTAACCCTATATCTAACCCTAAACCTCACCCTCACCCTAATCCTAACCCTAACCCTTAATCCCACCCTAACCCTAACCCTAACCCTCAACTGCACCATCACCTTCACCATAAATCGTAACTTAACCCTAACAATAACACTAACCCTAACCCTAACCATCACCCTAAACCTAACTCTACCCCTAAACCTCACCCTCACCCTAACCCTAACTCTAACCCTAACCCTAACACTAAACCTCACCCTAAAATTAAACCTAACCCTCACCCTCACCCTCACCGTAATGCTAACCCTAACCCTAACCCTAACAATAACCGTAACCGTAACCCTAACCCTTACCCTAACAATAATCCTCACCCTAACATTAACCCTCACCCTAACAATTACACTCATCCTAACACTAACCCTAAACCTAACACTAACCCTCGCACTAACCCTAACAGTCACTCTAATCCTAAACCCCACCCTAAACCTAACACTAATTTTAACACTCACCCTCACCCTAGCCCTCACCCTAACCCTAATCCTAACACTCACCATCACCCTAACCATAATCGTAACCCTAACCCTCAACCTAACCCTAACCCTCACCCTCACCGTAACCCTAACCCTCATCCTAACCCTAACCCAAACCCTAATCCTAACTCTAAACCTCACCCTAACCCTAACCCTAACCCTCACCCTCACCCTAGCACTCACCCTAATACTAATACTAATCCTAACCCTAACCCTCAACCTAACCCTAAAATTAATCAAACCCTAACTCTCACCCTAAACCTAACCCTAACCCTCACCCAAACCCTTACCCTCACACTCAACCTCACTCTCAGCCTAAGCCTAAGCCTAAGCCTAACCCTAACTCTAACCCTCACACTCACACTAACACTTACCCTAATCTTAATCCTAACCCTAAGCCTAACCCTCACCCTCATCCTAACCCTCACCTTAACCCTAACTATAACACTAACCCTAAACCTAACCCTCACCCTCAGCCTCAACCTTACCCTAACTCTAACCCTAAACCTCAAACTCACCCTAAACCTAACCCTAACCCTAACCTTCAACCTCACCGTATCCCTAACACTAAACCTCACCCTCACTCTAGCCCTCACCCTAACACTAATCTTAACCCTAACATTCATCCTAAACCTCCCCATAAACCTAAACCTAAATCTCACCCTAACCCTAACCCTCAACCTAACCCTCAGTCTCAGCCTAAACTTAATCTTAACCCTAAACCTAACCCTAACCCTCAGACTCACACTACCCCTAAACCTAATCTTAATCCTAACCCCAACCCTAAAGCTCACCCTCACTCTAACCCTCAACTAACCCTAACCCTAACCCTAACACTAACCCTAAACCTAACCCTCAGCCTCAGCCTCACCCTAACCCTAACTGTAACCCTAAAATTCACACTCACCCTAACACTAACCCTAACCCTAACCCTAAACCTCAACCGAAACCTAACCCTAAACCTCACCCTCACCCTAGCCCTTACCTTAACCCTAATCCTAACCCTAACCCTCATCCTAACCCTCCCCCTAACCCTAACCCTAACACTCAACTTAACCCTAACCCTCACCCTCAACATCAACCTCAGCATATCCTTAAACCTAAACCTAAACCTAACCCTAACACACACACTCACCCTCGACCTATCCCTAATCCTATCCCTAACCCTAACCCTAACCCAAACCGTCCCCCTAACTCTCACTCTAAAGCTAACCCTAATACTAACCCTAACCCTCACCCTAAGCTTAATTCTAATCCTAAACTTCACCCTCACACTAACACTAACTCTAACCCTAACCCAAACCCTAACCCTCACCCTAAACCTAACCCTCACCCTCACCCTCAATCTCACCGTAACTATAACCTTAACCCTAACAATAACACTAAGCCTAACACTAACCATAACCATAACCCTCACCCTCAGCCTCACCCTCACCGCAAACTTATCCCTAACCATAACACTCACAATAACCCTAACCCTAACCCTAATCCTAATCCTCACCACCACCCCCAACCTCACCATCAGCCTAAGCCTAACCCTAACCCTAACGTTAACTCTAGCCCTCACCGTAACCCTAACCCTAACCCTAACAATAACCCTAACCCTACCCTAATCCTAACCCTCACCCTCACCCTAACCCTCACCCTTACTGTAACCCTAACCCTCACCTTAACCATCACTCTAACCCTAAACCTAAACCTAAACCTCACCATAACACTAACCCTAAACCTCACCCTCACCCTAGCCCTCAACCTAACCCAAATCTTAACTCTAATACTCATCCTAACCCTCACCCTAACCCTCACACTAACCCTAAACTTAACCTGAACCCTAACTCTAACCCTAAAGCTAGCCCTAACCCTAAGCCTAACCCTAAAGCTCACCTTCTCCCTCACCCTCAGTGTAATGCTTAGCCTAATCCTAACCCTATCCTTAACCCTCACACGCAACCTAATGCTTACCCAAACCCTAATCCTAACCCTAATCCTAAACTTCACCCTCAGCCTCACCTTAACCCTAAGTCTAAGACTAAACCTCACCCTCACCCTAACCCTAACACTAAACCTAACCCAAAACCTCACCCTAACCCTAAACCTAAACCTCATCCTCACCCTAACCCTCACCCTAAACCTAATCCTAACCCTCACCCTCAACCTCACCCTAAATCTAACCCTAAACCTAACCCTCAACCTAACCCTAACCCTAACCCTAACCCTCAACCTAACCCTAACCCTCACCCTCAATTTAACCCTTACCCTCAGCCTCACCCTAACCCTAAACTTAAACTGAAACCAAACTTTCACCCTAATCCTAAACATAACCCTCCCCCTAACCCTAACCTTCAAACTTATCCTCACCTTTAGCCTAACACTAAGCCTAACCCTAACCCTATGCCTAACCCTCACACTCACCCTAACCCTAATGCTAATCCTATATCTAACACTAACCCTAAACCTCACCCTCACGTTAACCCTCAACTTATGCCTAACCCTAACATTAATCCTAAACCTAACCCTAACCCTAAACCTCATCCTCACCCAAAACCTCACACTAACCCTCACACTAATCCTCAATCTAACCCTCACCCTCACCTTCACCCTAGCCCTCATGCTAACACTAACACTCATCCTCACCCTAAACCTCACACTAAACCTAACACTAATCCTCAATCTAACCCTCACCCTCACCCTAACCCTAACCCTAAACATCACCCTAAACGTAACCCTCACCCTTACCATAACCCTCATCCTCAGCCTAACCCTCACCTTTACACTTACCGTCACCCCCACCCTAACCCTCACCCTAACCCTACCCCTCACCCTGACCCTAAACCTACACCTAAACTTCAACCTCACACTAACCCTAACTCTAACCCTAACCCTAACACTAAACCTCATGCTATCCCTAAACCTAACCCTCACCCTCAACCTCATGCTCACCCTAACCCTAAGCCTAAGCCTAACCATTAACCTAACCCTCACCCTCAACCTAGCCCTCAACCTAACCCTAATGCTAACCCAACCCCTCATCCTAACACTCACCTTAACCCTAACCCTAACCATCACCCTAACCCTAATACTGACCCCCACCCTCACCCTCAGCCTAACACAATGCCTAAGCCTAACCCAAACCCTAAACCTCACACTGACCCTCAGCCTAACCCTAATCCTAACCCTAACCCTAACCCTATCCCTAAACCTCAACCTAACCCTCACCCTCACACTCACCATTAGTCTAACCCTAACTCTAACAATAACACGAATCCTAACCATAAACCTAACCCTAACCCTAACCCTAATCCTAACAATTACCTTCACCCTAACCATAAATTTAACCCTAACCCTCATCCTAACCCTAATGCAAAACCTACCTCTAACCCTAAACATTACCCTAACACTAACCCTAATCCTCACCCCCACCCTAGCCCTCACCCTAACACTAATCCTTACCTTATCCCTCACCCTAACCCTAACTTTAACAGAACCCTCACTCTCACCCTAACCCTAACATTAACCCTCAACCTAACCCTAACCCTCACCCTCATCATGACTCTCAGCCTAACCCTAAACCTAAGCCTAAACCTAAACCTAAACCTAAACCTCACACTCACCCTAACTCTTACCCTAATCCTAAACCTATCCCTAAGCCTAAACCTAACCCTCAACCTCAGCCTCACCCTTACCCTAACTCTAACCCTCAACCTCAGCCTCACCCTTACCCTAACTCTAACCCTAAACCTCACCCTCACCCTAAACCTAACTCTAACCCTAACCCTAACACTAAACCTCACCCTTACCCTAACCCTAAACCTCAATCTCACCGTAACCCCAACCCTAAACCTAACCCTAACAATAACACTCAACTTCACCCTAACCCTAATTCTAACCCTAACTGTCACCCTAACCCTAACCCTCACCCTCGCCGTAACACTAACCCCCATCCCAACCCTCACCCTAACCCTAATACTAAACCTAAACCTTACCGTAACACTAAACGTAACCCTCACCCACACACTAGCCCTAACCCTAATGCTAATCCTCACACTAACCCTAAATTTAACCGATCCTTAACTCTCACCCTAACCCTAAACCTAACCCTAACCCTAACCCTAACCCTCACCCTGACCCTCACACTCAGCCTAACCCTCACCCTAATTCTAACTGTAACACTAACCGTAACACTAACCCTGAACTTCAGCCTCAACCTTACCATAAATCTAACCCTAAACCTCACCCTCACCCTAACCCTAACCCTAACCCTAAACCAACCCTAAACCTCACCCTCACCCTAACCCTAATCCTAACCCTAAACCTCATCCTAAACATCCCCATAACCCTAAACCTAACCCTCACCCTAACCCTAACCCTCACCCTCACCCTCAGCCTAACCTTAAGCCTAAACCTAAACTTAAACCTAACCCTCACACTCACCCTAACCCTAAACGTAATCCTAACCATAACTCTAACCCTCACCCTCACCCTAACCCTGACCCGAACCCTCACCCTAACCCTGACTCTAACCCTAACTCAAACCCTAAACCTAACCCTCACCCTCAGCCTCACCCTAACCCTAACTCTAACCCTAAACCTCAACCTCACCCTATCCCTCACCCTAACCCTAAAGCTAAACCTAAGCCTAAACCTAACCCTCAACCTCATCCTCACCCTAGCCCTTACCTTAACCCTAATCCTAAACCTGACACTCATCCTAACCCTGCCACTAAACCTAAGCCTAACCCTCACCCTAACCCTAACCCTCACCCTCAACCTCAACCTCAGCCTCACCCTAAGCCTAACCCTAAACCTAACCCTAAAACACACACTCACCCTCACCCTAACAATAATCCTATCCGTAACCCTAACCCTAACCCATACCCTTCCCCTAACACTAACCCTAACACTAAACCTAAACCTAACCCTCACCCTAAACCTAGCTCTAACCCTAAACCTCACCCTCACCCTAACCCTAACTCTAACCCTAAACCTCAACATAACCATAACCCTAACCCTCACCTTCACCCTCACCATAACCCTAACCCTAACTCTAATAATAACCTTAACCCTAACCCTAATCCGAACCCTCACCCTCAACCTAACCCTAATCCTAACACTAACCCTCACCCTAACCCTAACTCTCACCTTAATGTAACCCTAACACTCACACTAGCCCTCACCCTAACCCTAATCCTAACCCTAATACTCATCCTAAGCCTCACACTAACCCAAAACCTAAACCTCATCCTAACCCTAACCCTAACCAACAACCTAACCCTAAACCTCACCCTCAATGTAACCCTAACCTTCACCCTAACCCAAAACTTAACCTGAACCCTAACTCTCACCCTAACCCTAAACCTAACCCTCACCCTAAACCTAACCCTCACCCTAAACCTAACACTCACCCTCACCCGCAGTGTATCCCTAAGCCTAACCCTAACCAAAACCCTAACACTCACACTCAACCTAATCCTTACAGTAATCCTAATCCTAACCCTAATCCTAAACCTCACCCTAAGCCTCACATTAACCCTAAGTTTAACCCTAAACCTCACCCTCACCCTAACACTAACCCTAACCCTTACCCTCACCCTAACCCTACCCCTAACCCTATATCTAACACTAAACCTCACCCTCACCCTAAACCTAACCCTAACCCTAAACCCCACCCTAACCCTAAAACTAACTCTCACCGGAACCCGAACCCTCACCGAAACTCACACCCTAACCCTAACAATAACACTAACCCTAAACCTAACAATCACCTTAACCCTAATCCTCACAACCACCATCACCCTCAGCCTAAACCTAAGCCTAAGCCTCACCCTAACCCTCATACTCATGCTCACCCTAACTCTAATCCTAACCCTAAACCTATCCCTAAACCTCAAACTAACCCTCACCCTGACCCTAACACTGACACTAACCCTAACCTTAAACCTCACCCTAACCCTCCCCCAAAACCTAACTCTAACCCTAAAACTCACCCTCACCCTAACAATAACCCTAACCCTAACCCTAATCCTCACCTCCAGTCTCACCCTAATCCTAACCCTCACCCTAGCCCTCACCCTAACCCTAATTCTAACCCTCATCCTCACCCTAACCCTAACCTTCATCTTCACATTAAACGTAACACAAACCCTAACCAGAAACCTAAACCCCAATCAAACCCTCACCATAACGCTAACCCTAACCCTAAACCTAACCCTAAACCTCACCCTAATCCTAACCCTAAACCTCACCCTAACCCTCAACCTAACCCTAACCCTCATCCTCACACTGAACTTAACCCGAACATTAACCCTCACCCTAAACCTAACCCTAACACTCACCCTTACGCTAACCCTCACCCTCACCTCACCCTAACCCTAAATCTAACCCTCACGCTCACACTAACCCTAACTCTAATCCTAACAATAACTCTAACCCTAAACCTCCCCCTCACCCTAACCCTCACCTTAAACCTAACCCTAACATTAATCCTAAACCTAACCCTAACCCTAAACCTCATCCTCACCCTAAACCTCACACTAACCCTAACACTAATCCGCAATCTAACCCTCACCCTAAGCCTAACCTTAACCCTCACCCTGAACCTAAGCTTACCCTTAAACCTCACCCTCAACCTAACCCTAACTCTAACCCTAACCATAACACTAAACCTCACCCTATCCCTAACAATAATCCTCACACTCAACTTTATGCTCAGCCTAACACTAAGCCTAACACTAACCCTAAAACTAACCCACACCAGCACTCACACCTTCACTGAAACTCGAACCCTAACCCTAACAATAACACTAACCCTAACTCCAACCATCACCCTCACCCTAATCCTAACCCCCACCATCACCCTCAGCCTAATCCTAAGCCTAAGCCTCACCCTAACCCTCATACTCATGCTCACCCTAACTCTAATCCTAACCCTAAACCTATCCCTAAACCTCAACCTAACCCTCACCCTCACCCTAACCCTAACACTAACCCTAAACCTAAACGTCACTCTAACCCTCCCCCTAAACTAACTCTAACCCTAAACCACACCCTCACCCTCACCCTAACCCTAACCCTAACTATAATCCTTAACTTCACCCTAAACCTAACCCTGACCCTCAACCTTAACCTCACTGTAACTCTAACCCTAACACTAACAATAACACTAACCCTAACCCTAATCCTAAACCTAAACATAACCCTCACCCTCAGCCTCACCCTCACCCCAAACTTAACACTAACCATAACACTAACAAAAACCCTAACCCTAACCCTAACCCTAATCCTCACTCCCACCTCATTCTTAGCGTAACCCTAACCCTAACCCTAAACCTAACCCTCAAGGTAACCCTAACCATAACATTAACACTAACACTAATCCTAAACCTAATTTAAACACTAAACCTAAACCTAAACCTAACCCTAATCCTCAGCCTCACCCTAACCCTAATCCAAACCCTAACAATAACCCTCACCCTAACCCTAAGCCTCACCCTAACCCTAACCCTAACACTCACACTCACCCTCACCCTAACCCAAATCGTAAACCTAAATCTATCCCTAAACCTCACCCTAACCATCACCCTAGTCCTCACCCTAAACCTAATCCTAACCCTAAACCTCATACTAAAACTCACCCTAACCCTAACCCTAACCCTCACCCTAAACCTAACCCTAACCCTGACCCTCATGCTCGGCCTCAGCCTAAGCCTAAGCCTAAGCCTAACCCTAACCCTCATCCTATTCCTAACCCTAACACTATCCCTAACTCTAACCCTAAACCTCACCCTCACCCTAACCCTAACTCTAACCCTAACCCTAAAACTAAACCTCATCCTAAACCTAACCCTAACTCTCACTGAAACAGTAACCCTAACCCTTACCCTAACAATAACCCTAACCCTAAACCTCACCTCAACCATTACCCTCACCCTAACACTCACCCTCACCCTAACATTTACCCTCACCCTAACACTAACCCTAACGTAACACTAATGCTCACACTAACCCTAACCATCACCCTAACCCTAAACCTTACCCTAACACTAACCCTATCCCTCACCCTCACCCTAGACCTCACCCTAAACCTAATCCTCATCCTCACCCTAAACCTCACACTAACCCTAACACTAATCCTCAATCTAACCCTCACCCTCAACCTGACCCTAAACCTAACCCTCACCCTAACCCTAACCCTCACTCTTAAGGTCACCCTCACACTCAGCCTAACCCTCAACTTTACCCTTACCATCACCCCCACGCTAAAACTCACCCTAACCTTAACCTTCACCCTCGCCCTAACTCTACCCCTAAACCTCACCCTCACACTAATCCTAACTCTAACCTTAAACCAAACACTAAACCTCAACTTAACCCTAAGCCTAACCCTCACCCTCACCCTCACCGTAAACGTAACCCTAACACTAACCCTAACAATAAACCTAAACCTAACTCTAAACCTCACCCTAACCATAACCCTCACCCTAACATTAACCCTCACCCTAACACTTACACTCACCTAACACTAACCCTAACCAATCCCTAACCTTCACACTAACCCTAACCATCACCCTAATCCTAAACCTCACCCTAACCCTAACCCTATCTCTAACCCTCACCCTCACCCTAGCCCTCACTCTACCCTAATTCTAATCCTCACCCTCATCCTAACCCTAACCCTCATCCTCATCCTAAACCTCACACTAACCCTAAACCTAACCCTAATGTTCAATCAAAACCTCACCCTAACCCTAACCCTAATCCTAAATCTAATGCTAACCCTCACCTTTATCTTAATCCTCACCCTCAGCCTAAACCTCAGCTTTACCCTTACCATAATACTCACCCTAACCCTAAACCTCATCCTAACCCTCACCCTAACCGTAAACCTAACCATCACCGTAACCCTAACCCTCACTCTCAACCTCATGCTCAGCCGAAACCTAAGCCTAAGCCTAACCCTTATCCTTACCCTCACCCTCATCTTAGCCCTCCCCCTAACAATAATCCTAACCCTATCCCTCATTATAATCCTCACCCTAACGCTAACGCTAACCATCACCCTAACCCTAACACTCACACACACACTCACCCTCAGCATAACCCTAACCCTAAGCCTAAGCCTAACCCTAACCCTCACATACCCTATCGCTAATCCTAATCCTAACCCTAACCCTAACCCTAAACCTCAACCTAACCCTCACCCTAACCTTAACCGTAATACTAACCCTAACCCTAACACTTGACCTAATCCTCCCCCTAACCCTAAATATAATCCTAAAACTCACCCTCACCCTAACCCAAATTCTAACCCTAAACCTCACCCTAACCCTAACACTCATGCTCACTGTAACCCTAACCCATGTCCTAACCCTCACCCTAACCCTAACCCTAAACCTCACCAAAACACTAATCCCAACCCTCACCCTCAACCTAGCCCTCAGCCGAACCCTAATCCTAACACTAACCCTGACCCTAACACTAAACCTAACCCTCATCCTAATCCTAAGCCTAACCCTAACCCTCACTGTAACCCTAAACCTAACCTTCACCCTAACCCTAAACTTAACCTGAACCCAAACTCTCACCCTAAACCTACTCCTAACTCTCACCATAACCCTAAACCTCACCCTCACCCTCACCCTAAGCGTAAACCTAAGCCTAAACCTAATCCTAACCCTAAACCTCACACTCACCCCAACACTTACCCTAATCCTAATCCTAACACAAAACCTTCCCCTCACACTCACACTAATCTTCACTGTAACCCTCTCTAACACTAACCCTAACCATCACCCTAACCCTCAGCCTCATCCTAACCCTAACTCTAACACTAAACCTCAACCTCACCCTAACCCTAACGATAAACCTAACCAAAAATCCTCACCCTAACCCTAACCCTAAACCTCACCCTCAACCTAGCCCTCACCCTAACCCTAATCTTAACCCTAAACCTCATCCTAACCCTCACCCTAACACTAACACTAACCATCACCCTCACCCTCACCTTAAGACTAACACTAACGCTAACCCTAACCCTCACCCTCACTGTAACCCTTACCCTAACCATCACCCTAACCCTTAACTTAACCTGAACCCTAACTATCACCCTAACCCTAACCCTAACACTCACCCAAACCAGAAACCTCAACCTCACCCTCACCTTCAGCCTAACACTAAGCCTAAGCCTAACCCTAACCCTCACACTCACCCTAACCCTAACTCTAATCCTAGTCCTAACACTAACCCTAAACCTCACCCTTACCTTAACCCTCACCTAACGCCTAACCCTAACATTAAACCTAACCCTAAACCTAAACCTAAATCTTAACCTCACCCTAAACCTCACACTAACCCTAACACTAATCCTCCATCTAACCCTCACCCTCAATCTCAACCTAGCCCTCACCCTAACCCTAACCCTCATCCTCACCCTAAACCTCAGAGTAACCCTAACACTAATCCTCAATCTAACCTTCACCCTCATCCTAAACCTAACACTAACCCTCACACTTAAACAAACCCTCACCCTTATCATAACCCTCACCCTCAGCCTAAACCTCACCTTTACCCTTACCGTCACCCCCACACTTACCCTAACCCTAACCCTACACCTCACCCTGACCCTAACCCAACCCCTAAACCTCACCCTCACCCTAACCCTAACTCTAACCCTACCCCTAACACTAAACCACACCCTATCCCTAACCCTAACCCTCACCCTCAACCTCATGCTCAACCTAACCCTAAGTCTAAGCCTAAACCTTTCCCTAACCCTCACCCTCACCCTAGCCCTCACTCTAACCCTAATCCTAACCCTAACCCTCATCCTAACCCTCACCCTAACCCTAACCCTAACCATCACCCTAACCCTAATTCTCACCCCCACACTCACCCTCAGCCTAAACCTAAGCCTAAGCGTAACCTTAACCCTAAACCTCACACTCACCCTCACCCTAACTCTAATCCTAACCCTAAACATAACCCTAAACATCAACCTAACCCTCACCTTAACCTTAACCCTAACACTAACCCTAACATTAACGCTTGACCTAACCCTCCAACTAACCCTAAATCTAACCCTAAACTTAACCCTCACCCTAACTCTAAAGCTAACCCTAACCCTAAACCTCACCCTAAAGCTAACCCTAACGCTCACCCTCACCCTCACCCTCATCCTCACCATAACTCTAACTCTAACCCTAACAATAACACTAATCCTAACCCTGAACATAACCCTAACTCTAACCCTAATCCTAACATTCACCCTCACGGTAACCATAATCTTAACCCTAACCCTCATCCTAATCCCTAACCCAAACCCTAACCCTAACCCTAAACTTTACCCTAACACTAACCCTGAACCTCACCCTCACCCTAGCCCTCACCCTTACCCTAACCCTAACCCTAACCCTAAACTTAAGCGAAAACTAACACTCACCCTAACCCTAACCCTAACCCTCAACTTAACCCTAACCCTCACCCTCACCATCACTCTCAGCCTAACCCTAAGCCTAAGCCTAAGCCTAACCCTAACCCTCACACTCACCCTAACACTTACCCTAATCCTAATCCTAAACTTAAGCCTAACCCTCACCCTCACCCCCACCCTAACCCTCACTCTAAACCTAACTCTAACACTAACTCTAAACCCAACACTCAAACTCAGCCTCACCCTTACCCTAAATCTAAACTTAAACCTCACCCTCACCCTAACCCTAACTCTAACACTAAACCTCGCCCTAACCCTAACCCTAACCCTCACCCACACTGTAATCATAATCCTAACCCACACTGTAATCATAATCCTAACCCTAACCCTAACAATAACCTTCAGCCTCACCGTAACCCTAATCCTAACCCTAACCCTCACCCTAACCCTAACCCTCACCCTCACCATAACCCTAACCCTCACCCTAAACCTCACGCTAACTCTAACCCTAAACCTCACCCTAACCCTAACCCTAATTCTCACCCTCACCCTAACCCTCACCTTAACCCTAATCCTAACCCTAATCCTCATCCTAACCCTCACCCTAACCCTAACCCTAAAACTCACCCTAATCTTAAGCCCAACCCATACCCTCAACCTAACCCTAACCCTCACCCTCACTCTAACCCTAACCCTAACCTTCACCCTAACCATAAACTTAACCCAAACCCTAACTCATACCCTAACCCTATACCTAACTCTCACTCTAACCCTAAACATCACCCTCACCCTCACCCTAAGCCTAACCCTAAGCCTAACCCTAACCTGTATCCTAACACTCACACTAACCCTAACCCTTTCCGTAATCCTAATCTAACACTGAGCCTTACCCTCACCCTCACCCTAACCCTCACCGTAACGCTAACTCTAAGATTAACCCTAACCCTAACCCTCACCCTCAGTCTCACCCTAACCCTAAATCTAACCCCAAACCTCAGCCTCACCCTAATCCTAAACCTAAACCTAACCCTAAACCTCAAACTACCCCTAACCCTAACCTCACCCTCACCCTAGCCCTCACCCTAACCCTAATCCTAACGCTAACCTTCATCCTAACCCTCACCCTAACACTAACCCTAACCCTAACCCTCGACCTAACCCTAACCCTCACCCTCACTGTAACCCTTATCCTAACCCTCACCCTAACCCTAAACTTAACCCGAACCCTAACTCTCACCCTAACCCTAACCCTAAAACTCACCATAACCCTAACCCTCACCCTCACCCTCACCTTCAGCCTAACACTAAGCCTAACCCTAACCCTAACCCTCACACTTACCCTAACCCTACCCCTAATCCTAATCCTAACACTAACCCTAAATCTCACCCTCACCCTAACCCTCACTTTAAACCTAACCCTAACATTAATCCTAACATTAACCCTAAGCCTAAAACTCATCCTCACACTAAACCTCACACTATCCCTAGAACTAATCCTCAATCTAACCCTCACCCTCACCCTCAGCTTCAGCCTAACATTAAGCAAAACACTAACCCTAACCGTAATCCTCACATTCACCCTAACCCTAACCCTAATCCTAATCCTAGCACTAACCCTAAACCTCAGCCTAACCCTAACCGTCACCTTAAGCCTAACCCTAACATTAATCCTAACCCTAACCCTAACCCTAAACCTCAACCTCACCCTAATCCTCACACTAACCCTAACACTAATCCTCAATCTACCCCTTACCCTCACCTTCACCTTAGCCCTCACCCTACCCTAACACTCATCCTCACCCTAAATCTCACACTAACCCTAAAACTAATCCTCAAACTAACCCTCACACTCACCTTAACCCTAACCCTAACCCTCAGCCTAAACATAACCCTCACCCTTAACATAACCCTCAAACTCATCCTAACCCACACCTTTACCCTTACCGTCACCCCCACCCTAAACCTCAACCTAACCCTACCCCTCAACTTGCCCCTAATCCTACCCCTAAACATCACCCTCAACCTAACCCTAACTCTAAACCTAACCCTAGCACTATACCTCACCCTATCCCTAACCCTAAAACTCACCATAACCCTAACCCTCACCCTCACCCTTACTAAGCCTAATACTCACCCTCAACCTCATGCTCATCCTAAACCTAAGCCTAAGCCTAACCCTCACCCTAAGCCTAATCCTAACCCTAACCCTCATCCTAACCCTCACCCTAACCCTAACCATCAGCCTAACCTTAATCCTCACCCCCACCCTCACCCACAGCCTAGCCCTAAGCCTAACCCTAACCCTCACACTCACCCTAACACCCTAATCCTAACCCTAACACTAAGCCTTACCCTCACCCTCACCTTAACCCTCACTGTAACCCTAACTCTAACCCTAACCCTAACCCTAACACTCACCCTCAGCCTCACCCTAAGCCTAACTCTAACCCTAAACCTCACCCTCACCCTACCCCTAACCCTAAACCTCACACTCACCCTAGCCCTCACCGTAACCCTAATCCTAACCCTAATCCTCATCCTAACCCTCAGCCTAACACTAACCCTAACCCTAACTCTCAACCTAACCCTAAAAATCACCCTCACTGTAACCCTTACCCTAATCTTCAACCTAACCCTAAACTTAACCTGAACCCTAACTCTCACCCTAACCCTAACCCTAACACTCACCCTAATCCTAACCCTCACACTCACCCTCACTTTCAGCCTAAAACTAAGCCTAAACCTAACCCTAACCCTAACCCTCACACTCACCCTAACACTAACCCTAATCCTAATCCTAACACTAACCCTAAACCTCACCCTCACCCTAACCCTCACCTTAAGCCTAACCCTAACATTAATCGTAACCCTAAACCTAACCCTAAACCTCATCCTCACCCTAAACCTCACACTAACCCTAACACTAATCCTCAATCTAACCCTAACACTCACCCTAGTCCTCACCCTAACCCTAACACTCATTCTCATCCTAAACCTCATACTAACCCTAACCCTAACCCTAAACCTAAACCTCACCCTTACTATAACCCTCACCCTTAGCCTAACCCTCACCTTTACCCTTGCCGTCACCCCCACCCTAACCCTCGCCCTTACCCTACCCCTCACCCTGACCCTAACCCTACCCCTAAACCTCACCCTCAACTAAACCCCAACTCTAACCCTAACCCTAACCCTCACCCTCAACTTCATACTCAGCCTAACCCTAAGCCTAACCCTAAACCTAACCCTCACACTCACCCTAACCCTTACCCTAATCCTAATTCTAACACTAAGCCTTACCCTCACCCTCACCCTAACCCTCACCATAACCCTAAATCTAACACTAACCCTAACCCTAACCCTCATCCTCACCCTAATCCTAACTCTAGCCCTAAACCTCACACTCACCCGCACAATCACCCTCACCGTAATTCTAAATCTAACCCTCACCCTAACCCTAAACCTCACCCTAACCCTAACCATAACCCTAAGCCTCACCCTCACAGTAACTCTAACCCTAACCCTAACCCTAACTGTAAACCTCACCCTAACTATAAACCTAACCCTAAGCTAACCCTAACCCTCCCCCAAATCCTATATCTGAACCTAAACCTCACCCTCACCGTGACTCTAACTCTAAACCTAACCGTAACCCTCCCCCTAACCCTATATCTAACCCTAAACCTCACACTGACCCTAACCCTAACCCTAACCCTAACCCTAACCCTCACCCGCACCCTCACCTTCACTATAACTCGAACCCTAACCCTAACAATACCACTAAACCTAACCTTAACCATCACCCTAACCCTAATCCTCACCCCCACCCTCACCCTCAGCCTAAGCATAAGCCTAAGCCTAAGCCTCACCCTTACCATCATACTTATGCTCGCCCTAACCCTAATCCTAACCCTAACCCTATCCCTAAACCTCAGCCTAACCCTTACCCACACCCTAACCCTAACACTAACCCTTACCATAAACCTCACCCTAACCCTCCCCCTAACTCTAACCATAAACCTCACCCGAACCCTAACCCGAATCCTAACTCTAACCCTAAACCTTACCCTAAACCTAACCCTCACCCTCAACCTCAACCTCACTGTAACTCTAAACCTAACCCTAACAATAACACTAACCCTAACCCTAATCCTAACCCTAAACATAACCCTCACCCTGAGCCTCACCCTCACTGCAAACTTAACCCTAACCATAACACTAAAAATAACCCTAACCCTAAACCTAAACCTAATCCTCACACCCACCCTCACCTTCAGCCTAACCCTAACCCTAACCCTAACCCTCAAGGTAACCCTAACCCTAACCATAAACCTCACACTCACCCTCACCGTAAACCAAATCCTAAACCTATACCTATCCCTAAACCTCACTCTAAACCTCACCCTAGTCCTCACCCTAAAACTAATCGTAACCCTAATCCTCATCCTAAATCTCACACTAACCCTAACCCTAACCCTCACCCTAACCCTATCCCTCACCCTCGTGCTCCACCTCAGCCTAAGCCTAAGCCTAAGCCTAACCCTAACACTATCCCTAACTCTAACCCTAACCCTAAAACTAAACCTCATCCTAAACCTAACCCTAACTCTCACTGTAACAGTAACCCTAACCCTTACCCTAACAATAACCCTAACCCTAAACCTCACCTCAACCATTACCCTCACCCTAACCCTCACCCTCACCCTAACATTTACCCTCACCCTAACACTAAACCTCACACTATCCCTAACACTAATCCTCAATCTAACCCTCACTCTCACCCTAAACCTAAAACTAATCCTAAACCTAACCCTAAACCTCACCCTTACTGTAACCCTCATCCTCAGCCTAACCCTCACATTACATTTACCGTCACCCCACCCTAACCCTCACCCTAACCCTAAACCTCACCCTAAGCCTAACTCTACCCCTAAACCTCACCCTCACCCTAACCCTCACCCTAACAATAACACTAAACCTCACCCCAAACCTAACCCTAACCCACACCCTCACCCTAACCGTAAATGTAACACTAACCCTAACACTAACAATAACGCGAACCGTAATCCTAAAACTCACCCTAACCATAACCCTCACCCTAACATTAAACCTCACCCTAACACTTACCCTCACCCTCACACTAACCCTAACCCTAACCCTAACCTTCACACTAACCCTAACCATCACCCTAATCCTAAACCTCACCCTAAACCTAACCCTAACTCTAACCCTCATCCTCACCCTAGCCCTCACACTAATCCTAATTCTAACCCTCACCCTCAACCTAACCCTAAACCTCATCCTCACCATAAACCTCACACTAACCCTAACCCTAACCCTAATGCTCAATCAAACCCTCACACTAACACTAACCCTAAACCTAAACCTAAACCTAATCCGAACCCTCACCCTTATCTTAATCCTCAAGCTCAGCCTAAACCTCAACTTCACCCTTACCATAATCCTCACCCTAACCCTAAACCTCATCATAATCCTCACCCTAACCATAAACCTAACCATCACCATAATCCTAACCCTCACCCTCAACCTCATGCTCAGCTTAAACCGAAGCCTAAGCCTAATCCTTACGCTTACCCTCACCCTCACCCTAGCCATCACCCTAACAATAATCCTACCCCATCCCTCATACTAACCCTCACCCTAACCCTAAACCTAACCTTCACCCTAACCCTAATCCTAACTCTCACCCTCACCCCAGCCCTTACCAGAACCCTAATCCTAACCCTAATCCTCATCCTAACCCTCACCCTAACACTAACCCTAACACTCACTCTAATCCTAAGCCTAACCTTAACCCTCAACCTAACCCTAAAACCCACCCTCACTGTAAACTTAACCCTAACCCTCACCTTAACCCTAAATTTAATCCGAACCCTAAATCTCTCTCTAAACCTACCGCTAAATCTCACCCTAACCCTAACCCTCACCCTCACCTTCACACTAAGCCTAACCCTAAGACTAAACCTAAACCCTAACCCTAACACTCACACTCACCCTAACTCTTACCCTAATCCTAATCCTAACACTAAGCCTTCCCCTCACCCTCACCCCAACCCTCACCATAAACCTAACTCTAACACTAACCCTAACCGTTACCTTCACCCTCAGCCTCACCCTAACCCTAACTCTAACCTTAAACCTCACACTCACCCTAACCCTAACCCTAAACCTAACCCTAAACCTCACACTAACCCTAACCCTAAAACTCACCCTCACCCTAGCCCTCACCCTAACCCTAATCCTAACCCTAACCCTCATCCTAATCCTCACCCTAACACTAACACTAACCCTAACCCTCAACCTAACCAAAACCCGCACTCTCAATGTAACCCTTCCCCTAACCCTCACCCTAACCCTAAACTTAACCCGAACCCTAACTCTCACCTTAACCCTAACAATAACACTAACCCTAACCCTAAACCTCACCCTCACCCTCACCTTCAGCCTAACACTAAGCCTAACCCTAACCCTAAACCTCACCCTCACCCTAACCCTCACCTGAAGTCTAACTCAAACATCAATCCTAACCCTAACCCTAACCCTAAAACTCATCCTCACCCTAAAGCTCACACTAAACCTAACACTAATCCTCAAACTAACCATCACACTCACCCTCACCCTAGCCCTCACCCTAACCCTAACCCTCATCCTCAGCCTCACCCTCACCCTAACCCAAACCCAAACACTAACCATCACCCTAAACCTAAGCCTCAGTCTAACCCTAACCCTAACCCTCACCCTTACCCTAGACCTCACCGAACCCTAATCCTAACCCTAATCCTCATCCTAACCCTCACCCTAAACTAACCCTAACCCTCACCCTAATCCTAAGCCTAACCCTAACCCTCAACCTAGCCGTAACCTTCACCCTTACTGTAACTCTAACTCTAACGCTCACCCTAACCCTAAATTTAATCCGAACCCTAACTCTCACCCTAACACTACCCCTAACTCTCACCCTAAGCCTAACCCTAACCCTCACATTCACCCTAACACTTACCCTAATCCTAACCCTAACGCTCACCCTAACCCTAACCCTCAACCTCACCCTCACCTTCAGCCTAACACTAAGCCTGAGCCTAACTCTAACCCTAAGCCTCACACTCACCCTAACTCTTACCCTAATCCTAATCCTAAACCTAAGCCTAACACTCACCCTCACCCTCACATTCATCCTAACCCTCACCCTAACCTTAAATCTAACACTAACCCTAAACCCAACCCTCAACCTCAGCCTCACACTTACCCTAACTCTAAACCTAAACCTCACCCTCACCCTAACCCTAACTCTAACCTTAACACGAACACTAAACCTCACCCTCACCCTAACCCTAACACTAACCCTAACCCTAATCCTAACTCTCACCCTAAAACTAATCCTAACACTAACCCTAACCCTAAACCTCACCCTAACTCTAACACTAACTGTAAACCTCACCATCATCCTAACCATCACTCTAAACCTAACCCAAACCATAAACCTTACCCTAACCCTAACCCTAAAAGTCACCCTCAACCTCACCGTAACCAAAACCCTAAACCTAACCCTAACAATAACCCTAACCCTAATCCTAACCCTCCCCCTAACCATAACCCTCATCCTAACCCAAACCCTCACTGTAAAACTTACCCTCACCCTAACACTAACCCTAACCGTAAAACTAACCCTCACACTAACCACAACCATAACCCTAACCCTAAACCTCAAACTAACCCTCACCCTCAGCCTAACTCTAACACTAACCCTATCCCTAACCCTCACCCTAACCCTCCTCATAACACTATATCTAACCCTAAACCTCACCCTCACACTAACCTTAACCCTAAACCTAAACCATACCCTAACCCTAACCCTACTCCACACCCCCACCCTCACCCTCACCGTAACTCTAACCCTAACCTTAACAGTAACACTAACCCTAACCCAAACCATCACCCTAACCCTAATCCTCACCCCCACCTTCGCCCTCAGCCTAAAACTAGGCCTAAGCCTCACCCTCACCCTAACTGTCACACTCACCCTCACCCTACCCCTAATAATAAATCTAACCCTATCCCTAAACCTCAACCTAACCCTCCCCCTCCCCGTAACCCTAACACTAACCCTAACCCTAAACCTCACCCTAAATCTCACCCTAACCCTAACCCTCACCCTCACCCTCAATCTCACCATAACTCTGAACCTAACCCTAAACCTAACACTAACCCTAACCCTAACCATAAACATAACCATAATCCCTAACCTTCAGAATCACCCTCAGCTCCAACTTAACCCTAAACATAACACAAACAATAACCCTAATACTAAACCTAACCCTAATCCTCAACCCCACCCTCACCCTCAGCCGAATCCTAAGCCTAACCCTAAGCCTAAACCTAACCCTAAACCTAACTGTAACCCTAACCCTAACCGTAACCCTAACCCTAAACCTAACCATAAACCTAACCCTAATCCTCAGCCTCACCCTCACCTTAACCAAATCCCTAACCCTAACCCTCACCCTAACCCTAAGCCTAACCATAACCCTGACCCTCACACTCACCCTCAACCTAACCCTAACCCTAAACCTAATCATATCCCTAAACTTAAACCTCACCCTAACCCTCACCCTAACACTAATCCTAACCCTAAACCTCATTCTAACTCTCACCCTAACGGTAACCCTAAACCTCACCCTAACCCTAAACCTAACCCTCACCCTCATGCTTGGCCTAAGCCTAAGGCTAAGCCTAAATCTAACCCAAACATTCAACATAACGCTAACGCTAGCTCTAAACCTAATCCTCACTCTCACACTAACCCTAACTCTAACCCTTACCCTAAAACTAAACCTCATCCTAACACTAATCCTAAACCTCACCCTCACTCTAACTGTAATCCTAACCCTAACACTAACCCTAACAATAACCCTAACACTAACCCTAATCATCAACCTAACCCTAACCCTCACCCTAACCCTAACCCTCACCCTAATACTTACCCTCACCCTAACACTAACACTAATCCTAACACTAACCCTCACACTTACCCTAACCATCACCCTAACCCTAAACCTCACCCTAAACCTAAACCTAACCCTCACCTTCACCCTAGCCCTCACAATAACCCTAATCCTCATCCTCACCCTAAACCTCACACTGACCCTAACACTAATCCTCAAGCTAACCCTCACCCACACCCTTCCCCTAAATCTAACCCTCCCTCTAACCCTAACCCTCACCCCACTGTAACCCTCACCCTCAGCCTAAACCTCACGTTTACCCTTACCATCACCCCCACGCTAAACCTTACCGTAAACCTAACCCTCACCCTAATCCTCACCCTAACCCTAATTCCACCCCAAAACCTCACGCTCACCCTAACCCTAACCCTAACCCTATCCCTCATCCTCACCCTAAACCTCACACTAACGCTAACCCTAAACCTCAATTTAACTCTCACCCTAACCCTAATCCTAACCCTTACCCTAACCCTAAACCTAACCCTAACACTCACCATTATCTTAATCCTCATCCTCAGCCTAAAACTCACCTTTACCGTTGCTATCATCCTCACCCTAAACCTCCCCCTAACTCTAAACCTCATCGTAACCCTCACCCTAACCATAAACCTAACCCTCACCCTAACCCTAACCCTCAACCTCAACCTCACCCTCAGCCTTACCCTAAGCCAAACTTAAACCTTACCATAATCGTCACCCTCACCCTAGCCCTCACTCTAACCCTAATCCAAACCCTAACCCTCATCCTAACCCTCATCTAAACCTAATCCTAACCCTCAACATCACCCTCACCCTAACCCTAAGCCTCAACCTAATCCTAACCCTCATCCTCACAGTAACTCTTTCCCTGACACGCACCCTAACCCTAAACTTAACCCAAAACCTAACTCTCACCCTAAACCTAACCCTAACCCTCACCCTAACCCTAACCCTCAAACTCGCCCTCAACCTCAGCCTCAACCTAAGCCTAACACTAAACCTAACACTAACCCTCACACTCACCCTTACCATAAACCTAATCCTAACCCTATCCCTCACACTCACCCTAACGCTCACCCTACACCTAAACCTAAACCTAACAATACCCCTAACCCTAAACCTCAACCTCAGTCTCACCCTAACCCTAACTCTAACCCTAAACCTCAAACTCACAGTAAACCTAACCCTAACCCTAACCTTAAACCTCACACTCACACTCACCCTTGCCCTTACCCTAACCCTAATCCTAACCCTAACCCTCATCCTAACGCTCCCCCTAAACCTAACCCTCACGCTCAACCTCACCCTCAGCCTAACCCTAAGGCTAACCCTAAACCTAAAACTAACACACACACTCACCCTCACTCTAACCCTGATCCTGTCCCTAACCCTAACCCTCCCCCTAACTATCACCCTAACCCTAATCCTAAAACTAACCCTTAACTTTACCCTCAACCTAAACATCACCCTAACCCTAACTCTAAACCTAAACCTCACCCTCATTCTAACCCTAAATCTAACCCTAACCCAAACCCTAAACCTCACACTAACACTAATCCTAACACTAACCCACACCCTCACCCTCATTCTAATCCAAGCGTAACCCTAACCCTAACCCTCACACTCACCCTAAACCTAACCGTAAACCTCACCCTCACCCTCAACCTCAGACTAACACTAATCCTACTCCTAAACCTAAACCCAAACCTCACCCTCAACCTAACCCTCACCTTAAGCCTAACCATAACATTAATCCTAACCCTAACCCTCACATTCAGCCTCACCCTAACTGTAACTCTAACACTAAAACTAACCCTGACCCTAACCCTAACCGTAACCCTATCCCTAAACCTCATCCTAGCCCTAACCTTAACCCTAACCCTCACCATAACCTTAACCCTAACCCTAAAGCTAAAATAAACCTAACACGAGCCCTAAACCTCACCCTAAACATAACCCTCACCCTAACCCTAACCCTCACCATACCTCACCCTAACACTAACCCTAACCCTAACACTAAACCGCACACTAACCCTAAATATCACCCTAACCCTAAACCTCACCCTAACACTAACCTTAAACCTCACCCTCTCCCTAGACCTCGACCTAACCCTAACCCTCAATCTCACCCTAAACTGCACACTAACCCAAACACTAATCCTCAATCTAACCCTCACCCTTAACCTATACCTAACTCTCACCCTCACCCTAATCCTAACCCTCACCCTAACCCTAACCCCCAACCTCACCCTCACCCGCAGCCTTACCCTAAGCCTAACCATAACCCTAACGCTCACACTCACCCTAACCCTTACCCTAAACCTAATCCTAACCCTAAGCCTAACCCTCACCTTCAACCTAACCCTAAATCGAACACTAACCCTAAACCTCACCCTCACCCTATCCCTCACCCTTACCATTACCCTCCCCCTCAGCCTAACCCTCACCTTTACACGTATCGTCAATCCCACCCTAACCCTCACTCTCCCTCTAACACTCACCCTAACCCTAACTCTAACACTAACCCTAACAATAACCCACAACCTAACCCTAAGCCTAACCATCACCCTAACCCTAATACTCACCACCACCCTCACCCTCATCCTAACCCTAAGCCTAAGCCTAACCCTAACCCTAAACCTCACACTCACCCTCACCCTAACCCTAACCCTAACCCTAAACCTCAACATAACCCTCAACCTAACCTTAACCATAATACTTACCCTAACCCTAACCCTCCACCTAACCCTCCAACTAAACCTAAGTCTAAACATAAAAGTAACCCTCACCATAACACTAATCTTAGACCTAACCCTAAACCTCACCCTAACCCTAACACTCACCCTCACCCTCACCCCAAACCTAACCCTAATCCTCACCCTAAACCTAACCCTCACCCTCACCGTAACCCTAACCCTCATCATAACCATCACCCTAACCCTAACTCTAACCCTAAACTTTACCCTAAAACTAACCCTAATCCTCACCTTCACCCTAGCCCTCACCCTAAACCGACTGGTAAACCTAATCCTCATCCTAACCCTCACCCTAATTCTAAGCCTAACTCTAATCCTAACCCTAACCCCAAAACTAACTCTAACCCTAACACTAACCCTAACACTAACACTAACCCTAAAGCTAACCCTAAAACTAACACTAAACCTAACCCTAATCCTCAGCCTCACCGACACCCTAACCCAAACCCTAACCCTAACCCTCATAATAACTCTAAGCCTAACCTTAAACCTAATCCTAACCCTCACACTCAAACTCACCCTAACCCTAATCCTAAACCTAACCCTATCCCTAACCCTAACCCTCACCCTAACCCTCAGCCTAGCCCTCACCCTTACACTTATCCTAACCCTAACCCTCACCCTAACCATAACCCTCACCCTAACCCTAACCCTCTCCCTAAGACTTACCCTCACCCAACACTAACCCTAACCCTAACACTAACCCTCACACTAACCCTAAACATCACCCTAACCCTAACACTAACCCTGTCTAACCCTAACCCTCACCCTCACCCTGTCCTTCACCCTAACCCTAAACCTCATCCTAACCATAAACCTCACTTTAACCCTAACCCTCACCCTAACCCTCACACTAACCCTAACTCTAGCCCTAACAATAACACTAATCCTAAACCTAAACCTAACCCGAACCCTAAACCTAATGCTAACACTCAACCTCACCCTAACCCTCACCCTAACCCTAAATGTACCCCTAAACCTCACCCTCACCCTAACCCTAACTCTAACCCTAACCCTAACACTAAACCTCATTGTAACCCTAAACGTAACCCTTACCCTCACATTAAACATAACCGTAACCCTAAACCTAAGAACAACCCTAAACCTAACCCTAACCCTCACCCTAAACATAAAACGTACCCTAACATTAACCCTCACCCTAAAACTAACCCTAACCCTCACCCTTATCTTATCCCTCACCGTCAGCCTAAACCTCACCTTTACCCTTACCTTCAACCTCACCCTAAACCTATACTTCATCCTAACCCTCGCCCTAAGCATAAACCTAACCATCATCCTAACCCTAACCCTCTCCCTCACCCTAGCCCTCACCCTAACCCTAATCCTAATCCTAACCCTCATCATAACCCTCACCTTAACCCTAACCCTAACGATCAAACCTAAACATAATCCTCACCCCCACCCTCACCCTCAGCCTAACCCTAAGCCTAAGCCTAACCCTAACCCTAACCCTAAACCTCACCCTCACCCTAGCCCTCACCCTAACCCTAATCCTTACCCTAACCCTCAACCTATCCCTCACACAAACACTAAACCTAACCCTCACCCTCACACTCACCCTAACCTTAATCCGAAACCTAACCCTCAATCTCACCCTAACCATCACCCTCACCATAACCTGTACCCTAACACTCAACCTAACCCTAAACTTAAACTGAACCCTAACTCTCACCCTTACCCTAACCATAACCCTCACCCTAACCCTAACCCTAAAAATCACCCTCACCCTAGCCCTCACTCTCAACCTCACCCTCAGCCTAACCCTAACCCTAACCCTAAACCTAATGCTAACACACACACTCACCCCCACCCTAACCCTAATCCTAACCCTAACCCTCATCCTAACCCTCCCAATAACCCTAACCCTCAACCTAAACCTAACCATCACCCTCAGCCTAATCGTAAGCCTAACCCTAACCCTAAACCTCACACTCAACCTAACCCTATCCCTAAACCTCATCCTAGCCCTAAACCTAACCCTCAGCCTCACTCACAATAACCGGAACCCTAACCCTAATGCTAACAATTATCCTAAACCTAACCCTAACCCTCACCCTAACCATAACCCTCACCCTAACCCTACCCCTCACCCTAACATTTACCCTAACCCTAACCCTCACCCTAACACTGACCCTCACCCTAACACTAACCCTAACACTAACACTAACCCTCACAATAACCCTAAACATCAATCTATACCTAAACCTTACCCTAACCACACACCCTAACCGTAACACTCATCCTCACCCTAAACCTCACACTAACCCTAACTCTAATCATCAATCTCAACCTCACCCTCACCCTAACACTAACCCTTACCCTAAACCTAAACCTAACCTTAACACTCACCATTACCTTAACCCTCACCCTCAGCCTAAACCTCACCTTTACACTTACCATCATCCTCACCCTAACCCTCACCTTAACCCTAAACCTCATCCTAACCCTCACCCTAACAGTTAACCTAACCATCACCGTAACCTTAATCCTCACCCTCACCCTAGCCCTAAACCTAACCTTAATCCTAATCCTAACTCTCATCCTAACACTCACCCTAACCCTAACACTAACACTTAACCGAAACCTAACTCTCACCCTAAACCAAAACCTAACCCTCAACATCACCCTCATTCTCAGCCTAACCCTAAGCCTAAGCCTGAGCCTAAACCTAAACCTAACCCTCACACTCACCCTAAACCTTACCCTAATCCCAATCCTAAACCTAATCCTAACCCTCACCATCACCCTCACCCTCACCCAAACCCTCAACCTAACCCTAACCCTAACAGTAACCCTACGACTAACCCTCAAACTCAGCCTCACCCTTACCCTAACTCTAACCCTAAACCTCACCCTCACTCTAACCCTAACTCTAACACTAACCCTAACACTGAACCTCACCCTAATCCTAACCCTAACCCTCTCCCTAACTATAACCCTCACCCTAACATTAACCCACACCCTTACCCTTACCATCACTTTAACACTAACACTAACCCTAACACTAACCCTCACACTAACACTAACCCTCCCCCTAATCTAAAACCTCACCCTAACCCTAACCCTTATTCTAACCCACACCCTTACCCTAGCCCTCAACCTAACCCTAATTCTAACCCTCACCCTCACCCTAAGCCTAACCCTCATCCTCACCCTAAACCTCACACTAACCCTAACCTTAGTCCTCAATCTAACCCTCACGCTAACTCTAACCCTAACCTTAAACCTAACCCTAACCCTCACCCTTATCTTAACCCTCACCCTCAGCCTAAACCTCACCTTTACCGTTCCCATCATCCTCACCCTAACCCTAAACCTCATCCTAACCTTCACCCTAACCATAAACCTAACAATCACCCTAACCCTAACCCTCACACTCAACTTCACGCTCAGCCTAACCCTACGCCTAAGCCTAACCCTTACTCTAACCCTCACCCTCACCCTAGCCCTCACTCTAACCCTAATCCTAAACCTATCCCACATTGTAACCCTCACCCTAACCCTAACCCTAACAATCACCTTAACGATGATCCTCACCCCCACCCTCACCCTCAGCCTAACCCTAACCCTAAACCTAACCCTCACATACCCTCACCCTAAACGTAACCATAAAACTTAACATCACCCAAACTCTCACCCTAAACCTCACCCTCACCCTAGCCCTCATCCTAAGCCTAACCCTAACCCCAATCCTCATCCTAACCCTGATCCTAACCCTAAACCTAACCCTCACCCTAATCATAAGCCTAATCCTAACCCTCACCCTAACCCTAACCCTCATGCTCATTGTAACCCTAACTCTAACCCTCAGCCTAGCCCTAAACTTAACCCGAACCCTAACTCTCACCCTAACCCTACCCTTAACACTCGCCCTTACCTTAACCCTCACCCTCACCCTCACCTTCAGCCTAACATTAAGCCTAACCCTAACCCTAACCCTAACCCTCACACTCAAGCTAACCCTAACCCTAATACTAATACTAACACTAATCCTAAACCTCACCCTCACCCTAATCCTCACCTTAACCCTAACCGTAACATTAATCCTAACCCTAACCCTAACCCTAAAACTCAACCTCACCCTAAACCTCACACTAACCCTAACACTAATCCTCAATCTAAACCTCACCCTAACCCTAACCATAACCATAAACCTAACCCTAAACCTCACCCTTATTTTAACCCTCAACCTCAGTCTAAACCTCATCTTTAGCCTCACCATCATCCTCACCCTAAACCTCATCCTAATCCTAAACCTCATCCTAACCCTCACCCTAACCTTAAACCTCACCCTAACCCGAACCCTCACCCTCAAGCTCATGCTCAGCCTAACCCTAAGCCTAAGCCTAATCTTATTCTAACCCTCGCCCTCACGCTAGCCCTCAGCGGAACCCTCATCCTAACCCTATCCCTCATGCTTACCCTCACCCTAACCCTAACCCTAACCATCACCCTACCCATAATCCTCAGCCCCACCCTCACCCTCAGCATAACCCTAACCCTAAGCCTAAGCCTAACCCTAACCCTCACATACCCTAACCCTAATCATAACGCTAATCCTAAACATCAACCTAACCCTCAACCTAACCTTAACCCTAACACTAATCCTAACCCGAACCCTCGACCTAACCCTCCCCCAACCCTAAATCTAAACCAAAAACTCACCATCACCCTAATCCAAATACTAACGCTAACCCTCACCCTAACCTAACCCTCACACTCACTGTAACCCTCACCCTCATACTAACCCTCACCCTAACCCTAACCCTAACCCTAAACCTCACCCAAACACTAACCCTAACCCTCACCCTCACCCTACCCCTAATCCTAACCCTAATCCTCATCTTAACCCTCAACCTAACCCTAACCCTAAACCTCACCCTCACTGTAACCCAAACCCTAAACTTCACCCAAACCATAAACTTAACACTCATCCTAATCCTCACCCTAACCCTTACACTAACCCTAACCCTAACCCTCACCCTAACACTAACCCTCACACCAACCCTAACCCTCACCCTAACTGTAAACCTAAACATCAACCTAACCCTATCTTCACCCTCAAACTCACGCTCAGCCTAAACCTAACCCTAAGCCTAACCCTGACTCTAACAATCACCCTCAACCTAGCCCTCACCCTAACCGTAATCCTAACCCTATCCCTCATCCTAACCCTAACCATAAGCCTAACCCTAACCATCACCCTAACCCTAATCCTCACCCGCACCCTCACCCTCAGCCTAACCCTAACCCTAAGCTTAACCATAACCATTACATACTCTCACCGTTACGCTAACCCTAACCCTAACCCTAAACCTCAACCTAACCCTCACCCTAAACTTATCCCTAACACTAAGCTTAACCGTCGACCTAACTTCCCCCTAACACTAAATCTAACCCTAAAACTCACCCTCACCACAACTCAAATCCTAAACCTAACCCTAATCCTTACCCTAACCCTCAACCTCACTGTAACCCTAACCCTCAAAACCCTCACCCTAAACCTAACCCTAAACCTAAACCTCACCCAAACACTAACCCTAACCATCACCCTCAACCTAGCCCTCACCCTAACCCTAACGCTAATCCTCATCCTAACCATCACCCTTAGCCTAATCCTAACCCTCACCCTAATCCTATACCTACCCTAACCCTCAACCTAACCCTATCCCTCATGCTCACTCTAAACCTAACCCTAACCCTAACCCTAAACCTAACCCTAAACCTCACCCTAATCCTAACCCTAAACCTCACCCTCAACCTAGCCCTCACCCTAACCCTAATCCTAACCCCAACCCCCATCCTAACACTAACCCTAAAACTCACCCTCACCCTAACCCTAACCCTAACCCTAACCCTAACCCTCTTCCTAACCCTAACCCTCAACCTCACTGTAACCGTTACCCTAACCCTCACTTAACCCTAAACTAAACCTCAACCCTAACTCTCACCCTAACCCTAAACCTAACCCTCACCCTAACCGTAACCCTCACCCTCACCCTCACCCTCAGCCTAACACTAAGCCTAACCCTATCCCTAAACCTAACCCTCATCGCATCCCTCACCCTAACCCTAACCCTAATCATAATCCTAACCCTAACCCTAAATCTCACCCTATCCCAAACCCTCAAGTTAAGCCTAACCCTAACATTAATCCTAACCCTAACCCTAAACCTAAACCTCACCCTAAACCCTAAATTTCATTCTACCCATCACACTAATCCTCAACCTAAACCTCACGCTAACCTTAACCCTCACACTAACCCTAACATTAACGCTCAACCTAACCCTACATCTAAACCTAAATCTAATCCTATACCTCCCCCTCATCCTAACCTTAATCCTAACCCAAACCTAAACCTCAGTCAAACTCTAACTCTAATCCTCACACTCAAACTAGCCTTCACCCTAACTCTAATCCTTACCCTAATCCTCATCCTAACCCTCACCATAACCCAAACTCTAACACTGACTCTAACACTAACCCTCACCCTCAGCCTCACCCTAACTTTAACTCTAACTTTAAACCTCACCCTCTCCCTAACCTTAACCCTAAACCTAACACTAAATCTCACCCTAACCCTAACCCTAAACCTCACACTAACCATAACCCTCACCCTAACCCTAATCCTAACCCTAAACCTTATCCTAAGCCTCACCCTAACACTAACCCTAACCCGCATCCTCACCCTCACCCTAACCCTAACCCTAACCGTAACCCTCAACCTAACCCTATCCCTCATCCTCACTGTTACCCTTACCGTAACATTCACCCTAACCCTAAACTTAACCGAACCCTAACTCTCACCCTAAACCTAACCCTAACCCTCACATACCCTAACCCTAATCCTAACCCTAACCCTAACCCTAACCCTAAACATCAACCTAACCCTCAACCTAAACTTAACCCTTACACTAATCCTAACCCTAATCCTCGACCTAAACCTCCCCCTAACCCTAAAACTAACCCTAAATCTAACCCTAAAACTCACCATCACCCTAACCCAAATCCTAAGCCTAACCCTTACCCTAACCCTAACCCTCACCCTCACTGTAACCCTCACCCTCATCCTAACCCTCACCCTCACCCTAACCACACACAAACACTAACCCTAAACCTCACCCTCACCCTAGCCCTCAACCTAACCCTAATCCTAACCCTAATCCTAATCCTAAACCTCACCCTAAACCTAACCCTAACCCTCACCCTCACTGTAACCCAAACCCTAAACCTCACAAAACCATAACCTTAACCCTCATCCTAATATTCACACTAACCCTTACACTAACCCTAACCATAACCCTCACCCTAACCCTCACCCTAACCCTTACTCTAACCCTAAACCTCACCCTCACCCTCACACTAACCCTAACCATAACCCTAAACCTCACCCTAACCCTAAACCTCACCTTCACCCTCACCGTAACCCTAACCCTAACCCAAACCCTCAGCCTCACCCTAACCCTACGCCTAACCCTAAACCTCACCCTAACCCTAACCCTAAACCTAGCCCTCACCCTAACCCTAAACTTAACCGAACCCTAACCTAAACAATAACCCTAACCCTAACCCTAACCCTCACCCTAAACATAAACCTCACCCTAACATTAACTCTTACCCTAACACGTACCCTCACCCTAATACTAACCCTAACACTAACACTAACCCTCACACTAACCCTAACCCTCACCAAAACTGTAAACCTAACCTTCACCCTAATCCTACCTTCACCCTCAAACTCACGTTCAGCCTAAACCTAAGCCTAAGCCTAACCCTTACTCTTAACCTCATCCTCATCCTAGCCCTCACGTGAACCCTAATTCTAACCCTATCCCTCATCCTAACCCTCACCCTAAGCCTAACCCTAACCATCACCCTAACCCTAATCCTCACCCGCACCCTCACTCTCATACCTACCCTAACTCTAAGCTTAACCCTAACCCTCACATACCCTCACCCTTACCCTAACCCTAGACCTAACCCTAACCCTAAACCTCAACCTAACCCTCACCCTGACCCTATCCCTAACACTAACCCTAACCTTCATCCTAACCTTCCGCCTAAAACTAAATTGAACCCTAAAATTCACCCTCAAAACAACCCAAATTCTAACCTTAACCCTCACCATTACCCTAACCCTCACCCTCACTGTAACCCTAATCCTCAACCTAACTCTCACCCTAACCCTAACCCTACACCTAAACCTCACCAAACACTAACCCTAACATTCACTCTAACCCTAGCCTTCACCCAAACCCTAATCCTAACCCTAATCCTCATCCTAACCCTCACCCTAAGCCTAACCCTAACCATCACCCTAATCTTAAGCCTAGCCTAACCCTCAAACTAACCCTAACCCTCATGCTCACTTTAACCCTAACCCTAACCCTCACCCTAACCCAAACTTAAACTGAACCCTCACCTTCATCCTAACCCTAACACTAAACCTAAACCTAACCCTAACCATCACACACACACTAATCCTTACCCTAATCTTATTCCTAATAATAACCCTAACCCTCACACTCAACCTAACCCTCATCGTATCCCTAACTCTAACACTAACCCTAACCCTAACCCTCAACTTCAGGCTTACCCTAACCCTAACTCTAACCCTAAACCTCACCCTCACCCTAACCCTAACCCTAAACCTAACCCTAAACCTCACCCTAATCCTAACCCTAACCCTCCCCCTCACTCTCCCCCTCCCCCTCACCATAACTCTAACCCTAACCCTAACAATAACACTAATCCTAACCCTAAACCTAACCCTAACCCTAACCCTAATCCTAAAACTCACCCTCACCCTAACCATAATCTTAACCATAAACCTCAAAATAAACCTAACCCTCACCCTCACTGTAACCCTAACCCTCATCATAACCCTAACCCAAAAACTAACCCTAACCCTAAACCTTTCCCTAACACTAACACTAACACTCAACCTCACCCTAGCCCTCACCCTAACCCTAATCCTAACCCTAACCCTCACCCTAACCCTAACGCTCACCCTCAGCCTCACTCTCAGACTAACCCTAAGCCTAAGCCTAACCCTAACCCTAACCATCACAATCAACCTAAATTTACCATAATCCTAATCCTAACCATAAGCCTAAACCTAACCCTCACCCTCACCCTCACCACAAACCTAACACTCACCCTATCTCTAAATCTAACCCTAAACCTAAACCTAACCCTCAACCTCAGCATCACCCTTACCCGAACTTTAAACCTAAACCTCAACCTTACCCTAACTCTAACCCTAACCCTAAACCTCACCCTAACCCGAAAACTAAACCTCACCCTCAACCTAGCCCTCACCCTAACCCTAATCCTAACCCTAACCCTCATCCTAACCCTTCCCATAACCCTAACCCTAAAGGTCAGCCTCAAACTAACCCTCACCCTAACCTTAACCCTAACCCTGACACTAACACTAACCCCAATGGTCAACCTAACCCTCACCCCAACCCTAACCCAAACCCTAAACCTAATCTTAATCCTACAACTAACCCTAAGCCTCACCCCCACCCTAACCCTCACCATAAGCCTAACCCTAACATTAATCCTAAACCTAACCCTAACCCTAACATTAATCCTAAACCTAACCCTAACCCTAAACCTCATCCTCACCCTAAACCTCACACTAACCCTAACACTAGTCCTCAATATAAACCTCACCCTCATCCTCACCCTACCCCTCACCCTAACCCTAACCCTCGTCCTCAACCTAAACCTCAAACTAATCATAACAATAATCCTTAATCTAACCCTCACCATCACCCTAACCCTAACCCTAACGCTCATCTTAAACCTAACCCTCACCCTTACTATAACACTCAACCTCAGCCTAACCCTCACCTTTACCCTTACCGTCACCCCCACCCTAACCCTCACCCGAACCCTAACCCTCACCCTGACCCTAACCCTACACCTAAAGCTCACCCTCACCCTAACCCTAACTCTAACGCTAACCCTAATACTAAACCTCAAATTATCCCTAACCCTAACCCTCACCCTAAACCTCATGGTCAGCCTAACCCCAAGCCTAAGCCTTACCCTTACCCTTACCATAACCCTCACCCTGATCCTAGCCTTCACCCTAACCCTAAGCCTAACCCTAACCCTCATTCTAACCCTAACACCCTAACTCGAACACTAACAATCACTCTAACCCTAATCCTTACCCCAACCTCACATTCAGCCTAACCCTAAGCCTAAGCCTAAGCCTAAGCCTAACCCTCACACTCACCCTCACCCTAACCCTAATCATAACCCTAAACCTAACCCTAAACCTCAACCTAACCCTCACCCTAACCTTAACCCTAACACTAACCCTAACAATAACGCTCGAACTTACCCTCCAACTAAACCTAAATCTAACCCTAAACCTCACGCTCACCCTCACCCTAATTCTAACCCTAACCCTAAACCTCACCCTAACACTAAACCTAACCCTCACACTCACCCTCACCATAACTCTAACCCTAACACTAACAATAACACAAATCCTAACCCTAAACCTAACCATAACCCTCACCATAATCCTAACACTCACCCTCACCCTAACCATAATCTTTACCCATACCCTCAACCTAACCCTAACCCTCACCCTCACCATAAACCTAAGCCTCATCCTAACCCTAACCGAAACCCTAAATCTAGCCAAAACCTTACCCTAACACTAACCCTAACCCTCACCATCACCCGAGCCCTCACCCTCACACTAATCCTAGCCCTTACACTCACCCTAACCCTATACTTAACCGAACCTTAACTCTCACCCTAACCTTAACCCTAACCCTCACCTAAACCTAACCCTCACCCTCACCCTCACTCTCAGCCTAACCTAAGCCTAAGCCTAACCCTAACCCTAACCTTCACCCTCAACCTCATGCTCAGCCTAACCCTAAGCCTAAGCTTAACACTTACTCTAACCCTGACCCTCACACTAGCCCTCAGCCTAAACCTAATCCTAATGCTATCCCTCATCCTAACCCTCACCCTAACCCTAACAATCACCCTAACCCTAATCCTCACTCCCTCCCTTACACTCAGCATAATCCTAACCCTAAGCCTAAGCCTAACCCTAACCCTCACATACCCTAACCCTAACCCTAATCCTAACCCTAAACCTAACCCTAACCCTAAACATCAACCTAACCCTCACCCTAACCTTAACCCTAACATTAATCCTAACCCTAACCCTGGAACTAACCCTCCACCTAACCCTAAATCTAACCCTAAAACTCACCATCATCCTTACCCTAATCCCAACCCTAACCTTCACCCTAACCCTAAACCTCACCCTTACCCTCACCCTAACCCTAACCCTTAGCCTAAATCTCACCCAAACACTAACCCTAATCCTCACCATCACCCTAGTGCTCACCCTAAACCTAATCCTAACACGAAGGTGAACCCTTAACCTCACCCTAACCATCGCGGTAACCCTAACTTTAACACTGACCGTAACACTAACCCTCAACCTCATCCTCAACCTAACCTTAACTCTAATATTAAACCTCACCCTCACCCTAACCCTAACCCTAAACCTGACCCTAAAGCTCACCCTAATCCTAAGCCTAAACCTCACCCTAACCCTAGCGCTCACCCTAATCCTAATACTAACCCTAACCTTCATCCTAAGCCTCACCCTAAAACTAACCCTAACCCTCACCCTCACCCTCACCCTAACCCTAACTCTAACGCTCATCCTAACCCTATCCCTCACCCTCACTGTAACCCTTACCCTAACACTAACCCTAACCCTAAAATTAACCGAACCCTAACTCACACCCTAACCCTAACTCTAAACCTCACCCAAACCCTAACCCTCAACCTCACCCTCACTCTCAACCTAACCCTAAGCCTAATCCTAAAACTAACCCTAACCCTTTCCCTAATCCTAATCCTAACTCTAACCCTAACCCTCACACTGTTGTTCAGCCTAAGCCTAAGCCTAAGCCTAAGCCTAACTCTAACCCAAACCCTCACCCTAGCCCTAACCCTAAAAGTAACCCTAACTCTAACCGTAAACCTCGCTCTCACCCTAACCCTAACTCTAACCCTAACCCTAAACCTAAACCTCATCGTAACCCTAACCCTAATCCTCACCCTCACCCTAACCGTAACCCTAACACTAACCCTAACAATAAACCTAACCCTAACCCTCAACCTAACCATAACGCTCACCCTAACCCTAACCCTCAACTTAGCATTTACCCTCAACCTAACTCTAACCCTAACACTAACCCTCACCCTCACCATAACCCTAAACCTAAACCTCATCCTAACCCTAACCCTAACCCTCACCCTCACCCTCACCGTAACCGTAACCTTAACCCTAACCCTAACAATAAACCTAACCCTAACCCTCAACCTAACCATAACGCTCACCCTAACCCTAACCCTCACCCTAACATTTACCCTCACCCTAACCCTAACCCTAACCCTAACACTAACCCTCACACTAACCCTAACCATCACCCTAACCATAAACCTCACCCTATAACTAAACCTAACCCTCACCCTCAACCTAGCCCTCACCCTAACCCTAACCCTCATCCTCACCCTAAGCTTCACACTAAAACTAACACTAATCCTCAACCTAACACTCACCCACACCCTTCCCCTAACCCTAACCCGCACCTAAACCCTAACCCTCAGCCCACTGTAACCCTCACCCTCACCCTAACCCTCACATTTACCCTTACCATCACTGCCAAGCTAAACCTTACCCTAACCCTAATCCTCAACCTAACCCTCACCCTAACCCTAATGCTAACCCTAACCCTCAACCTAAACCTAACCTTCACCCTCATCATAACCCTTTCTCTAACCCTCAACCTAACCGTAAACTTAACCCGAACACTAACTCTGACACTCATCCTAAAACTCCCCTAACCTTAGCCCTAAACCTCACCCTAACCGGAACCCTAACCCTCAACCTTATGATCAGCCTAAGCTTAAGCCTAACCCTAAACCTAACATTCACCCTAACCCTAACACCAAACCTAACTCTAACCCTAAACGTCATCCTCAACCTAATCCTAACTCTAACTCTAACCCTAACACTAAACCTGACCCTAACCCTCACACTAACCCTCAGCCTCACCGTAACGGAAAGCCTAACCCTAAACCTAACAATAACCCTAACACTAACCCTAACCCCCAACCTAACCATAACCCTCACCCTAAGCCTAACCCTCATCCTAACACTTACCCTCACCCTAACCCTAACACTAACCCTCACACTAACCCTAACCCTCACCCAAATCCTAAACCATACCGTAACCCTAACCCTGAACCTAACCCTAAACCTCATGCTCAGCCTAACCCTAAGCCTAAGCCTAACACTTACCCTAACCCTCCCCCTCACCCTAGCCCTCACTCTAATCCTAATCCTAAACCTAACCCTCATCCTAACCCTCACCCTAACCCTAACCCTAACCATCACCCTAAACCTAATCCTTACCCCCACCCTCACTCTCAGCCTAAGCTTAACCCTAATCCTAAACCTCACACTCACCCTCACCCTCACCTTATCCTAAACCTAACACTAAACATAACCCTAAACCTCAATCTAAGCCTCACTCAAACTTTAACCCTAATACTAAACCTAACCCCAACTCTTGAACTAACCCTCCAACTAACCCTAAATCTAACACTAAACCTCACCCTCATCCTAACTCTAATCCTAAACCTAACCCTAAACCTCACCCTAACCCTAACCCTAACCCTCACCCTCACCCTCAACCTCACATAACTCTAACCCAAACCTTAACAACAACACTAACCTAACCATAAACCTAACCCTAACCCTAAACTTAACCCTAATCCTAACACTCCCCCTCACCCTAACCGTAATCCTAACCCTAACCCTCACCCTAACCCTAAACCTCACCCTCCCTGAAACCCTAACCCTCAAGCTAACCCTCACCCTAACCCTAACCCAAACCTAAACCTTAATCTAAAACTAACCCTAACCCTCACCCTCACTCTAGCCCTCATCCTAACCCTAATCCTCATCCTCACCCTCACCCTAACCCTAAACCTAACGCTAACCCTCAACCTAACCCTAACCCTCACGTTCACCATAACCCTAACCCTAACCCTCACCCTAACCCTAAACTTAACCGAACCCTAATTCTCACCCTAACCCTAACCCTAACTCACCCGAACCCTCACCCGAACCCTCACCCTCTCTGTTAGACTAACCCTAAGCCTAAACTTTACCCTAACCCATACAGTCACACTCACCCTAACCCTTACCCTAAACCTAATCCTAACCCTAAGTGTAACCATCACACTGAACCTAACCCTCATGCTAACCCTAACTCAAACAGTAACCCTAACCATAACCCTCAAACTCAGCCTCATCCTAACCCTAACTCTAACCCTAAACCTCACCCTCACTCTAACCTTAAACCTAAACCTACACTTCACCCTAACCCTAACCCTAAGCCTAAACGTAACCCTAACCCTGACCCTTACAGTAACCCTCACCCTCAGCCTAAGCCTCACCTTTAACCTTACCATCATCCTCACCCTAACCCTCACCCTAACCCTAAAACTCATCCTAACACTGACCCTAACCGTAAACCTAACCATCACCCTAACCCTAACCCTCACCGTCAATCTCATGCTCAGCCTAACCCTAAGCCTAAGCTTAAGCCTAACCCTTAGCTAAGCCTCACCCTCACGTTAGCCCTCACCCTAACCTTAATCCTAACCCTAACCATCACCCTAAACCTAATCCTTACCCCCAACCTCACTCTCTGACTAATCCTAAGCCTAAACCTAACCCTAACCCTAACCCTCACACTCACCATCACCCTCACCCTAATCCTAACCCAAACCGTAATCATAACCCTAAAACTCAACTTAACCGTAACCCCAACCTTAACCCTTAAACTAACCCTAACACTAACCCTCGACCTAACCCTCCAACTAACCCTAAATCTAACCTTAAACCTCACCCTCACCATAACCCTAATCCTAACCCTAACCCTAAACCTCATTCTAACCCTAATCCTAATCCTCACCCTGACCATCACCCTCACCCTCACCATAACTCTAACCCTAACCCTAACAATAACACTAATCCTAACCCTAAACCTAACCCTAACCCTAATCCTAACAGTCTCCCTCACCCAAACCCTAATCCTAACGATTACACTAAACCTCACACTAACCCTAACCCTCACCCTTACCCTAGCCCTCACCCTAACCTTAATTCTAACTCTCACCCTCACCCTAAAACTGACCCTCATCCTCACCCTAAACCTCACACTAACCCTAACACTAATCCTCAATCTAACCCTCATCCTATACCTAACACTAACCCTTACACTAACCCTGAACCTAACCCTAAACCTCACCCTTATCTTAACCCTCACCCTCAGCGTAAACCTCACCTTTACCCTTACCATCATCCTCACCCTAACCCTAACCCTCATCCTCACCATAAACCTAACCCTCAAACTAACCCTCACCCTAAGCCTAACTCTAACCCTAACCCTTAATCTAACACTAACCCTAAACCTCACCCTCAACCTAGCCGTCACCCTATCCCTAATCCTCATCCTTACCCTCACCCTAACCCTAATCTTAACCCTTACCCTAACTCTAATCCTAACCCTAAGCCTCAACCTAACCGTAACACTCAAGCTCACCATAAATCTAACCCTAACCCTCACCCTAACCCTAAACTTAACCAAACCCTAACTCTCACGTAAACCTAACCCTGACCCTGACTCTGAACCTCACCCTCAGCCTAACCCTAAGCCTAACCCTAACCATAACTCTCACACTCACCCTAACCCTTATGCTAATCCTAATCCTAAACTTAAGCCTAACCCTCAACCTCAACCTAACCCTCACCCTAACCCTAACTCTAACACTAAACCTAAACATCAATCTCAGCCTCACCCTAACTCTAACTCTAACCGTAAACCTCACCCTCACCCTAACCCTACCCCTAACCCTAACCCTAAATCTCACCCTACCTTTAACCCTAAAGCTCAACCTCAAACTAGCCCTCACCCTAACCCTAACCATAACACTAACCCTTAACCTAACCCTAACAATCACCCTCACTTTAACCCTTACCCTAACCCTCAACCTAACCCTAAACTTAACACGAACCCTCACTCTCACCCCAACCCTAACACTAACCCTCACCCTAACCCTAACCCTCAACCTTACCGTAACCCTAACCCTCAGCCTAACCCTCACCTTTAACCTTACCGACACCCTCACCCTAACCCTATACCTAACCCTAAACCTAACCCTAACCCTCACCCTTATCTTAACCATTACCCTCAGCATAAACCTCACCTTTACCCTTAACATCATCCTCACCCTAACCTCACCTTAACCCTAAACTACATCCTAACCCTCACCCTAACCGTAAAACTAAACATCACCCAAACCCTAAACCTCACCCCCAACCTCACCCTCAGCCTAACCCTAAGCCTAAGCCTAAACCTAACCCTAAGCCTCACACTCAACCTCACCCTCACCCTAATCCTAACACTAACAATAACCCTAACCCTAAACCTCATCCTAACCCTCATCCTCACCCTCACCCTCAACCTCACTGTTACTCTAACCATATCCCTAACAATAACACTAATCCTAACGCTAAACCTAAACCTAACTCTAACCCTAACCTTAATCCTAACACTCACCCTCACCCTAACCCTAATACTAATACTGAACATCACTCTAACCCTAACCCTCACATCACCATAACACTAACTCTCATCCTAACCCTCACTCTAAACCTAACCCTAAACCTAAACCTCATCCTAACACTAACCCGAATCCTCACCCTCACCCTAGCCCTCAACCTAACCCTAATCCTAACCCTAATCCTCATCCTAACCCTCACCCTAACCCTAATATTAACCCTAACACTCACCCTAACCCTCAACTTAACCAGAACCCTAAGTCTCACCCTAACCCTAACCCTCACCCTCATCCTAACCCTAACCCTAACCCTCACCCACACATTCAGTCTAAAGGTAGCCTAACCCAAATCCTAAACCTAACCCTCACACTCACCCTAAGCCTTATCCTAATCCTAATCTTAACCTTAAGCCTAAACCTCACCCTCACCCTAACCCTCAGCCTAAACCTAAATCTAAAACTAACCCTAACCCTAACCCTCACCCTCAGCCTCACCCTAACCCTAATTCTAACCCTAAACCTAACCCTCACCCTAACCCTAACCCTAAACCTAAGCCTCACCTTAACCCTAACCCTAAACCCCACCCTCACAATAGCCCTCCCCATAACCTAATCCTAACTCTAACCCTTATCCTAACCCTCACCCTAAACCTAATCCTAAACCTCACCCTCACACTCACCCTAACTCTAAACCTAACACTAACCCTCAACATAACCCTAACCCTCACCCTCACCATAACCCTTAACATAACCCTCACCCTAACCCTAAACTTAAACCAAAACCTAACCCTCACCCTAACCCTAACTCTCACCCTCAACCTCACCCTCAGCCTAACCCTAAGCCTAAACCTAAACCTAACCCTAACACACACACTCACCCTCACCCTGAACCAAATCCTAAACTTAACCCTAACCTTAACACTCCCCCTTACTCTTACTGTAACCCTAATGCTAACACTAACCCTAACCCTTTCCTAACCGTCACCCTAACCCTAACTAACTCTAAACCTCCCGCTCACAATAAACCTAACTCTAACACTAACCCAAACCCCTAAACCTCGCCGTAACCCTAATCCTAACCCAAACCCTCACCCTAACCCTAACCCTAAACCTAAACCTCATCCTAACCCTAACCCGAACCCTCAACTTCACCCTCACCATAACCGTAACTCTAACCCTAACCCTAACAATAACCTCACCCTAACCCTAACCCTCACCTTAAAACTTACCCACACACTAACACTAACCCTAACCCTAACACTAACCCTCACACTAACCCTAACCATCACCCTAACCCTAACCCTCATTCTAACCTTATCCCTAACCCTCATCCTCACCCTAGCCCTCACCCTAACACTAACCCTCATCCTCACCCTAACCCTCACCCTCACCCTCACCCTAAGCCTAACCCTAAACCTAAACCTAATCCTAAACCTATCCCAAACCCTCACCTTCACCCTAACCCTCACCCTAACCCTAACCCTAAAACTAACACTATCCCTAAACTTAACCCTCACCATCACCCTCACCCTAACCCTAACTCTAAATCCGAACGTCAACGTCACCCTAACCATGAACATGAACCTCACCCTAACCCTAACCCTAAACCTCACCCTCACCCTAGCCCTTACCCTAACTCTAATCCTAACCCTAACCCTCATACTAAACCTCCCCCTAACCCTAAACCTAACCCTCACCTTAACCCTCAACCTCATGCTCACCCTCAGACCAAACCTAAGCCTAACCCTAGACCTAACCCTAACAAACACACTCACCCTCAACCTAATCCTAATCCTATCCCTAAACCTAACAATAACCATAACCCTCCCCCTATCACCCTAACCCTAACCCTAACCCTCACCCTAACCTTAATTATAACCCTAAACCTCACCCTCACCCAAACCCTAACTATAACTCTAACCCCAACCTAGACTTCAACCTAACACTAACCCTAACCCTCAACCTCACAGTAACCGTAACCCTAAACCTAACCCTAACAATAAGCCTAAACCTAATCCTAAACCTCACCCTTACCATAACCCTCACCCTAACCCATACCCTCAACCTAACACTTACCCTCATCCTAACACTAACCGTAACCCTAAGACTAACCCTCACACTAACCCTAAACCTAACCCGAAACCTCAACCTAACCCTCACCCTCAACCTAATCCTAACATTAAGCCTAATCCTAACACTCACCCTAACCCTCCCCCAAACGGTATATGGAAACCTAACCTCCACCCTAACCCTAACCCTAACCCTCACCCGCCCCCTCACCTTCACTGTAACTCTAACCCTAACCCTAAAAATAACACTAACCACAACCCGAACCATCACCCTAACCCTAATCCTCACCCCACCCTCACCCTCAGCCTAACCCTAAGCGTAAGCATAACCCTCACCCTAACCCTCACACTCACCCTCAATCTAACCCTAATCCTAAAGGTAAACCTATCCCTCAACCTCAACCTAAACTTCAACCTCAAACTAACCCAAACACTAATCCTAACCCTAAACCTCACCCTAACCCTCCCCCAAACAATAACTCTAACCCTCAACCTCACCCTCACCCTAACCCTAACCCTATCCCTAAACCTCACCCTAACCCTAACCCTCACCCTCACCCTCAACCTCACCGTAACTCTAACCCTGACCCTAAGAATAACACTAATCCTAACCCTAACCCTAACAATAACACTCACCCTCAGCCTCACCCTCACCGCAAACTTTAACCTAAACATAACCCTAACAATAACCCTAACCCTAAGCCTAACCCTAACCCTAACTCTAATCCTCACCCACAACCTCACCCTCAGCCTAACCCTAAGCTTAACCCTAACCCTAACCCTCACCGGAACCCTAACACTAACCCTAACCCTTAAGAGTAACCCTAAACCTAAAACTAACCCTAAACTTAACCCTAATCCTCAGCCTCACCTTCACCCTAACCCAAACCATAACATTAACACTCACCCTAACTCTAAGCCTAAACCTAACCCTAACCCTAACTCTCACACTCACCCTCACCTTAACCCTAATCCTAAACCTAACTCGATTCCTATACCTAGCCCTCACCCTAACCCTCACCATAGACCTCACACTTACCCTAATCCTAACACTAAACCTCATCCTAAACCTCACTCTGACATTAACCCTAACCCTCACCCTCACCCTCACACTCAGCCTAACCCTAAGCCTAACCCGAACCATAACCCTAACCCTCACTGTAACCCTAACCCTAACCTTAACCATGACACTAACACTAAACCTAAACTTAACCATAAACCTAACCCTAAACCTAACCCTAATCCTCAGCCTCACCCTCACCCTACCCCAAACCCTAACCCTAACCCTCACCCTAACCCTAAGCCTAAACTTAACCCTATCCCTAACCCTCACCCTAACCCTCCAACTAACCCTATATCTAACCCTAAACCTCCCCCTCACAATAAGTCTAATCCTAACCCTAACCCTCCCCCGCACCCTCACCCTCACCTTAATTCTAACACTAACTCTAACAATAAAACTAACCTTCTCCCTAACCATCACCCTAAAACTATTACTCACCCCCACCCTCACCATCAGCCTAACCCTAAGCCTAAGCCTAACCCTCACCCTAAGCCTTACACTCACCCTCACCCTAAACCTAATCCTAAACCTAAGCCTATCCCTAAACCTCAACTTAACCCTCACCCTCACCCTAACCCTAACACTAACCCTAACCCTAAACCTCATCCTAACCCTCCAACTAATACTAACTCTTACCCTAAACCTCACGCTCACACTAACCCTAACCCTAAACCTAAACCTCACCCTAAAACTCAACCTAACCCTAAACCTCACCCTCATGCTCAACCTCACCGTAACTCTAACCCTAATACTAACAATAACATTAACCCTATCCCTACCCCTATCACTAATCATAACCCTCGCCCTCAGCATCACCCTCATCACAAATTAACCCTAACCATAAAACTAACAATACCCCTTACGCTAACCCTAAACCTAACCCTAATCCACACCCCACCCTCACCCTTAGCCTAAGCCTAAGCCTAAGCTTAACCCTAACCCTCAACTTAACCCTAACCATAACCATAACCCTAAACCTAAACCTAACCCTCACCATAAACCTAACCCTAATACTCAGCCTCACCCTCAACCTAACCCACAACCTCACCCTAAGCCTAAGCCTAACCCTAAACCTAACTCTCACACTCACCCTCACCCTAAACCTAATCCTAAACCTAACACTATCCCTAAACGTAACCCACGCACTACCCTCATCCTAGCCCTCACCCTAACCCTAATCCTAACCCTAAAACTAATCCTAAGCCTCACCCTAACCCTAACCCTAACCTTCACCCTAACCCTAACCCTAAACCTCACCCTCATTCTCTGCCTAAGCCTAAACCTAGCCTAACCCTAACCCTAACGTTAACCCTCATGGTAAAGATAACCCTAACACTAACCCTAACTGTAACCCTAAATCTCACCCTCATCCTAAACCTAACTCTAACCCTAACCCCAAAACTATACCTCATCCTAACCTTAACCCTAACCTTCACCCTCACTGTAACTGTAACCCTAACCCTAACCCTAACCCTAACAATAACCCTAACCCTAACCCTAACCCTCACCCTAACCCTAACCTTAAGTGAACCCTAAATCTCACCCTAACCCTAACCCTCACACTAACCCTAAACCTCACACTCACCCTCATCCTAAACCTAAGCCTAACCCTAACCCTAACCCTCACAATCACCCTAACCCTTACCCTAATACTAATCCTAACCCTAAGCCTAACCCTCACCCTCTACCTAACCCTCACCCTAACCCTAACTCTAACACTAACCCAAACCCTAACCATCAACCTCAGTCTCAACCTAACCCTAAACCTAACCCTAAACCTCACCCTCACCCTAACCCTAAACCTAACCCTAACCATAAACCTCACCCTAACCCTAAACCTAAACCTCACCCTCACCCTAGCCCTCACCCTAACCCTAATACTAACACTAACCCTCATCCTAACCCTCACCCTAACACTAACCCTAACCCTCTCCCTTACCCTAACCCTAATCCTACCCCTAACCCTCAACCTAAACCTAACTCTCACCCTCACCCTAACCCTTACCCTAACCCTCACCCTAACCCTAAAATTAACCCGATCCCTAACACTCATCGTAACCCCAACCCTAAACCTCACCCTAACCCTCACACTTAGCCTAACCCTCACGTTTACCCTTACCGTCACCCCCACCCTAAACCTCACCCTTACACTAACATTCAACCTAACACTCACCCTAACCCTAACTCTACTCCTAAACCTCACCCTCACCATAAACCTAACTCTAACACTATCCCTAACACTAATCCACAACCTAAAACTAACCCTAACACTCAAACTAACCCTAACACTCACCCTCACCCTCACCCTCAGCCTAAACCTAAGGCTAACCCTAACCCTCACACTCACCCTAACCCTAACCCTAATCCTAATCCTAACACTTACCCTAACCCTCACCGTCTGCCTCAGCCTCACCCTAACCCTAATTCTAACTCTAAACCTCAACCTCACCCTAACCCTAACGCTATCCCTAACCATAACCTTAACCCTAACCCTAAACCTCCCCCTAACTTTCACCCTCACCCTGACCCTAAGCCTAAACCTAACCTTAACTCTAACCCTCACACTCCCCCTCTCCTTAAACCTAATCCTAATCCTAACCCTAACCCTAAGAGACACCCTCACCTTAAACCTATCTCTAACACTAACACTAAGCCAAACCCTCACCCTTAACACTCACCTTAAACCTATCTGTAACACTAAATCTCAAACTCACACTGACCCTAACCCTAACCCTAAACCTCACCCTAACCCTAACCCTAAACCTCACCTTCAACCTAGCCCTCACCCTAAACCTAATCCAAAACCAAACCTTCATCCTAACACTCACACTAACCCTAACCCTAACCCTCACCCGAACCCTAACCCTCCCGCTCAACCTAACCCTCAGCCTAAACCTAAGCCTAACCCAAAACCTAACCCTAACCCACACACTCACCCTCACCCTAACCCTAATCTTAACCATATCCTAACACTTAACCTCACCCTAACCCTAAACCTAAAACTAACCCTAACCCTAACCCTCATCCTAAACCTCACCTGAACCCAAAATCTAACCTTAAACCTCACACTCACCCTAACCCTAACTCTAACCCTAACCCTAAACCTAAACCTCCCCTAACCTTAACCCTCATCCTCACCCTCACTGTACCCCTAACCCTAAACCTAAAAACAACCCTAAAACTAACCGTAAACCTCACCCTAACCATAACCCTCACCCTAACACTAACCCTCACAGTAACCCTAATTCTAACCCTAACCCTAAACCTCACCCTAACCCTAACCCTACCCCTCAGCCTCACCCTAGCCCCCACAATAAACTTAATTCTAACCCTAACTCTCACCATAACCTAACCCTCATCCTCACCCTAAACCTCACACTAACCCTAACCCTAATCCTCAATCTATCCCTCACCCTCATCCTAACCCTCACCCTAACCCTTACCCTAACCATCACCCTAATCCTAACCCTGACGCTTAGGGGAACACTCACCCACAGCCTAACCCTCACCTTTACTCCTACGGTCACACTTATCCTAACACTCACCCTAACCCTAACCCTCATCCAAACAGTCAACTTAAACCTAACCCTATCCATCACCCTAACCCTAACACTCACCCTCACCCTCACCCTCAGCCTAAACCTAAGCCTAAGCCTAACCCTAACCCTAACACTCACCCTCACCCAAGCCCTCAGGCTAAACCTAATCCTATCCTTACCCTCATCATAACCTTCACCCTAACCCTAATCCTAAACATCAACCAAAATATATTCCTCACCCCCACGATCACTGTCAGCCAAAACCTAAGCCTATAACTAACCCTAGCCATAACCCTCACCCTCAGCCTCACCCTCACTGCAAACTTAACCCAAAACATAACACTAACAATAACCCTAATTTAAACCCTAACCCTAACCCTAATCCTCACCCCCACCCTCACACTCAGCCTAACCCTAAGCCTAACCCTCAGACGAACCCTAATCCTCACTGTAACCCTAAAACTATCCCTAACCCTAAACCTAAGCCTAGTCCTCAGCCTCATCCTCACCCTAACCCAAAACCTAACCCTAACCCTCAACCTAACCCTAACCCTAACCATAACGCTCACACTCAACCTCCCCCTAACCCTAATCCTAAACCTAACCCTATCCCTAACCCTAACCCTCACCCTAACCCTCACCCTAGCCCTCACCCTAACCCTAAATCTAAACCTTAACCTCAACTTAACCCTAACCCTAACACTAACCCTAACCCTCACACACATACTCAGTCTAAGCCTAAGCTTAAGCCTAAGCCTAACCCTAACCCTAAACCTAACCCGTACCCTAATCCTAACCCTAACCCTCACCCTAAACCTAACACAAACCCTAACTCTAACCCTAAACCTCACCCTCACCTTAACCCTAACCATAAACCTAATCCTAAACCTAAACCTCATCCTAACCCCAACCCTAATCCACACCCTTACCCTCACCGTAACCCTGAACCTAACCCTAACCCTAACCCTAACCCTAACCTTCAACCTAATCCTTACCCTAACCCTAACACTAACCCTCACACTAACCCTAACCATCACCCTAACCCTAAACCTCACCCTAACACTAACCCTAACCCTCACCCTCATCCTAGACTTCACCCTAACCCTAACTCTCATCCTCACCCTAAAACTCACACTAACCCTAACACTAATCCTCAATCCAACCCTCACCTTCACCCTAACCCTAACCCTAACCCTCACCCTAACCCAAACCCAAACCCTCACCCTTACAATAACCCTCGCCCTCAGCATAACCCTCATTTTTGGCTTACCATCACCCCAACCCTAACACTCACCCTAACCATAACCCTAACCCAAACCCTCCTCCCTAACCCTAACTCTACCCCTAAACCTCACCCTAACCCTAAGCCTAACTCTAACACTAACCCAAACACTAAACCTCACCCTAACCCTAACCCTCACACTCACCCTCACCGTAACCATAATACTAGACCTAAATATAACCCTCACCCTAACCCTAACCCTCAACCTAATAATATCCCTAACCCTCACACTCACCGAAACACAAACCCTAATCCTAATCCTAACCCTAAACCTAACCCTCAGCCTCAGCTTAACCCTCACCCTAACCCTAAACCTAACACTCACCCTAACCCTAATCCTCACGCTCAGCCTCACGCTAACCCTAACTCTAACCCTAAAACTCACCCTCACCCTAACAGTAACCCTAACCGTAAACCTCATCCTAACCCTAAGCCTAAAACTCACCTTCACACTAGCCCTTACCCTAACCCTTATCCTAATGCTGAGCCTCATCTTAAACCTCCCCCTAACCCTAACTCTAACCCTAAACCTCACCCTCACCCTAACCATAACCTTAACCCTAACCCTAAACCTCACCCTAAACCTCACCCTAACCAAAACCCTCACTCTCACCCTCAACCTCAACGTAACTCTAACCCTAAACATAACAATAACACTAACCCTAACCCTAACGCAGACCCAAACCCTAACCCTAACAATAACCCTCACCCTAACCCGAACCCTCACTTTAACACTTACCCTCACACTAACACTAACTCTAACCCTAACACTAACCCTCAAACTAACCCTAAACATCACCCTAAACCTCACCCGCAATCTAACCCTTTCCCTAACCCTCTTCCTCACCCTAACCCTCACCCTCACCCTCAGCCTAACCCTAATCCTAATCCTAATCTTAAACCTATCCCTAAACCTCAACCTCACCCTAACCCTCACCCTAACACTAACCCTAAAACTAACACTAACCCTAAACCTAACCCTCACCCTCAGCCTCACCCTAAACCTAACTCTAAAATTAAACCTCAGGGTCACCCTAACCCAAACCCTAAGCCTAAACATAAACCTCACCCTAAACCTAAACCTAAACCTCACTCACCCTAGCCCTTAACCTAACCCTAATCCTAAACCTAACCCTCATTCTAATCCTCCCACTAACCCTAACCCTAACCCTCACCCTAATCCTAAAACTCAACCTCACCCTCACCCTCAGCCTAAACCTAAGCTTAACCCTAGACCTAAAGCTAACACACACACTCAGCCTCAACCTAATCCTAATCCTATCTCAAACCCTAACCCTAACCCTAAACCTCCCCCTAACTATCACCCTAACCCTAACCCTAACACTCACCCTAACCCTAACCCTATAAACGTATAACCCTAAACCTCAACCTCAACCATATCCTAACCCTAACCCTCACCCTAACCCTCACCCTAACCCTCACCCTCACCCTAACCCTAATCCTAAACCTAACCCTATTCCTATCCCTAGCCCTCACCCTAACCCTCACCATAGATCTCACCCTTACCCTATTGCTAACATTAAACCTCATCATAAAACTCACACTAACCCTAACCCTAAACCTCACCCTCAGCCTAACCCTAAGCCTAAGCCTAACCCTAAACCTAACCCTAACCCTAAACCTCACCGTAACCCTAACCCTAATCCTAACACTAACACTAACCCTAAACCTAAACCTAACCCTAAACGTAACCCTAAACTTAACCCCAAACCTCAGCCTCACTCTCACCCTAACCCAAACCGTAACCATAACCCTCAAACTAACTCTAAGCCTAACCCTAACCCTAACCCTAACCTTCATGTTAACCCTCACTCTAAACCTAACCCTAACACTAACCCTAACTCTAACCCTAAATCTCACCCACATCCTAAACCTAACTCTAAACATAACCTAAACTTAAACCTCATCGTAACCCTAACCCTAACCCTCACCCTCACTGTAACTGTAACCCTAACCCTAAAAATAACCCTAAACCTAATCCTAAACCTCACCCTAGCTCTCAACTTAACTGAACCCTAACTCTCACCCTAACACTAACCTTAACCCTCAACTTTACCCTAACCCTGACCCGTACCCGCACCCTCAGCCTAAACCTAAGCCTAAACCAAAACCTAACCTTAACAGGCACAGTCACCCTAACCCTTACCCTAATCCTATTCCTAACTCTAAGCCTAACTCTCATCCTCAACCTAACCCTCACCCTAACACTAACTCTAACACTAACCCTAACCCTAACCCTCAACCTCAGTATCAACCTAACCCTAAATCTAACCCTAATCCTTTCCCTCACCCTAACCCCAAACCTAACCCTAACCCTAAGCCTCACCCTAAACCTAATCCTAAACCTCACCCTCAGCCTACCCCTCACGCTAACCCTAATCCTAAACATAACCCTCATCCTAACCCTCACCGTAAACCTCACCCGCAGCCTCACCCTCACCTTAACTCTAACACTAACCCTAACAATAAAACTAACCTTAACCCTAACCATCACCCTAACCCTATTCCTCACCCCCACCCTCACCCTAAGCCTAAACCTAAGCATAAGCCTAACCCTGACCCTAAGCCTTACACTCACCCTCACCCTAAACCTAATCCTAAACCTAACCCTATCCCTAAATCTCAAACTAACCCTCACCCTCACCCTAACCCTAACCCTAACCCTAACCCTAAACCTCACCCTAACCCTCCCCCTAACCCTAACTCTAACCCTAAACCTCAACCTAACCCTAACCCTCACCCTCACGCTCAACCTCACCGTAACTCTAACCCTAAGTCTAAAAATAACACTAAACCTAACCCGAACCATCACCCTAACCCTAATCCTCACCCCACCCTCACCATCGGCCTAACCCTAAGCGTAAGCCTAACACTCGCCCTAACCCTCACACTCACCCTCAAACTGACCCTCATCCTAAAGGTAACCCTATCCCTCAACCTCAACATAACCTTCACCCTCACACTAACCAAAACACTAACCAAAACTCTAAACCTCACCCTAACCCTCCCCCAACAATAACTCTAACCCGAAACCTCACACTCACCCTAACCCTCACCCTCACCCTCAAACTCACCGTAACTTTAACCCTAACCCTAACAATAACACTAACCCTAACCCTAACCCTAACGATAACCCTCACCTTCACCATCACCCGCACCGCAAACTTAAACCTAATTATAACTCTAACAATAAACCTAACCCTATGCCTAAGCCTAACCCTAACTCTAATCCTCACCCCAACCCTCACCCTCAGCCTAACCCTAAGCCTAACCATAACCCTAACCCTAACCCTCACCGTAACCCTAACCCTAACACTAACCCTAACCATAAACCTAAACCTAACGCTAAACCTAACCCTAATCCTCAGCCTCACCCTCACCCTAACCCAAACCCTAACCCTAATCCTCACCCTAAATCTAAGCCTAAACCTACCGCTAACCCTAACTCTCACACTCACCCTAACCCTAACCCTAATCCTAAACCTAACTCTATTCCTATCCATAGCCCTCAACCTAGCCCTCACCATAGCCCTCACCCTTACCCTAATCCTAACACTAAACTTCAACCTAAACCTCACTGTAACCCTAACCCTAAACCTCACCCTCACCCTCACCCTCAGCCTAACCCTAAGCCTAAGCCTAAGCCTAACCCTAACCCTAACCTTAACCCTCACAGTAACCCTAACCCTAAGCCTAACACTAACATTAAACCTAAACTTAACCCTAAACCTAACTCTAAACTTAACCCTAATCCTTAGCCTCACCCTCACCCTAAACCAAACCATAACCCTAACCCTCCCCCTAACTCTAAGCCTAACCCTAACCCTAACCCTAACTCTCACACTCACCCTCACCCTAACCCTAATCCTAAACCTAACCCTATCCCTATCCCTAGCCCTCACCCTAACCTTCAATCTAGCCTTCACCCTTAGCCTAATCCTAACCCTAAAACTCATCAAAGACCTCACCCTAAACCTAACCCAAACCCTCACCCTAACCATAACCCTAAACCTCACCCTCATGCTCAGTCTAAGCCTAAGCCTAACCCTAACCCTAACGTTAACCCTCACCTTCAACCTAACCCTAAAACTAACCCTAACTCTAACCCTAAATCTCACCCTCATCCTAAACCTAACTCTAAACATAACCTAAACCTAAACTTCATCCTAAGCCTAAACCTAACCCTCACCCTCACTGTACCTGTAACCCTAACCCTAACAATAACCCTAACCCTAACCCTAACCCTCACCCTAACCCTAAACTTAACCAAACCCTAATTCTCACCCTAAATCTAACCCTAACCCTCACCCTTACCCAAACCCTCACCCTTACCCAAAACCTCACCCTTACCCTCACCCTCAGCCTAAACCTAAGCCTAACCCTAACCCTCACAGCCACCCTAAACATTACCCTAATCCTAATCCTAACTCTAAGCCTAACCCTCACCCTCAACCTAACCCTCACCCTAACACTAACTCTAACACTAAACCTAACCCTAACCCTAAACCTCACACTCACCCTAACCCTAACCCAAAACCGCACACTAATCCTAATCCTAAACATCACCCTCAGCCTAGCCCTCACCCTAACCCTAATCCTAACCCTAACCCTCATCCTAAGACTCACCCTAACCCTCACCCGCACTCTCACCCTCACCTTAACTGTAACACTAACCCTAACAATAAAACTAACCTTAACCCTAAACATCACCCTAACCCTATTCCTCACCCCCACCCTCACCCTCAGCATAACCCTAAGCGTAAGCCTAACCCTCACCCTAAGCCTTACATTCACCCTAACACTAAATCTAACCCTAAACCTAACCCTATCCCTAAATCTCAACCTAACCCTCACCCTCACCCTAACCCTCACACTAACCCTAACCCTAAACCTCAACCTAACCCTCCCCCTAACCCTAACTCTAACCCTAAACCTCACCCTCACCTTAACACTAACCCTAACCCTAACCCTATAATTCACCCTAAAACTCAACCTAAACCTAAACCTCACCCTCACGCTCAAACTCACCGTAACTCTAACCCTAACACTAACAATAACACTAACCCTAACCCTACCCCTAACACTAATTATAACCCTCACACTCAGCCTCACCCTCAACGCAAACTAAACCCGAACCATAACACTAACAATACCCCTAACCATAACCCTAACCCTAACCCTAATCCAAACCCTCAACCTCACGCTCAGCCTAAGCCTAAGCTTAAGCCTAACCCTCAACTTAACCGTTACCCTATCCCTAACCATAATCCTAACCCTAACCCTAACCCTAATCCTCAGCTTCACCCTCAACCTAACCCAAAACCTCACCCTAACCCTAAGCCTAACCCTAACCCTAACCCTCACACTCACCCTCACCCTAAACCTAATCCTAAATCTAACCCTACCCCTAAACGTAACTCACACCCTAACCCTCACACTAGCCCTCACCCTAACTTTAATCCTAACCCTAAAACTCATCATAAGCCTCACCCTAACCCTAACCCTAACACTCACCCTAACCCTAACCATAAACCTCACCCTCATTCTCTGCCTAAGTCTAAGCCTAAGCCTAACCCTAACCCAAACGTTAACCCTCACCCTAAACCTAACCCTAACACTAACCCTAACTCTAACCCTAAATCTCATCCTCATCCTAAACCTAACGCTAACCCTAACCCAAAACCTAAACCTCATCCTAACCTTAACCCTAACCCTCACCCTCACTACAATTGTAACCCTAACTCCAACCCTAAACCTAACAATAACCTTAACCCTCACCATAAACCTAACCCTAAACCTAAACCTAACCCTAACCCTAAACCTCACTCTAAACCTAATCCTAAACCTCACCCTCAGCCTAGCACTCACCCTAACCCTAATCCTAAACATAACCCTCATCCTAACCCTCACCCTAACCCCCACCCGCACCCTCACCCTCACCTTAACTCTAACACTAACCATAACAATAAAACTAACCTTATTCCTAATCATCACCCTAACCCTATTCCTCACCCCGACCCTCACCCTAAGCCTAACCCTAAGCCTAAGCCTAACCCTCACCCTAAGCCTTACACTCACTCTCACCCTAAACCTAATCCTAAACCTAACACTATCCCTAAACCTCAACCTAACCCTCACCCTCACCTTAACCCTAACACTAACCCTAACCCTATACTTCCCCCTAACCCTCCCCCTAACCCTAACTCTAACCCTAAACCTCAACCTAACCCTAACCCTCACCCTCACGCTCAACCTCACCGTAACTCTCACCCTGACCCTAAGAATAACACTAACCCTAAACCTAACCCTAACGATAACACGCACAGTCTGTCTCACCCTCACCGCAAACTTAAACCTAAACATAACCCTAACAAGAAGCCTAGCCCTAAGCCTAAGCCTAACCCTAACTCTAATCTTCAGCCTCAACGTCACCCTGAGCCTAACCCTAACCCTAACCCTAACCCTAACCCTAACCCTAACCCTCACCTTAACCCTACCCTAACACTAACCCTAAACCTAACCCTAACCCTAACTCTCACACTCACCCTCACCCTAACCCTAATCCTAAACCTAAACCTATCCCTATCCCTAGCCCTCACCCTAACCCTCACCATAGCCCTCACCCATACCCTAATCCTAACAATAAACCTTATCCTAAACCTCACCCTAACCCTAACCCTAACCCTCACCCTCACCCTCATCTTCAGCCTAACCCTAAGTCTAACCGTAAACCTAACCCTAACCCTAACCCTCACCGTAGCCCTAACCATAACCATAACCCTAACACTAACCCTAAACCTAAACCTGACCCTAAACCTAAGCCTAATTCTTTGCCTCACCCTCACCCTAACCCAAACCCTAACCCTAACCCTCACCCTACACCTAAACTTAACCGAACCCTAACTCTCACGCTAACCCTAACCCTAAACCTCACCCTTAACCTAAGCCTCAACCTCACCCTCACCCTCAGACTAAACTTAAGCCTATCCCTAACCCTAACCCTCACACTCAGCAAAACCCTTACTCTAATCCTAATCCTAACCCTAAGCCTAACCCGAACCCTCAACCTAACTCTCACCCTAACCCTAACTCTAACACTAACCCTAATCCTAACCCTCAACCTCAGTCTCAACCTAACCCTAAATCTAACCCTAAACCTCACCCTCACCCTCACCCTCACCCTAACCCTAACGCTAAACCTCACCCTAACCCTAATCCTAAACATGACCCTCAGCCTAGCCCTCACCCTAACCCTAATCCTAACCCCAACCCTCATCCTAACCCTCACCCTAACACTAACCCTAACCCTCATCCTCACCCTAACCCTAATCGTATCCCTAACCCTCAACCTAACCCTAACTCTCACCCTAACCGTAACCCTCACCCTAACCCTCACCCTAACCCTAAATTTAACCTGAACCCAAACTCTCACCATAACCCTAACCCTAACCCTCACCCTAACCCTCACTTTTACCTTAACCCTCAACCTTAGCCTAACCCTGACGTTTACTCTTACCATCATCCCCACCTTAACACTCACCCTAACACTAACACTCTACCTAAAACTTACCCTAGCCCTAACTCTACACCTAAACCTCACACTCACCCTACCCCTAACTCTAACACTAACCCTAACACTAAACCACACCCTAACCCTAACCCTAACATTCAAACTAACCTTAACACTCACCCTCACCCTCACACTCAGCCAAATCTAAGGCTAACACTAAACTTCACACTCACCCTAACCCTAATCCTAAGTCTAATCCTAACCCTCACCCTAACACTCACCCTCTCCCTCAGCCTCATGCTAACCCTAATTCTAACCTTAAACCTTACCCTCAACCTAACCATAATGCTAAGCCTAACCCCCAACCTAACCCTAACCCTAACCCTCACCCGCAACCTCACCCTCACTTTAACTCTAACCCTAACCCTAAAAATAACACTAACCCTAACCCGAACAATCACCCTAACCCTAATCCTCACCCCACCCTCACACTCGGCCTAACCCTAAGCGTATGGCTAACCCTCACCCTAACAATCACACTCACCCTCAAACTGACCCTCCTTCTAAAGGTAACCCTATCCCTCAACCTCAACATAACATTCACCCTCACACTAAGATAAACACTAACCTTAACTCTAAAACTTACCCTAACCCTCCCCCTAACAATAACTTTAACCCTAAACCTCACCCTCACCCTAACCAAAACCCTAACCCTAATCCTCACCCTAACCCTAACCCTTACCCTCACCCTCAACTCACCGTAACTTTAACCCTAACCCTAACAATAACACTAACCCTAACCCTAACCCTAATGATAACTCTCACCCTCAGCCTCACCCTCACCGCAAACTTAAACCTAAATATAACTCTAACAATAAACCTAACCCTAAGCCTAACCCTAAACCTAACTCTAATCATCACCCCATCCATACCCTCAGCCTAACCCTAAGCCTAACCATAACCCTAACCTTAACCCTCACCGTAAACCTAAGCCTAAACCTAACCCTAACCCTAACCTTAACCCTCACCGTAACCCTAACCCTAACCCTATCACTAACCCTAAACCTAAACTTAACCCTAAACCTAACTCTAAACTTAACCCTAATCCTTAGCCTCACCCTCATCCTAACCCAAACCATAACCCTAACCCTCCCCCTAACTCTAAGCCTAAACCTAACCCTAACCCTAACTCTCACACTCAACCTCACCCTAACCCTAATCCTAAACCTAACCCTATCGCTATCCCTAGCCCTCACCCTAACCCTCAAACTAGCCCTCACCCTTAGCCTAATCCTAACCCTAAAACTCATCAATGACCTCACCCTAAAACTCACACTAACCCTAACCTAAAACCTCACCCTCATGCTCAGCCTAAGCCTAAGCCTAACCCTAACACAAACGTTAACCCTCACCCTAAACCTAACCCTAACACTAACCCTAACTTTAACCCTAAATCTCACCCTCATCCTAAACCTAACTCTAAACATAACCTAAACCTAAACCTCATCCTAACCCTAACCCTAACAATAACCCTAACACTAACCCTAACCCTCACCCTAACCCTAAACTTAACCGAACCCTAATTCTCACCCTAAACCTAACCCTAACCCTCACCCTTACCCAAACCCTCACCCTTACCCTCATCCTCAGCCTAAACCTAAGCCTAACCCTAACCCTAACACTAAGCCTCACAGCCACCCTAAACATTACCCTAATCCTAATCCTAACTCTAAGCCTAACCCTCACCCTCAACCTAACCCTCACCCTAACCCTAACTCTAACACTAACCCTAACCCTAACCCTCAACCTCAGTCTCACCCTAACCCTAAATCTAACCCTAAACCTCACCCTCACCCTAACCCTAACAAAAAACCGCACACTAATCCTAATCCTAAACCTCACCCTCAGCCTAGCCCTCACCCTAACCCTAATCCTAACCCTAACCTTCATCCTAACACTCACCCTAATCCTCACCCGCACCCTCACCCTCACCTTAACTGTAACACTAACCCTAACAATAAAACTAACCTTAACCCTAAACATCACCCTAACCCTATTCCTCACCCCCACCCTCACCCTCAGCATAACCCTAAGCGTAAGCCTAACCCTCACCCTAAGCCTTACATTCACCCTAACACTAAACCTAACCCTAAACCTAACCCTATCCCTAAATCTCAACCTAACCCTCACCCTCACCCTAACCCTCACACTAACCCTAACCCTAAACCTCAACCTAACCCTCCCCCTAACCCTAACTCTAACCCTAAACCTCACCCTCACCTTAACACTAACCCTAACCCTAACCCTATACCTCACCCTAAAACTCAACCTAACCCTAACCCTCACCCTCACGCTCAAACTCACCGTAACTCTAACCCTAACACTAACAATAACACTAACCCTAACCCTACCCCTAACACTAATTATAACCCTCACCCTCAGCCTCACCCACAAGGCAAAATAAACCCTAATCATAACACTAACAATACGCCTAACCATAACCCTAACCCTAACACAAATCCACACCCCCACCCTCACTCTCAGCCTAAGCCTAAGCCTAAGCCTAACCCTCTACTTAACCCTAACCCTAAACCTAAACCTAACCCTAACCCTAACCCTAACCCTAAACCTAACCCTAATCCTAACCCTAATCCTCAGCCTCACCCTCAATCTAACCCAAAACCTCACCCTAACCCTAATCCTAACCCTAACCCTAACCCTCACACTCACCATCACCCTAACCCTAATCCTAAATCTAACCCTACACCTTAACGTAACCCACACCCTAACCCTCACACTAGCCCTCACCCTAACCCTAATCCTAACCCTAAAACTCATCATAAGCCTCACCCTAACAATAACCCTAACACTCACCCTAACCCTAACCCTAAACCTCACCCTCATTCTCTGCCTAAGTCTAAGCCTAAGCCTAACTCTAACCCAAACGTTAACCCTCACCCTAAACCCAACCCTAACACTAACCCTAACTCTAACCCTAAATCTCACCCTCATCCTAAACCTAACTCTAACCCTAACCCAAAACCTAAACCTCATCCTAACCTTAACCCTAACCCTCACCCTCACTACAACTATAACCCTAACCCCAACCCTAAACCTAACAATAAACCTAACCCTCACCCTAACCCTAACCCTAACACTAACACTAAAACTCACCCTAACCCTAATCCTAAACCTCACCCTCAGCCTAGCCCTCACCCTAACCTTAATCCTATCCCTAACCCTCATCCTAAAACTCACCCTAAAACTAACCCTAACCCTCACCCTCACCCTAAACCTAATCCTAACCCTAACCTTCAACCTAACCCTAACTCTCACCCTAACCATAAACCTAACCCTCACTGTAACCCTAACCCTAACCCTAACCCTAAACCTAAACCTAGTCCTCAGCCTCACCCTCACCCTAACCCAAAACCTAACCCTAACTCTCACCCTAACCCTAATGCTCACACTCAACCTCACCCTAACTCAAATCCTAAACCTAACCCTATCCCTAACACTAACCCTCACCCTAAACCTAAACCTAAACCAAAACCTCAACCTAACCCTAACCCTAATCCTAACCCTCACACTCATGCTCAGTCTAAGCCTTAGCTTAAGCCTAAGCCTAACCCTAACCCTATCCCTTACCATAATCCTAACAATAACCGAACCCTAACCCTAACACTAACCCTAACTCTAACCCTAAACCTCACCCTCATGCTAACCCTAACCCTAACCTAATGCTAAACCTGAACTTCATCCTAACCCCAACCCAAACCCACCCGCTTAGCCTCACCGTAACCCTAACCCTAACCCTACCACTAAACCTAACCCTAACCCTAACCCTAACCCTCAACCTAACACTAACCCTAACCCTAACACTAACCCTCACACTAACCCTAACCCTCACCCTCACCCTAGCCCTCACCCTAACCCTAACTCTCATCCACATCCTAAACGTCACACTAACCCTAACACTAATCCTCAATCTAACCCTCACCTTCACCCTAAACCTAACCCTTACCCTCACCCTAACCCTAACCCTCACCCTAACCATAACCCTCACCCTCAGCATAACCCTAAAATTTATCCTTACCATCACCCCCAACCTAACCGTCACCCTAACCATAACCCTCACCCAAACCCTCCTCCCTAACCTAAACTCTACCCCTAAATCTTACCCTAAACCTAAGCCTAACTCTAACCTTAACCAAACAGTAAACCTCAACCTAACCCTAAACTTCACACTCAACCTCAGCTTAACCGTATTCCTAGCCCTAACCATAACTCTCACGCTAACCCTAACACTCAACCTAACACTATCCCTAACCCTCACACTCACCGAAACCCTAACCCTAATCCTAATCCTAACCCTAACCCTAACCCTCACCCTCAGCTTAACCCTCACCCTACCCCAAACCCTAACACTCACCTTAACCCTAATCCTCACCCTCAGCCTCAGGCTAACCATAACTCTAACCCTAAACCTCACCCTCACCCTAAACCTAACCCTAACACTAAACCTCAACCTAACCCTAACCCTAAAACTCACCCTCAACCTAACCCTTACCCTAACCCAAATCCTAACCCTAACCCTCATCCTAAACCTCCCCCTAACCCTAAATCTAACATTAAACCTCACCCTCACACTAACCCTAACACTAACCCTAACCCTTAACCTCACACTAAACCTCACCCTAACCAAAACCCTCAGCCTCAACCTCAACATAACTCTAACCCTAAACCAATCAATAACACTAACCCTAACCCTAACCCTGACCCTAACCCTAACACTAACAATAACCCTCAGCCTAACCCTAACCATCACCTTAACACTTACCTTCACACTAACACTAACTCTAACCCTTACACTAACCCTCAAACTAACCCTAAACATCACCCAACCCTCACATTCACTCTAACCCTATCCATAACCCTCACCCTCACGCGAGCCCTCACCTTAACACTAACCCTCATCCTCACCCTAACACTCACCCTCACCCTCACCCTCAGGCTAACTCTAACCCTAATCCTAATCCTAAACCTATCCCTAAACCTCACTCTCATCCTAACCCTAACCCTCATCCTAACACTAACCCTAAACCTCACCCTCACCCTCAACCTCACCTTAACCCTAACTCTAAACCTAAACCTCACTGTCACTCTAATCCTAACACTAATCCTAAACATAAACCTCACCCAAAACCTAACCCTAAACCTCACCCTCATCCTAGCCCTTACCCTAACCCTAATCCTAACCCTAACCCTCATCCTAACCCTCCCACTAACCCTAACCCTAACCCTCACCCTAAACCTAACCCTCAACCTGACCCTCACCCTCAGCCTAAACCTAAGCCTAACGCTAGACCTAACGCTAACACACACACCCTCAACCTAATCCTAATCCTATCCTTAACCCTAACCCTAACCATAACCCTCCCCCTAACTATCACCCTAACCCTCATCCTAACCCTAACTATATCCCTAAACCTCACCCTCACCCAAAACCTAACTCTAACCCTTACCCCAACCAAACCTCAACCTAACCCTAACACTAACCCTCACCCTCACATTAACTGTAACACTAAACCTAACCAACACAATAACCCTAACACTAATCCTAACCCTCACCCTTACCATAATCCTCACCCTAACCCATACCCTCAACCTAAAACGGAACCTCATGCTAACACTAACCCTAACCCTAACACTAACCCTCACACTAACCCTAACCCTAAACCACAACCTAACCCTCACCCTCACCCTAACCCTAACCCTAACCCTAAACCCAAACCTAACCCTAACCTTAACCCTCACCGGCACCCTCCCCCTCACTTTAACTCTAAACCTAACCCTAAAAATAACACTAACCCTAACCCGAACCATCACCCTAACACTAATCCTCACCCCATCCTCACCCTCAGCCTAACCCTAAGGGTAAACCTAACCCTACCCTAAGCCTCACACTCACCCTCAAGCTGACCCTAATCCTAAAGGTAACCCTAACCCTCAACCTCAACCTAACCTTCAACCCCACACTAACCCAAACACTAACCTTAACTCTAAACCTCAACGTAACCCTAACTCTAACCCTAAACCTCACACTCACCCTAACCCTAACCCTAAACCTCACCCTAACCCTAACCCTCCCCCTCCCCCTCAACCTCACCATAACTCTAACCCTAACCCTAACAATAACACTAACCCTAACCCTAACCCTAAAGATAAACCTCACCCTCAGTCTCACCCTCACCACAAACTGAAACCTAAACATAACACTAACAATAACCCTAAACCTAACCCTATCCCTAATCCTAACTCTAATCCTCACCCCCACCCTCACCCTCACCGTAACCCTAAGCCTAACACTAACCCTAACCCTAACACTAACCCTAAACCTAAACCTAACCATAAACCTAACCCTAATCCTCAGCCTCACCCTCACACCCTAACCCAAACCCTAACGCTAACCCTTACCCTAACTCTATCCCTAAACCTAACCCTAACCCTCACTCTCATACTCACCCTCACCCTAACCCTAATCCGAAACCTAAACCTATTCCTACCCCTAGACCTCACCCTAACCCTCACCATAGCCCTCAACCTTACCCTAATCCTAACACAAAACTTCATCCTAAACTTCACCCTAACCCTAATCCTAACCCTGACTCTCACCCTCACCCTCAGCCTAACCCTAAGCATAAACCTTACCTTAACCCTAATCCTAACCTTAACCCTAACCATAACCCTAACTCTAAGCCTAAGCCTAACCGAGACACTAATTCTAAACCTAAACCTAAACCTAAACCTAACCCTAAACTTAATCCTAATCCTCAGCCTCACACTCACCCTAACCTAAACCATAACCCTAACCCTCACCCTAACTCTAAGCCTAAACCTAACCCTATCCAGAACTCTCACACTCACCCTCACCCTAAACCTAATCCTAAACCTAACCCTATCCCTATCCCTAGCCCTCACCCTAACCCTCACCCTAGCCCTTACCCTTACCCTAATCCTAACCCTAATCCTCATAAATAACCTCACCCTAACCCTTACCCTAAACCTCACCCTAACCCGAAGCCTAAAACTCACCCTCATATTCAGCCTAAGCCTAAGCCTAAGATTAACCCTAACTCTAATGTTAACCCTCACCCTAAACCTAACCCTAACACTAACCCTAACTCTAACTCTAAATCTCACCCTCATCCTAAACCTGACTCTAAACATAACCTAAACCTAAACCTCATCCTAACCCTAACCCTAACAATAACCCTAACACTAACCCTCACCCTCACCCTAACCCTAAAATTAACCGAACCCTAATTCTCACCCTAACCCTCACCCTTACCCAAACCCTCACCCTTACCCTCACCCTCAGCCTAAACCTAAGCCTAACCCTACCCCTAACCCTCACAGCCACCCTAACCCTTACCCTAATCCTAATCCTAATTCTAAGCCTAACCCTCACCCTCAACCTAACCCTCACCCTAACCCTAACTCTAACACTAACCCTAACCCTAACCCTCAACCTCAGTCTCACCCTAACCCTAAATCTAAACCTAAAGTTCACCCTCACCCTAACCCTAACAAAAAACCGCACACTGATCCTAATCCTAAACCTCACCCTCAGCCTAGCCCTCACCCTAACCCTAATCCTAACCCTAACCCTCATCCTAACCCTCACCCTAACCCTCACCCGCAACCTCACCCTCACCTTAACTCTAACACTAACCCTAACAATAAAACTAACCTTAACCCTAAACATCACCCTAACCCTATTCCTCACTCCACCCTCACCCTCAGCATAACCCTAAGCATAAGCCTAACCCTCACCCTAAGCCTTACATTCACCCTAACACTAAACCTAACCCTAAACCTAACCCTATCCCTAAATCTCAACCTAACCCTCACCCTCACCCTCACCCTCATCTTAACTCTAACCTTAACCCTAACAATAACACTAATTCTAACAATAAACCTCACCCTAACCCTAATCCTAACCCTAATTCTCCTCATAACCCTCAGCCTAAACCTAAACCTAACCCTCACCCTAACACTAACCCTAACCATCAACCTAAACCTAACACTCACGCTCACCATAACCCTAATCATAATGCTAACCCCAACACTAACCCTCACCCTAACACTTACCCTCACCCTAACACTAACCCTAACACTAACACAAACCCTCACACTAACCCTAACCATCACCCTAACCCTAAACCTCACTCTAACCCTAGCCCTCATTCTATCCCTAATTCTCAATCAAACCCTAACCCTCAACCTTCCCCTAACCCTAACTCTCACCCTAACCCTAACCCTTACCGTCACCCTAAACCTAACCCTCACCCTCACCCTAACCCTAACCCTAACCTTAACACTACCCCTAACCATAACCCTAACCCTAAACCTAACCTTAACCCTCATCCTCAACCTAACCCTAACAGGAACCCTAAATCTAACCCTCACCCTCAGCCTCACCCTAATACTAATTCTAACACTAAACCTCACCCACATCCTAACGCTAATGCTAACACTAACGCTAACCCTAACCCTCCCCCTAACTCTAAACCGAACCCTAACCCTAACACTAACCCTAAACCTAAACCTCAACCTAACCCTCACCCTAACCCTAACTCAATCCCTAAACCTCACCCTCACCCTAACTCTCATTCTAATACTAACCCAAACACTAAAGTTCACCCTAACCCTAACCCTAAACCTCACCCTAACCCTCACAGTAACTGTAACCCTAAACCTAAACCTAACAATAACCCTAACACTAATCCTAACCCTCACCTAACCATAACCCTCACCCTAAACCAAACCCTCACCCTAACACTTACCCTCACCCAAACACTAACCCTAATCCTAACACTAACCCTAAACCTCAACCTAACACTCACCCTCACCCTAACCCTAACAATAACCCAATCCCTAACCCTCACCTGAAACCTCTCCCTAACCCTATATCTAACCCTAAACCTCACCCTCACCCTCACCCTAACCCTAACCCTAACACTAAAACCCATCCTAACCCTAACCCTAACACTCACCTCCACCAACACCCTCATCGTAACTCTATCCCTAACCCTAACAATAACACTAACCCTAACCCGAACCATCACCCTAACCCTAATCCTCACCCCCAACCTCACCCTCAGCCTAAGCCTAACCCTCACCCTCAACTTCACCCTAACCCTAGTCTTAAACCAAACCCTATCCCTAAACCTCAACCTAAGCCTCACTCTCACCCTAACCCTAACACTGACCTTAACCCTAAACCTCATCCTAACCCTGCCCTTAACCCTAATTCTAACCCTAAACCTCACCCTCACCCTACCCCTAACCCTATCCCTAACCCTAAGCCAGACCCTAACCCTAATCCTAATCCTCAATGTAACCATAACCAGAGCAGTAACCCTAAACCTAACAATAAACCTAACCCTAAACCTAACTCTAATCATAAGCTTCAACCTCACCCTAACCCAAAACCAAACCCTAACCCTGACCCTCACCGTCAGCCTAAACCTAAGCCTAAACCTAACCCTAATCCTAAGCCTCACCGTAACCCTAACCCTATCCCTAAACCTAAACCTAACCCTAACCCTAAACCTAAACCTAATCCTAATCCTCAGACTCACCCTCACCCTAACCCAAACCTAACCCTAAGCCTCACCCTAACCCTAAGCCTAACCCTGACCCTAACCCTAACCCTCAAACTCACCCTAAGCCTAACCCTAATCCTAAACCTAAGCTATCCCTAAACCTAACCCTCACCCTAACCCTCAGCCTAGCACTCACCCTAACCCTAATCCTAAACCTAAACCTCATCCTAACCCTCACCCTAACACTAAACCTAACCCTCACCCTAACACTAAACCTAACCCTCAACCTCATGCTTGGCCTAAGCCTAAGCCTAAACCTAAGCCTAACCTAACCCAAACACTAACCCTCACCCTAACCCTAACCCTAACACTAACCCTAACTCTAACCTTAAACCTCACTCTCACCCTAAGCCTAACTCTCACCCTAACCCTAAATCTAAACCTTATCCTAACTCTAACCCTAACCCTCAACATCACCCTCACCATAACCATAATCCTAACCCTAACCATAACAATAACCCTAACCCTAAACCTCACCCTCACACTTATCCTCACCTAACACTAACCCTAACGCTAACACTAACCCACACACTAACTCTAACCATCAACCTAACCCCAAACCTCACCCTAAACCTAAACCTAAACCTCACCCTCACCCTAGCCTTCACCCTAACCCTAACCCTCATCCTCCCCCTAAACCTCACACTAACCCTAAAACTAATCCTCAATATAACCCTCACCCACACCGTTCCTCTAACCCTAACCCTCACCCTAATCCTAATCCTCACCCAAACGTAACCCTTTCACTCAGCCTAACCCTCATGTTTACACTTACCATCACCCCACCCTAACATGTTCCCTAACCCTAACGCTCACCCTAACCCTCACCCTAACCCTAACTCTACACCTAAACCTCATCCTCACCCTAAGCCTAATCCTACCCCTAAACATAAACCTTACCCTAACCCTAGCCCTAACCCTCACCCTCACCTTAACTCTAAACCTAACCATAACAATAACACTTATTTTAACCCTAACCCTAACCCTAACCCTAACGCTTATCCTAATCCTCACCCCTCAACCTCAGCCTTACCTGAATCCTAATTCTAAAACTAAACCGCACCCACATCGTAACCCTAACGCTAACCCTAACCCTAAAACTCCCCCTAACTCTCAACCTAACCCTAACACTAACAATAACCCTAACCCTAAAACTCAACCTAACTTTCACCCTAACCCTAAATCTATACCTAAACCTCACCCTCACCCTAACCCTCACTCTAACCCAAACCCAAACCCTAATTATAACCCTAACCCTCACCCTCACCCTCACAGTAACAGTAGGTTACCCCTAAACCTAAACCTAAAAATAGTCCTAACCCTAATATTAACCCTCACCATAACCATAAACCTCACCATAACCCAATCACTCACCCTAACACTTACCCTCACCCTAACACTAACCCTAACCCTAACACTAACCCTCACACTAAACCTAACCCTAACAGTAAACCTATACCTCAAACTAACCCTCACCCACACACTAACCCTAACACTAACCCTATCCCTAACCCTCACCTTAACCCTCTCCTGAACCCTATATCTAACCTTAAACCTCACCCTCTCCCTAACCCTAACCCTAACCGTAACCCTAAACCCCACCCTAACCCTAAAACTAACGCTCACACGCATCCTCACCCTCACTGTAACTATAACCCTAACCATAACAATAACACTAACCCGAAACCGAAACATCATCCTAACCCTAATCCTCACACCCACCCTAACCCTCAGCCTAACCCTAACCCGAACCCTCAACCTAACACTTACCCTCACAATAACACTAACCCTAAACCTTACACTAAATCTCACTCTAACCCTAAACATCACCCAAACCCTAAACCTCACCTTAACCCTAAACCTAAAACTCACCCTCACCCTAGCCCTCACTCTAATGCTAATCCTCAATCTAACCCTCACCCTCACCCTCAGCCTAAACCTAAGGCTAACACTAACCTTAACCCTAACCCTCACACTCACAGTAACCCTAACCCTAATCCTAATCCTAACCCTAAACCAAACCCTTACCGTCACCCTAACCCTAACACTAAACCTAACACTAACCCTAACCCTAAACCTCACTATCAATATCAAGCTCAGCCTGTTCCTAAGACTAACCCTAACCCTTACCCTAACCCTCACCCTCACCCTAGCCCTCACCCTAAACCTAATCCTAACCCTAACGCTCATCCTAACCCTCACACTAAACCTAACCCTAACCATCACCCTAACCCTAATCTTCACTTCCACCCTCACCCTCAGCCTAACCCTAAGCCTATGCCTAACCCTAACCCTAACCCTCACACTCACACTCACCCTAAACCTAATCCTAACCCTAACCCTAACCCTAAACCTCAACATAACCCTCACACTAATCTTAACCCAAACATTTACCCTAAACCTAACCCGCAACCTAACCCTCCAACTAACCCTAAATCTAACACTAAACTTCACCCTCACCCTAACCCTAATCCTAACCCTATCCCTAAACCTCACCCTAACCCTAAGCATAACCCTCACATGCACACTCACCCTCACCCTCACCATAACTCTAAACCTAACCCTAACAATAACACTAATTCTAACCCTAAACCGAAACCTAAGCCTAACCCTAATGCTAACAATCACTCTCACCCTAACCATAATCCTAACCCTAACCCTCATCCTAACCATCACCCTAACCATAACCCTAACCCTAAACCTTACCCTAAAACTAAACCTAAACCTAACCCTCACCCTAGCACTCACCCTAACCCTACTCTTAACAATAATCCTCATCCTAACACTCACCCTAACCCTAAACCTGAAACTCACCATCAGATTAACCCTAAGCCTAACACTAACCCTAACCCTAACCCTAACCCTCACACTCACCCTAACCCTTACCCTAATCCTAATGGTAACTCTAACCCTAACCCTCACCCTCAGCCTCAGCTTAACCCTAACTCTAACCCTAACCCAAACTCTAACCCTAAACCTCACCCTCACACTAACCCTAACTCTAACCCTAACCCTAACCCTAAACCTCACCCTCATCCCAGCCCTCACCCTAACCCTAATCCTAACCCTACACGCATCCTAACCCTACCCATAACACTAACCCTAACCCTCAACCTAACCCTAACATTCACCCTCAACCTAAGCCTAACTCTAACCCTAACCCTCACCCTCACACTCACCCTAACCCTCACCCTAATCCTCACACTAACAATAAACCTCAACTTCACCCTCACCCTCAGCCTAAACCTAAGCCTAACCCTAATCCTCACTCGAACCTTCACACTCACCGTAACCTTAACCCTACTCCTACACTTAACCCTAATCCTAACCCTCACCCTCAACCTAACCCTCTCCTTAAGCCTAACCCTAACATTAATCCTAACCCTAACCCTCACCCTCAGCCTCACCCTAACCCTATGTCTAACACTAAACCTCACCATGACCCTAACACTAAACACAACACTATGCCTCAACCTCATTCCAAACCTAACCCTCACCCTAACCCTAACCCTCACCCTTAACATAACCCTCACCCTCAACCTAACCCTCAACTTTACCGTTACCGTCACCCCCACCTTAACCCTCAGCCTAATCCGAACCATCACCCTAACCCAAACTCTACACCTAAACCTCACCCTCACCCTAACCCTAACTCTAACCCTAACCCTAACACTAAACCCCACCGTCACCCTAAACCTCACACTAAGCCTAAGCTTAAACCTCACCCTAATCCTTACCCTAAACCTCACCCTCACCCTAGCCCTCACCCTAACCCTCACCCACACCCTCAGCCTCAACGTAACTCTAACCCTAACCCTAACAATAACCCTAACCCTAAGCCTAACCCTAAACATAGCTCTAACCCTCACCCACAGCCTCACCATCAGCATAACCCTAAGCCTAACTCTAAACCTAATTCTAAACCTCACAGTAACCCTAACCTTAACCCAAACCCTAATAGTAAACCTAACCCTAAACCTAAACCTAAACCTAAACCTAATCCTCAGTCTCACTGTCACTCTAAAGCAAACCCAACCCTAACCCTCACCCTAACTCTAAGCCTAACCCTAACCCTAAACCTAATCCTCACACTCACCCTAACCCTAACCCTAATCCTAAAACTACCCCTACCTTTAACCTTAACCCTCACCCTAACCCTCAGCCTATCCCTCACCCTAACCATAATTCTAACCCTAAACCTCAACCTAACCCTACCCCTAACCCTAATTCTAACCCTAAACCTCACCCTAACCCTAAACCTAACCCTAACCCTAACCCTAAACCTCACCTTAACCCTAACCCTAAACCTAACACTAACCCTAACCCTAAACCTAACACTAATCCTCAACCTCACCTTCACCCTAACCCAAACACTAACCCTAACACTCACCCTCACCCTCAGCCTAACCCTAAGCCTAAGCCTAACCCTAACCTCACCCTAACCCTAACCCTAACCCTAAAACTAACCCTAACCCTAACCCTAACCCTAAACCTAACCCAAATCCTCAGCCTCAACCTCACCCTAACCCAAACCCTAACCCGAACCCTCACACTAACCATAAACCTCACCCTAACCCTAACCCTCACCCTAAAACTTACCCTCAACCTAACATTTACCCTCACCCTAACACTAACCTTAACCCTAACATGAAACCTAACCCACCAACTAACCCTCCCCCTAAACCAAATATAACCCAAAACCTCACCCTCACTTTAACCATAATCCTACCCCTAACCCTAAACCTCACCCTAACCTTAACTCTAACCCTCACCCTCACCATCACCCTCACCTTAACTCTAACCTTAATGCTAACAATAACACTAATACTAACAATAAACCTAACGCTAACCGTAACCCTAATCCTAACACTCACCCTAACGCTAACCCTAATCCTAACCCTCACTCTCACCCAAACCCTAACCCTAAACCTCAGCATATAAATAACCCTCATCCAAACCCTCACCCTAACACTAACCCAAACCCTAAACCTCATTCTAACACTAACCCTAACCCTAACCCTCACCATAGCCCTCATCCTAACCCTAATCCTAACCCTAATTCTCGTCATAACCCTCAGCCTAAACCTAAAACTAACCCTCACCCTAACCCTAACCCTAACCATCAACCTAACCATAACCTTCACGCTAAACGTAACCCTAATCATAAACCTCACCCTAAACCTAAACCTCACCCTAACACTTACCCTCACTCTAACCCTAACCCTAACACTAACACTAACCCTCACACTAACCCTAACCATCACCCTAACCCTAAATTTCACCCTAACACTAACCCTAAACCTCACCCTCACCCTAGCCCTAACCCTAAGCCTAATCCTCAATCAAACCCTCACCCTCAACCTTCCCCTAACCCTAACACTCAACCTTACCCTAATTCTCACCATTACCCTACCCTCACCCTCAGCCTAACCCTCAGGGTTACCCTTTCTGTCACCCCCAACATAACCCTCACCCTAACTCTAACTCTCAACCAAACCCTCATCCTAACCCTAAAGCTAATCCTAAACCTCACCCTCACCCTAACCCTAACTTTAACCCAAAACCTAACACTAATCGTCAACATAACCCTAACCCTTACCCTCACCCTAAACCTAACCCTCACCCTCACCCTAACCCTAACCCAAACCCTAACCCTAACACTACCCCTAACCCTAACCCTAATCCTAATCGTAAACCTAACCCTAACCCTCACACTCACCCTAACCCTCTCCCTCACCCTAACCCTAATTCTAAGACTAAACCTCACCCACATGCTAACCCTAATCCTGACACTAAAGCTAACCCTAACCCTCCCCGTAACTCTAAACCTATCCCTAACACTAACACTGAACCTAAACCTAAACCTCAACCTAACCTTCACCCTACCCATAACTCTATCCATAAACCTCACCCTCACACTAACCCTCACTCTAACCCTAACCCAAACCCTAAACCTCATCCTAACCCTAAACCTAACCCTCAACCTCACCCTCACAGTAACTGTAACCCTAAACCTAAACCTAACAATAACCCTAACCTAATCCTAAACCTCACCCTAACCATAACCCTCACCCTAACCCAAACCCTCACCCTAACACTTACCCTCACTCTAACACTAACCCTAAACCTAACACTAACCCTCACACTAACCCTAACCCTAAACCTAACTCTAAACCTCAACCTCACCCTCACCCTCACCCTAGCCCTAACAATAACCCTATCCCTAACCCTCACCCTAACCCTCTCCCAAACCCTATATCTAACCCTAAACTTCACCATCACCCTCACCCTAACCCTAACCCTAAAACCCACCCTAACCCTAACCCTAAACCTCACCCGAACCCTTACCCGAACCCTCACCCTAACACTTATTTTAACCTAACACTTACCCTCACCCTAACACTAACCTTAACCTTAACGCGAACCCTAACCATAACCCACGAACGAAACCTCCCCCTAACCCAAACCTAACCCGAAACCTCACCCTCACTCTAACCCTAACCCTAATCCTACCCCTAACCCTAAACCTCACCCTAACCCTAACCCTCAACCTCACCTTAACTCTAACCTTAACCCTAACAATAACACTAATTATAACCCTAAACCTAACGCTAACCCTAACACTAATCCTAACACTAACCTTAAACCTAACTGTATTCCTAAACCTAACTCTCACCCAAACCCTCACCCTCACCCTCAGCATAATTTTAACCCTTATCCAAACCCTGACCCTAACACTAACCCTAACCCTAAACTTCACTCTAACGCTAAACCTACCCCTAACCCTCACCCTAGCCCTCACCCTAACCCTAATCCTAACCCTAATTCTCCTCATAACCCTCAGCCTAAACCTAAACCTAACCCTCACCCTAACCCTAACCCTAAACATCAACCTAACCCTAACTCTCACGCTCACCGTAACCCTAATCATAACCCTTACCCTAACCCTAACCCTCACCCTAGCCCTCACCCTAACCCTAATCCTAACCCTAATTCTCCTCATAACCCTCAGCCTAATCCTAAACATAACCCTCACCCTAACCCTAACCCTAATCATCAACCTAACCCTAACTCTCACGCTCACCGTAACCCTAATCATAACCCTCACACTAACCCTAACCCTCACCGTAGCCCTCACCCTAACCCTAATTCTCCTCATAACCCTCAGCCTAAACCTAAACATAACTCTCACCCTAACCCTAACCCTAACCATCAACCTAAACCTAATACTGACGGTCACCATAACCCTAATCATAACCCTCACCCTAACCCTAACCCTCACCCTAACACTAATCCTAACACTAACACTAACCCTCACACTAACCCTAACCATCACCCTAATCCTCAACCTCACCCTAACTCTAACCCTAAACCTCACCCTCACCCTAGCCCTCACCCTAACCCTAATCCTCAATCAAAACCTCAAGCACAACTTTCCCCTAAACCTAACACTCACCCTAACCCTAATCCTCACCCTTACCGTAAACCTCACCCTCAGCCTAACCCTCAGGACTACCCTTACCGTAACACCCAACATAACCTAGACCCTAACTCTAACCCTCAAACTAACCCTCATGCTAACCCTAACATTACCCCTAAACCTCACCCTCACCCTAACCCTAACTCTAACCCAAACCCCAGCACTAAACCTCAACCTAACCCTAACCCTTACCCTCACCCTAAACCTAACCCTCACCCTCACCCTCACCCTAACCCTAACCCTAACACTATCCCTAACCATAACCCTAATCCTAATCCTAAACCTGACACTAACCCTCACCCTCACCCTAACCCTCACCCTCACCCTAACCCTAACAGTAACCCTAAACCTAAGCCTCACACTCAGCCTCACCCTAACCCTGATTCTAACACTAAACCTCACCCACATCCTAACCCTAATGCTAACACTAACGCTAACCCTAACCCTCCCCCTAACTCTAAACGTAACACTAACACTAATACTAACCGTAAACCTCAACCTCAACCTAACCCTCACCCTAACCCTAACTCTTTCCCTAAACCTCACCCTCACCCGATCCCTCACTCTAACACTAAACCAAACCCTAAACCTCACCCTAACCCTAACACTACCCCTAACCGTAACCCTAATCCTAATCCTAAACCTGACCCTAACCCTCACCCTCACCCTAACTCTCACCCTCAGCCTAACCCTAACATTAACCCTAAACCCAAACCTCACCCTCAGCATCACCCTAACCCTGATTCTAACACTAAACCTCACTCACATCCTAACCCTAATGCTAAAACTAACGCTAACCCTAACCCTCCCCTTAACTCTAAACCTAAACCTGACACTAACACTAACCCTAAACCTCGACCTCAACCTAACCCTCACCCTAACCCTAAGTCTATCCCTAAACCTCACCCTCACCCGATCCCTCACTCTAACCCTAAACCAAACCCTAAACCTCACCCTAATCCAAACCCTAACAATCACCCTCACACTCACAGTAACTGTAACCCTTAAACTAAACCTAACAATAACCCTAACCCTAATCCTAACCCTCAGCCTAACCATAACCCTCACCCTAACCCAAACCCTCACCTTAACACTTACCCTCACCCTAACACTAACCCTAATCCTCACACTAACCCTAACCCTAAACCTAAACCTAAACCTCAACCTAATCCTCACCCTCACCCTAACCCTAACAATAACCCTATCCCTAACCCTCACCCTAACTCTCTCCCTAACCCTATATCTAACCCTAAACCTCACCCTCAACCTAACCCTAACCCTTACCCTAATCCTAAAACCCACCCTAAACCTAACCCTAACCCTTACCCGCACCCTCACCCTCACAGTAACTCTAATCCTAAACCTAACCATAACACTAATCCTAACCCGAACCATCACCCTAAACCTAATCCTATCCCCCACCCTCACCCTCACCATAACCCTAACCCTCACCCTAATCCTAAACCTCGCCCTAACCCTAAAACTAACCCTAACCCTCACACTCATCCTAGCCCTCACCCCAACCTTAATTTTAACCCTCAGCCTCACCCTAATCGTAACCCTCATCCTCACCCTAAACTTCACATTAACCCTAACCCTAATCCTTAATTTAACCCTTACCGTAACTCTAAACCTAACCCTAACACTCACACTTATTTTAAATCTCACCCTCAGCCTAAACCTAACCTTTACCATTACCATCATCCTCACCATAACTCTACCCCTAACCCTAAAGCTCATCCTAACCTTCACCCTAACCGTAAACCTAAATATCACCCTAACCCTAACCCTCACCCTCAACCTCAAGCTCAGCCTAACCCTAAGCCTAAGCCTAATCCTTACCCTACCCCTCACCCTCACCCTAGCCCTCACACTAAACCTAATCTTAACCCTAAACCTCATCCTAACCCTCACCCTAACCCTAACCCTAACCTTCATCCTAACCCTAATCTTCACACCCAAGCTCAACCTCAGCCTAACCCTAAGCCTAAGCCTAAACTTAACCCTAACCTTCTCACTCACATTCACCCTAACCCTAACCCTAATCCTAACCCTAACCCTAATCCTTAACCTCAACCTAACCCTCACCCTAAACTTAACCCTAACACTAATCCTAACCCTAACCAAGGAAATAACCTTCCCCCTAAACCTAAATCTAAACCTAAACCTCAACCTCAGCCTAACCATAACTCAAACCCTCACCCTCACCCTCACTGTAACTCTAAACCTAACCCTAAAAATAACACTAATCCTAACCCTAAACCTAAACCTTACCCTAAACATAACCCTAATCCTAGCACTCACACTCACCCTAACCCTAATACTAAACCTAACCCTGACACTAACCCTAACCCTAACCCTAATCCTAATCCTAAACGTAACACTAACCCTAACCCTCACACTAACCCTCAACCTAACCCTAACCCTAATATTAACCCTAACCCTAACCCTCACCCTCAGCCTCACCCTAACCCTAACTCTAACCGTAAATCTCAACCTCACCCTAACCCTAACCGAAAACCTAACCCTAAACCTCACCATAACCCTAACCCTAAACCTCACCCTCAACCTAGCCCTCACCCTCAACCTCACCCTCAGCCTAAACCTGAGCCTAACCCTAAACCTAACCCTAACACACAAAGTCACCCTCACCCTAACACTAATCCTAACCCTAACCCTAACCGTAATCCTCCCCCTAACTCTCACCCTAACCCTAATCCTAACCCTCAAACTAACCATCACCCTAACCCTGACTCTAACCCTAAACCTCACCCTCACCTTTACCCTAACTCTAAACCTAACCCAAACCCTAAACCTCTCCCTAAACCTAACCCTAAGCCTTACCCTCACCTTAACGGTAAACATGAACTGTACCCTAACAATAACCCTAAACCTAATCCTAAGCCTCACCCTAACCCTAACACTCACCCTAACCATAAACCTCACCCTAACCCGCCCCATAACCCTAACTCAAACCCTAAACCTCACCCTCACCCTCACCCTAACACTAAACCTCACCATAAACGTCACCCAAACCTTCATTCACACCCTCACACCGTACCTCATTTTAACTCTAACCCTAACCATAACAATAAGACTAACACTAATCCTAACATTAACCCTATCCATAACCATAACCCTCACCCTCAGCCTCACCCTAACTGCAAACTTAACCCTAACCATAACACTAACAATAACCATAACAGTAATTCTAAACCTAACCCTAACCCTAACCTTTACCTAATCCTCACCCCCACCCTCACCCTAAGCCTAACCCTAAGCCTAGCCCTAACCCTAACCCTAACCCTCACTGTAACCAAACACAAATCATAATGCTAACCGTAACCAAAACCCTAACCCTAACTCTAAACCTAACCCTAAAACTAACCCTAATCCTCACCCTCACCCTCACCCTAACCCAAAAAATAACCCTAACCCTCACAATAACCCTAAGCCTAACCCTAAACCTAACCCTCACACTAGCCCTCACCTTAACCATAATCCTAAAACAAACCTTATCACTAACAGTAACCCTCACCCTAACCCTCACCCCATCCCTCACCCTAACCCTAACCCTAACCCTAAAGCTCATCCTAAACCTCACCCTATCCCTAAACATAAACCTCACCCTAACCCTCAACTTAACTCTAAACCTAACCCTAACAATAACCCTAAACTTAAACCTAACCCTAAACCTCACACTCACCGTAATTCTAACCCTAACCCTAACACTAAACCTCATGCTAATGCTAATCATAAGCCTCAACCTCACTCTAGCCCTCACAATAACCCTAATCCTAACCCTAAACCTCATCCTAACCCTAACCCTAACCCTAAAACCCTAACCCTCACATTAATCTTAACCTTCACCCTCACGATCTGCCTAAGCCTCCTAAGCCTAAGCCTAAGACTAACTCTAACCCTCACACTCACCCTCACCCTAACCCTAATTGTAACACTAACCCTAACCCTAATCCTCACACTAACCCTCAACCCAACGCTAAATCTAACCCTAAACGTCACCCACACCTAACCCTAACACTCACCCTCAACCTCAACCTCTGCCTAATACTAAGCCTAACCCTAACCCCAACCCTAAACCTAACACTAAACCTAACCCTAACCCTCACCCTAACCCTCACCCTAACCCTCAAGCTTTCCCTAGCCCACACCCTAAACCTAAGCCTAAGCCTAACCCTCACCCTAACCCTCACTCTAACCCTAACCCCAACCCTCACCCTAAACCTAACCCTCACCCGCACCCTCACCCTAACTCTAATCCTAACTCTAACCCTAACCCTAACCCTCAACCTCAGACTCACACTAACCCTAATTCTAACACAAAACCTCACCCACATACTAACCTAACACTAACCCTAACCCTAACCCTCTACCTAACTCTCAACCTAAACCTAACACTAACACTAATCCTAACCCTAATTCTATCCCTCACCCTCACCCTCACCCTCACTCTAACCCTTACCCAAACCCTAAGCCTCACACTAACCCTAACCTAACCCTCACCCTCAGCCTCCCAGTAACCGTAACCCTAAACCTAACACTAACCTTATCCCCAACCCTCACCTTAACCCTCTCCCTAACCTTATATCTAACCTTAAACCTCACCCTAACCCTTACACTAACCCTAAACCCCACCCTAAACCTAACCCTAACCCTCACCCGCACTCTCACCTCACTGTAACTCTAACCCTAACCCTAACTATAACACTAAACCTAACCCGATCCATAACCCTAACCCGAACCATCACACTAACCCTAATGCTCACCCCCACCCTCACTCTCAGGCTAACCCTAAACCTAACCCTAACACTAACCCTACACCTCACCCCCAACCTCACCCTCAGTCTAACCCTAAGACTAAGCCTAACATTCAACCTCACCCTCATCCTAACCCTAGTCCTAAACCTAACCCTTTCCCTAAACCTCAAACTAACACTCACCCTCACCCTCATCCTAACACTAACCCTGAACCTAAACCTCACGCTAACCCTACCCCTAACCCAAACTCTAATCCTAAAACTCACCCTCACCCTAACCCTAACCCTAACCATAAGCCTAACCCTAAGCCTAACCCTCAACCTCACCCTAACACTAACCCTAGCCCTAACCCTAAACCTAAACCTAAGCCTAACCATAAACCTAACAGTAATCCTCAGTGTCAACCTTACCCTAACCCAAACCCTTAACCTAACCCTCACCCTCACCCGCAGCCTACGCCTAAGCCTAACCCTAACCCTATCCCTAACCCTCACCGTAACCCTCACCCTAACCCTAAGCGTTACCCTAAAGCCAACCCTCACCCTAACCCTAAACCTAACACTAATCCTCACCCTCACCCTCATACTAAACGAAAACCTAACCCTAAACCTCACCCTAACCCTAAGCTTAATGCTAACCCTAAACATAACCCTCACCCTCACAATGACCCTAACCCTAATACTAACCTAACCCTACCCCTAAACCTAACCATCACCCTAACCCTCAGCCTAGCCTTCACCCTAACCCTAATACTAACCCTAAAACTCATCCTAACCCTCACCCTAACCCTAACCCTAACCCTCACCCTCATGCTCGGCCTAAGCCTAAGCCTAAGCCTAACCTAACCCTAACCATAGCCCTGACCCTCACCCTAACCCTAACACTGACCCTAACTCTAAACGTAAACCTCACCCTCACACTAACCCTAACTCTAACCCTAAAGCTAACAATAAACCTCACCATCACCTTAACCCTTACCCTCACCCCAAACCTAAACATCACCCTCACCCTCACCCCCAGGCAAAACCTAAGGCTAACACTAATCCTAACCCTAACCCTCACACTCACCCTAACCCTAACCCTAATCCTAATCCTAACCCTAACCCTAATCCTCCCCCTAAATCTCAACCTAAACCTAACACTAACACTAACCCTAAACATAAACCTCAACCTCACCTCACCCTAAACCTAATTCTATCCCTAAACCTCACCCTCAACCTAACCCTCACTCTAACCCTTACCCAAACCCTAAACCTCACACTAACCCTAACCTAACCCTCACCCTCACCCTCACAGTAAATGTAAACCTAAACCTAACACTAACCCTATCCCTAAACTTCACCTTAACCCTCTCCCTAACCGTATATATAACCTTAAACCTCACCCTCACCCTAACCTTACCCTAAACCTAAACCCCACCCTAACCCTAACCCTAACCCTCACCCTCACCCTAAACCCCACCCTCATCTTCACCCTCAGCCTAACATTTCAACTAACCCTAATCCCAACGCTAACCCTACCACTAACCAAAACCTCACCCTAACCCTCACCCCAACCCTAACCCTAACCTTCACCCTCACCCTAGCCCACACTCAAACCCTAACCGTAATCCTCACCCTCACCCTCACCCTAACTCTAATCCTAATCCGAACAGTAACCCTAACCCTAACCCTAACCCTCACCCTAACCCTAACTTTAACCCTAAACCTCACCTTCACGCTAACCCTAACCCTAACCCTAATACAAAACCTTACCCTAAACCTATACCTTACCCTAACACTGACGCTCACCCTAACACTAACACAAACCCTAACACTAACCCTCACACTACTGCTAACCATCACCCTAAACCTAAACCTCACCCTAATCCTAACCCTAACCCTCAACTTCACCCTATCTCTCACCCTAACCCTAACCCTCATCCTCACCCTAAACCTCACACTAATCTTAACACTAATCCTCAATCTAAACCTCACACTCAACCTAACCCTAACCATCACCCTCACCCTTACCATAACCCTCAACCTCAGCCTAACCCTCAACTTTATTCTTACTGTCACCCTCATACTAACCCTCACCCTAATCCTAACCCTCATCTTAACCCTAACCCTAACTGTAACCCTACCCATCACCCTAACCCTAACCCTCACCTCACCTTCAGCCTCAGCCTAAACCTAAGCCTAAGACTAAACCTAACCCTAAACCTCACACTCACCCTAGCCCTCACCCTAACCCTAATGCTAACCCTAACCCTCATCATAACCGTCAACCTAACCATAACCGGAGCCATCACTCTAAACCTAATCTTCATCACCAATCTCACCCTCAGCCTAACCCTAAGCCTAAGGATAACCCTAACCCTAACCCTCACCCTCACCCTCACACCCAGGCAAAACCTAAGGCTAACACTAATCCTAACCCTAATCCTAACCCTAAACCTAAACCTCAACCTAACCCTCACACTAACCCTAACCCTAACCCTCACCCTCACCTTAGTCCTCACAATAACAATCACTCCAAACCTAACCCACACCCTCACCATAACACAAACCCTCACCCTAAACCTAAACCTAACCCTAGCCCTCATCCTAACCCTAATCCTAACCCCAACACTCATGTTAACCCTCACCCTAACCCTCACCCTAACTCTCACCCTAAAGCTAGCACTAATCCTATCCCTCAACCTAACCCTAAACCTCACCCTCACCATAACCCTAACACTAACCCTAACCCTATCTCTAAACCTAAACCTCACCCTAATGCTCACTCTAACCCTAACCCTAACTCTAACCCTAAACCTCACCCTCACCTGTACCCCCACCCTCAACCTCACACTCAGCCTTTCCCAAAGCCTAACCCTAACCCTAACCCTAAACTTCACCCTCACCCTCACCCTAACCCTAATCCTAATCCTAACCCTAAACCTAACCTTCACCCTAACCCTAAACCTCACCCTAATCCTAATCCTAACACTAACCCTAACCCAAAACCTCACCCTATCCCTCAACCTAACCCTAACTATAACCCTAAAACTCACCCTCACCCTCATCCTAACCCTAACCCTAACCCTCACCCTAACACTAAAACTAATTCTAACCCTCAACCAAACCCTAACCCTGACCCTCTCTCTAACTGTAACCCTAACCCTCACACTAACCCTAAACCGAAACATAAACCTGACCGTAACCCTAACCCTAATCCTCACCCTAACCCTCCCCCTACCCCTAACTCTAACCCTTAACCTCACCTTAACCCTAACCCTAAACATAAACCTCACCCTAACCCTAACACTTACCTCATCCTCAACCTAGCCCTCACACTAACCCTAATTGTATCCCTTATCCTCACCTTAACCCTCAACCTAACCCTAACCCTAACCCTCACCCTAATCCTAAACCTAATTCTAACCCTCAACCAAAACCTAACCCTGACCCTCACCGTAAGCCTAACCCTAACCCTCACCCTAACCCTAAACCTAACCCTAAACCTAAACCACACCATAACCCTAACCCTAACCCTCACTCTCACCCTAGCCTTCATCCTAACCCTATTCCTAACCCTATCCCTCATGATAACCCTCGCCAAATCCCTACCCTAACCCTAACCCTAAACCTAGACCTAATCCTAACCCTCAAACTAACCCTAACTCTCACCCCCACCATAACCCTAACCCTAACCCTGAACCTATCCCTAAACCTAACCCTAACCCTAAACCTCACCCTAACCCTAACTGTAACCCTCACCCTAACACAAGCCCTCTCCCTAAACCTAATCCTAACCTTAACCCCCATCCTGACCCTCACCCTAACCCTAAACCTAACCCTCACTCTAAACATAACCCTCACCCTCAACCTAACACTTAGCCTAACCCTAAGCCTAAACCTAAACTTAACCCTAACCCACACACTCACCCTCATCCTCACCATAATCCTAACCCTAACCCTAACCCTAACCCTAAACCGCACCCTCACCCTAGCCTTCACCCTAACCCTAATCTTAGCCCTAAAACAAACTCTAACTGTAACCCTAACACTAAACCTCACCCTAAACCTCACCCTAACCCTCACCCTCACCATAGGGTAACCATAACCCTAACACTAACAATAACCCTAACCCTAACCCTAACCCTCACCTTAACACTTACCCTCACCATTACACTAACCCTAACCATAACACTAACCCTCATGCTAATCTTAACCCTCAACCTAAACCTAAACCTCACCCCCACCCAAAACCTAACCCTAATACTCACGCTCACCCTAGCCCTCACCCTAACCCTAATTCTAACCCCAACCTTCACCCTAAACCTAACACTCATCCTCACCCTAAACCTCACACTAACCCTAACCCTAATTCTCAATCTAACCCTCACCCTCACCCTAACCCTAACCGTAAACCTTACCCTAACCCTCACCCTAACCCTAACCGTAAACCTTACCCTAACCCTCACCCTAAGCCTGACCCTTATCTTAACCTTCACACTCACCCTAACCCTCACCTTTACACTTACCATCACCCTCACCCTAAGCCTAACCCTCATCCTAATCCTCACCCTAACCATAAAACTAAACATCACCCTAACCCTAAACCTCACCCTCAACCTCACGCTCAGACAAAACCTAAGCCAAATCCTATACCTAACGCTAACCCTCACACTCACACTAGCCCTCACCCTAACACTAAACCTAACCCTAACCCTGACACAAACCCTCACACTCACCCTCACCTTAACCCTAATCCTAATCCTAACTCTAACCCTAACCCTCACCCTCACCCAAACCCTACTGCTAACACTAACACTAACCCTAAACCTCAACCTAACCCTCATCCTAATCCTAACACTAACCCTAAACCTCACACTTGCCTTAACCCTAATCCTAACCATAACCCTGAACCTCATCATAACCCTAAACCTAAACCTCACCCTCACCCTAAACCTCACCCTAACCATAACCCTAACCATAAGCCTAACTCTAAACCTCATCCTAACACTAACACTAACCCTCAACATCACCCTCATCCTTACCTTAACCTTAACCCTAACTCTAACCCTAAGAATAACCCTAATCCTAAACCTAATCCTAAATCTCACCCTCACTGTAACTCTAACCCTAACACAAACACTTAACCTAACCCTAACCCTGACAATAACCCTAAACCTAAACCTCACCCTAACCCTAACCCTAACACTAACCCTCACCCTAGCACACTCCCTAACCCTAACCCTAAACCTAACCTTCACCCTAACCCTCATTCTAACCCTAAAACTAACCCTCACCCTAAATCTAACCCTCACACTCACCCTCAGCCTCAGACTAACCCTAATCCAAACCTTAATCCTAACTCTAATCCTCACACTCACTCTCACCTTAACCCTAATCCTAATCCCAATCCTAACTCTATCCCTCACCCTCAACCTAACCCTCACCCTCACTCTAACCCTCAACCCAACCCTACCCCTAACACTAACACTAACCCTAAACCTCACCCTAACCCTCACCCTAACCCTAACTCTAACCCTAAACCTCACACTCGCCCGAACCCTAACCCTAACCATAAACCTAAACCTCAGCCTAACCCTAACCCTAAAAATCACCCTCACCCTAAACCTCACCCTAAGCCTAATCCTAAACCTCACCCTCACACTAGACTTCACCCTAACCCTAACCCTTACCTTAACCCTCACCCTAAACATAACCCTCAACGTAACACTAACACTCACACTAATCCTAACCCTAACATTCACCCTCACCTTCACACTAAAACTAACCCTAACCCTCACCCTCACCCTAAACCAAACCCTAACCCTAACGCTCACCCTAACCCTAAGCCTAACCCTAACCCTAACCCTAACCCTCACACTCACCCTCAACCTAAACCTAACCCTAATCCTCACCCTAAACCTCGCCCTTGCCCTCACCCTCAACCGCACAGTAACTCTAACCCTAGCCCTAACAATAACACTAATACTAACCCTAAAGCTTAACTTAACCCTAATCCTATCCCTAACTCTCACCCTCAGCCTCCCCCTACTGCAAATGTCACCATAATCATAACAATAACCATAATCCTGACCCTAACCCTAATCCTAAAATTCACCCTCACCCTAACTCTAATCCTAAACCTAACCCTCACCCTAATCCTAACCATAACCCTCACTGTAACCCTAACCCTCATCCTAAACCTCACCCTAAACCTCACCTTCACCCTATCACTCACCCTAACCCTAAGCCTAACCCTCACACTCATCCTAACCCTAACCCTAACCATCACCCTCACCCTAAACAAAACCCTAACCCTAACCCTCAACCTAACCCTAAGCCTAACTCTAACACTAATCCTAACCCTTCCTCACACTCATGCTCAATCAAAACCTAATCCTAAACCTAACCCTATCCCTAACCCTAACCATCACACTAACCATCACCCTAGCACTCACCCTAACCCTAATCCTAACCGTACACCTAATCCTAACCCTCAACCTAATCCTAACCCTATGCCTCACCCTAACCCTAATCCTAACCCTCACCCTCACCCTAACCCTAACACTAACACTAACTCTAACCTTAAACCTCACCCTCACCCTAACCCTAACTCTAATCCTAAGCCTAAACATAAACCTCACCATAAACCTAACCATAACCCTCACCCTCACCGAAACCGAAACCCTAACCCTAACAATAACCCTAACCCTAACCCTAACCCTCATTCTAACCATAACCCTTACCCTAAACCTAACCCTCAGCCTAACACTTACCCTCACCCTTACACTAACCCTAACCCTAACACTAAACTTCACACTAACCCTAACCATCACCCTAACCCTAAAACTCAACCTAACCCTGTCCCTTACCCTAACCCTAGCCCACACCCGAACACTAAGACTCATCCTCACCCTAAACCTCACACTAACCCTAAAAATAATCCTCAATCTAAAACTCACCCTCATCCTTAACCTAACCCTAACCCTCAACCTAAACCTAACCCTCACCCTTACCGTAATCCTCACTCTCAGCCTAAGCTTAACGTTTACCCTTACAGTAACCCTCACCCTAACCCTCACCCTAAAACTAACCCTCATCCTAACCCTCACTCTGACTGTAACCCTCAGCATCAACATAACCCTAACCCTCACCCTCACCCTCAGACTCAGACTAAACCTAAGCCTAACCCTCACCCTCACCCTAGCCCTCACCCTAAACCTAATCCTAACCCTAAACCTAATACTAACCCTAAAACTAACCATCAACATAACCATCATTCTAAACCTAATCCTCATCCCCAACCTCACCCTCAGCCTAGCCCTAAGCCTAAGCATAAACCTAACCCTAACCCTCACACGCACCCTCACCATAACCCTAATCCTAAACCTAACCCGAACCCTAATCCTAAACCTCAACCTAACCCTCACTCTAACCCTAAACCTAACACTAACCCCCTAAACCTAACCCTCAACCTAACCCACCCCCTAACCCTAATTATAACCCTAAACCTCACCCTCAGCCTAAACCTAACCCTAACCCTAAACCTCACCCTCACCCTCACCCTCACTGTAACTCTAACCCTAACTCAATCCCTCACCCTAACCCTAACCCTAAACCTCACCCTAAACAGAACCCTAACCCTCACCATAACCCTAACGCTCACCCTCCCAGTAACCCTAACCCTAACCTCACCCTAACAGTAAACCTAACCCCAAACCTAAACCTCACCATAATGCTAACCCTAACCCACACCCTCACCCTTGCCCTCATCATAAACCTAATCCTAACCCTAAAACTCATCCTAACCCACACCCTAAACCTAACCCTAAGCCTCAGCTCCACCCTCACCCTCAGAATAACCCGAAGCCTAAGCCTAACACTAACCCTAACCCTCACTCTAACCCTCACGCTAACCCTAATCCTAACCCTAACCCTAACCCTAAACCTAACCCTAACCCTAAATTTAACTCTAAACCTAAACACCACCCTCAACCTAACCCAAAATCTATCACTAACCCTAACCCTCCACTTAACCCTAACCCTAACCCTCACCCTCACCCTCACCGTAACTGTAACCCTAACCCTAACAATAACCCTAACCCTAACACTAACCCTAACCCTAACGAGAACCCTCACCCTAACACTAACCCTCACCCTAAAACTTACCCTCACCCTAAACTAACCCTAATCCTAACACTAACCCTCACACTAACTCTAACCATCACCTTAAACCTAAACCTCAACCTAACCCTATCCCGAACCATCAACCTCACCCTAGCCGTCACCCTAACCCTAACCCTCACATTTACCGTAATCCTCACTCTCAGCCTAAAACTCAACTTGACCCTTACTGTCACCCTCACCCTAACCCTCACCCTAACCCTAATCCTCATACTAACCCTCAGCCTAACCGTAACCCTAGCCATTAAGCTAACACTAAATCTCAACCTCACGCTCAAGCTCAGCCTAAACCTAAGGCTAACCCTAACCCTAACCCTCACACTCACCCTCACCCTCAGCCTAACCCTATCCTAACACTAACACTAACCCTAAACTTCACCCTAACCCTCACCGTAAACCTAAATCTAACCCTAAACCTCACACTCGCCCTAACCCTAACCCAAATCCTAACCCTAAACCTGAGCCTAACCCTAACACTAAACCTCGATCTCAACCTAAACCTCACCCTAACACTTACCCTAAACCTCACCCTCAATGTAGCCCTCACCCTAACCCTACCCATACCCCTAATCCTCATCCTAAACCTCACCCTGACCGTAACCCTAAGTATCATCCTAACCCTAACCCTCACCCACACCCTAACCCTAAAACAAACACTCACACTAACACTAAATCTAAGCCTACACCTCACCCTCACCCTAACCCTAACCCTCAACCTCACCCTCACCCTCAGAATAAACCTAAGCCTAACCTTCACACTCACCTCACCCTCAGTCTAACCCTACCCCTAACACTAACACTAACGCTCAAACTCACCCTAACCCTCACCCTTAACCTAACTCTAACCCTAAACCTCACACTCGCCCTAAACCTAACCCTAACCCTAACCCAAAACCTCAGCCTAACCCTAACACTAAACCTCAGTTTCGAAGTAGCCCTCACCATAACCCTAAACCTAACAGTAACCCTCACACTAAGCGTAACCCTAACACTCACACTAAACCTAACCCTCACCCTCAACATCAGCCTCAGCCTAACCCTAAGCCTAACGCTAAACCTAACCCTAACCCACACACTAACACTCACCCTAACCCTAATCCTAATTCTAACCATAACCATAACCCTCAACGTAACCCTATCACTCACCCTAAACCTAACCCTAACACTAACTCTATCCCTAACACTCACCCTAACCCTAACTCTAACACTCAATCTCACCCTCACCCTAACCCTAACATTAAACCTCAAACTAACCCTAACCCTAAACCTCACCCTAACCCTAGCCAACACCCTAACCCTAATCCTAAACCTAACCCTCACTCTAACCCGAACCCTCACACTCAAACTCACTCTCAGCCTAACCCTAAACCTAAGCCTAACCCACACACTCACCCTCACCCTAACCTTAATAGTAAACCTAACCCTAACTCTAACCGTAACCCTCACACAAACCCACACCCTAACCCTAATCTAACACTAACCCTAACCCTAACCCTCACACTAACCCTCACCCTAAGCCTAAATCTAACCCTAAACCACACCCTCACCCTAACCATAACTCTAACCTAATTCTAACCCAAAAACTCACCCTAACCCTAAACCTAACCCTCACCCTCACCCTCACCGTCAACATAACACCAAACCTAAAATTAACAAAAACCCTAACCCTAACACTAAACCTCACTCTAACTATAACACTCACCCTAAACCTAACCCTCACCCTAACAATTACCCTCACCCTAACACTAACCCTAACCCTAACACTAACCCTCACACTAACCCTAACCCTCACCCTAACCTTAAATCTCAACCTAAACCTAACCTTAACCCTAGCACTCACCCTCACCCTAGCCCTCACCCTAACAATAAACCTAACCCTAACCCTCATCCTAACCCTCACCCTAATCCTAATCCTAACCCTAACCCTCATCCTAACCCTCACCCTAATCCTAAACCTAATCATCACCCGAACCCTAATCCTCACCACCACCCTCACCCTCAGCCTAACGCTAAGCCTCAGCCTAACCTTAACCCTCACCCTCACCCTCACTCTAACCCTAATCCTAAACCTAACCCTAACCCTAACCCTGAACCTCAACCTAACCCTCATCTTAACCCTCCCCCTAACCATACCTCTAACCCTAAACCTCACCCTAACCCTCCCCCTAACCATAAATCTAACCCTAAACCTCACCCTCACCCTAACACTAATCCTCACCCTAACCCTAAATCTAACCAAAACCCTAAACCTAACCCTCACCCTCACCATAACTCTAACCCTAACCTTAACAATAACACTAATCCTAACTCCAAACCTAACCCTAACCCTAATCCTAACCCTAATCCTCACCCTCAGCCTCACCATCACAGCAAAGGTAACCTTAACCATAACAATAACAATAACACAAACCCTAATCCTATCCCTCACCCTCACCCTAATTCTAACCCTAATCGTAACCCTCACCCTCACCCTAACGCTAATCCTAACCCTAACCGTCACACTAACCCTAACCCTCACCCTCACCTTAAACCTAAACCAAATCCTAACCCTCACCCAAACAAGAATTCTAACTCTCACTGTAACCCTAACCCTCACACCTACCTACAAGCTCAACCTAACACTTAGCCTAAGCCTAACCCTAACCCTCACACTCACCCTCACCCTAACCCTAATCCTAACATTAAGCCTATCCCTAAACCTCAACCTAACCCTCACCCTAACCCTAAGACTAACACTAACCCTAACCCTACCCCTCACACTAACCCTCACCCTAAACCTAATTCTAAACTTAACTCTCACCCTCAACCTAACCCTAACACTAAACCTCACCGTAAACCTCACTCTAACCCTAACCCTCACCCTAACACTCACTGTAACTCTAACCCTAACCCTAACAATAACACTAACCCTAACCCTAACCCTAAACCTAACCCTAACCATAAACCTCACACTGAGCCTCACCCTCACCGCAAACATAACCCTAACCATAACACTAACAATAACCCTAACCCTAACCCTAACACTCATCCTCACCCTAAAGTTCACCCTAACCCTAACACTAATCCTCAATCTAACCCTCACCCTCACCCGACCCCTTCCCCAACCCTCACCCTAACCATAACCCTAACCCTTACAGTAACTCTCAACCGCAGCCTAACCCTAACATTTAGCCTTAACGTCACCCCCACCCTAACCATCACCCTAACCCTAACCCTCACCCTCAAAACAGGCCATAATCAAACCCTAGGCCTAAGCCTAACCCTGACCCTAACCCTCACTCTAACCCTAAACCCAACACTCACCCTAAAGGTAACCCTCACCCTCACCCTCACCCAAACTCTAATCCTAATCCTAACCCTAATCCTAACCCTCACACTCACCCTCACCTTAAACCTGATCCTAATCCTAACCCTAACAGTAACCCTCACCCCCACACTAAACCTCACCCTAACACTAATCCTAACAGTAACCCTAACCCTAACCCTAACCATCACCCTAACCCTAAATCTAACCCTAAACCTCACCCTCACCCTAACCCTAACCCTAACCCGAATTCTAAACCTCACTCTCAACCTAAACCTTACCCTAACGCTTAACCTCACCCTAACACTAACACTAACCCTAACACTAACCCTCACACTAACGCTAACCATCACCCTAAACCTAAACTTCACCCTAACCATAACCCTAACCTTCAACTTCACCCTATCCCTCACCCTATCACTAACCCTCATACTCACCCTAAACCTCACACTAACCCTAACACTAAACCTCAATCTAACCCTCACCCTCAACCTAACCCTAACCCGAACTCTCACCCTAAACATAACTCTCACTCTCAGCCTAACCCTCAACTTTACTCTTACTGTAAACCTCATCCTAATGCTCACCCCAATCCTAAACCTCATCCTAACCCTCACCCCTAACCGTAACTCTAACCATCACCCTAAACCTAACCCTCACCCTCACCTTCAGCCTCAGCCTAAACCTAAGCATAAGCCTAAACCTAACCCTTAACCTCACACTCAACCTAGCCCTCACCCTAACCCTAATCCAAACCCTAACCCTCATCCTAACCCTCAACCTAACCAAAACCAGAACCATCTCTCTAAACCTAATCCTCATCCCTACCCTCACCCTCAGCCTAACCCTAACCTAAGCCTAACTCTAACACTAACCCTCACACTCACACAAAACCTCACCCATATCCTAACCCTAACCCTAACTCTAAACTTAAACCTAAACCTAACCCTCACCCTAACCCTAACCCTAACCTTCACCCTCTCCTTAGTCCTAACACTAACCCTCACCCCAAACCTAACCATCACCCTCACTGTAACCCGAACCCTAACGCTACCCCTAATCCTAATCCTAACCCTCACCCTACCCCTAACACTAAACCTCACCCTCAACCAAGCCCTCACCCTAACCCAAATTGTAACCCTAACCCTCATACTAACCCTCACCCTAAGCCTAAAACTAACCCACATCCTAACCCTAAACCAAGTTCTAACCCTCACCCTAACCCTAACCCTGACCCTCACCGTGACACTCACCCTAACCCTCACCCTAAACCTAAACATAACCCTAAACCTCACTGTAACCCTAACACTAACACTCAGCCTCAAACTAGCACTCATCCTAACCCTAATCCTAACCCGGACCCTAATGCTAACCTTCACCTTAACCCTAACCCTCACCTTAAACCTAGACCTAATCCTAATCCTCAACCTAACGCTAACCCTCACCCTCAACATAACCCTAACCCTAACCCTCACCCTATACCTAAACCTAACCCTAACCCTAAACCTCACCCTAACCCTAACCCTCACTCTCATGCTAGCCCTCACCCTAACTCTAATCCTAAACCTAACCCTCATCCTAACCCTCACCCTAACACTAAACCTAACCCTCACCTTAACCCTAACCCTCACCCTCACCCTCAGCCTAAACTTAAGCCTAATCCTAACCCTAACCATAACCCTCACAACCACCCTCAACCAAAACCTAATCCTAAACCTAACCCTATCCCTAACCCTAACCCTCAACCTGACCCTCACCCTAAACCTAACCCTAATACTAACCCTCACACTAACCCTCAACTTAACACTAACTCTAACCCTAAACCGCACCCTCACCCTCACCCTCACCCTCACTGTCACCCTCACCCTCAGCCTATCCCTAAGCCTAAACCTAACCCTAACCCTCATACTCACCCTCACCCTAACCCTAATCCTAATCCTAACCCTAAACCTAACCCTCACACTAACAGTAACCCTCAAGCTAAACCTAACCCTAACACTAACCCTGATCTTGAACCTCAGCCTATCCCAAGCCCTAATGCTAACTCTAACCCTAAACCTTACCCTCACCCTAACCCTAAACCTAAACATCACCCTCATCCTAACCCTCACCCTAACCCTAACCCTAACCCTCACCCTAACCCTCATCCTAACCCTCACCCTAACCCTAAACCTCACTCTAACACTAACCTTAACCCACACCCTCACTCTAGCTCTCACAATAACACTAATCCTAACCCTAATCCTCATCCTCACTCTCACCCTAATCCTAACTGGAACCCTCACCCTAACCATAATCCTAACACTAACCCTCAACCTAACCCTAACCCTCAACCTCACCATAACCCTAACCCTAACCCTCACCCTAAAGTTAAACTTAACCTGAACCCTAACTCTCACCCAAACGCTAAACCTAACCCAAACCCTAACGCTAAATCTCACACTCACCCTCACCCTCAGCTTAACACTAAGCCTAACCCTAAACCTAAGCCTAACCCAAGCACTCAACCTAACACTAAATCTAATCCAAATCCTAACCCTAAAGCTAATCCAGACCCTAACCATCAACTTCATCCAAACCTTCACCTAACTCTAACCCTAACAATCACACTAACCCTCACCTTAACCCTAACACTCACCCTAACCGTAACCGTAACCCTTACCCAAACCCTCACCCTAACCCTTACCCTAACCCTAACCTAAACCTCACCCTAAACCTAAACCTAACCCTCACCCTCATCCTCACACTCACTGTAAATTTAAACCTAACCATAACACTAAAAATAACACTAAACCTAACTCTAACCCTCACACTGACTCTCACCCTCACCGTAACCATAACACTAACCCTAACCCTCACACTAATCCGCACCATAACGCTAACCCTAAACCTAATCCTCACCCTCACCCTAAAGATAACCCTCACCCTCACCCTCACCCTCCGCCTAGCACTAAGCCTAACCCTAACCCAAACCCTAACCCTAATCCTCACACTCAACCTCAGCCTAACCCTAAGCCTAAGCCTAACCCTAACCCTCACCCTCAGCTTAACCGTAAGCCTAAGCCTAACCCTAACAATACCCTCACCCTCACACTAGCCCTCACCATAAACCTAACCATAGCACTAAACCTAACCCTAACACTCACACTAAACCTAACCCTAACCCTAACAATAACCCTAAACCTCACCCTCACCCTAACACTAAACCTAATCCTAACCCTAATCCTAACACTCAACATCACCCTAACCCTCACCCTTAACTTAACCTTAACCCTAAAACTAACCCTAACAATAACCATAACCCTAAACCTAAACTTAAACCTCACCCTCACCGTAACTCTAACCTTAACCCAAACCCTCACACTAACCCTAATCCTGATCATAACCCTAAAGCTAAACCTCACCCTAAACCTAAACGTTAGTGTTAGGCTAACCCTCACCCTAGGACATACACTAACCCTAATTCTAACCCTAACACTCACCCTAACACTCACTCTAACTCTAAACCAAAAACTCAGCATAAATCTAACCCTCACCTTCACATTCAGCCTCAGCCTAACCCTAAGCCTAAAACTAACCCTAACCGTAACTGTTACACTCACAGTCACCATAACCCTAATCCTAACCCTAACACCAACCCTAACCTTAAAACTAACCCTAACCCTAACCCTCAACCTAACCCTCACCCTAACCCTAGCCCTAACCCTATTGCTCATCCTAGCACATAACCTAACGTTAATCCTAACCCTTACTCTCACCATAACCCTCACCCTAACGCTCATTCTAAACATAACCCTAACCCTAACCCTCATCCTCACCCTAACCCTAATCCTAAACCTAACACTAACCCTCACACTCACCCTCACCTTAACCCTAATCCTAATCCTAACCCTTACCCTAACACTCACCCTCACCCTAACCTTCATCCTAACCCTACCCCTAACACTAACACTAACCCTAACCCTCACCCTAACCCTCACCTAACCCTAACTCTAACCCTAACCCTCACCATCGCCCTAACAATAACCCTAACCATAACCCTAAACCACACCCTAACCCTAACGCTAAACCTCATCCTCACCCTAAACCTCACCCTAACCCTAACCCTAAACCTAACTCTAACCCTCACCATAACCATAACCCTCACCTTAACCCTAACATTCACACTAACCCTAACACTCACCCTAACCTTAAGCCTAACCCTAACCCTAAACCTAACCCTCACATTCACCCTCAATCTAAACCTAATCCTAAACCTATCCCATCCCTAACCCTAACCCTCACACTAACCATCACCCTAGCGCTCACCCTTATCCTAATCCTAACCCTACACCTCATCCTAAGCCTCACCCTAACCCTAACCCTAACCCTCACCCTAACCCTAACTTTAACCGTATTGCTCATCCTAGCACATACCCTAATGGTAATCCTAACCCTTACCCTCACCACAAACCTCACCCTAACCCTTACTCTAAACATAACCCTAACCCTAACCCTCACCCTCACCCTAACCCTAATCCTAAACCTAACCCTAACCCTAACCCTAACACTAACCCTCACACTCACCCTCACCTTAACCCTAATCCTAATCCTAACGCTTACCCTAACCCTCACCCTCACCCTAACCTTCATCCTAACCCTACCCCTAACACTAACACTAACCCTAACCCTCACCCTAACCCTCACCTAACCCTAACTCTAACCCTAACCCTCACCATCGCCCTAACAATAACCCTAAACATAACCCTAAACCACACCCTAACCCTAACCCTAAACCTCATCCTCACCCTAAACCTCACCCTAACCCTAACCCTAAACCTAACTCTAACCCTCACCATAACCATAACCCTCACCATAATCTTAACATTCACACTAACCCTAACACTCACCCTAACCCTAAGCCTAACCCTAACCCTAAACCTAACCCTCACATTCACCCTCAATCTAAACCTAATCCTAAATCTATCCCTATCCCTAAGCCTAACCCTCACACTAACCATCACACTAGCGCTCACCCTAACCCTAATCCTAACCCTACACCTCATCCTAAGCCTCACCCTAACCCTAACCCTCACGTCACCCTAGCCCTCACCCTAAACCTAACCCTCATCCTCACCCTAAACCTCGCACTAACCCTAAAACTAATCCTCATTCTTAACCTCAAACTCACCCTAACCTTAACCCTAAAACTCAACCTAACCCTAACCCTCACCCTCACCCTCAGACTCAGCCTAACTCTCAGCCTAACCCTCACCCTCACCCTAGCCCTCACCCTAACCCTAATACTAACCCTAACCATAACCCTAAACCTAACCCTAAACCTAACCATCACCCTAAAGCTAATCCTCATTCCCACCCTCACCCTCAGCCTAACCCTAAGCCTAGGCCTAACCCTAACCCTCACACTCACCCACACCATAACCCTAATCCTAAACCTAACCCGAAACCTAACCCTAAAACTCAACCTAACCCTCACACTAACCCTAACCCCAGCACTAACCCTAACCCCAACCCTCACCCTCACCCTCACCATCACAGTATCCGTAACCCTAAACCTAAACCTAACAATAACCCTAACCTTAACACTAAGCCTAAACCTAACCATAACCCTCACCCTAAGCTTAACCCTCATTCTAACACTTACCCTCACCCTAACAGTAACACTAATCCTAACACTTACCCTCACACTAACCCTAAAAATCACCTTAAACCTAAACCTCAACCTAACTCTATCCCTAACCCTCAACCTCACCCTAGCCCTCACCCTAACCCTAACCCTCATCCTCACCCTAAACCACACACTAACCATAAAACTAATCCTCAATCTAACCCTCAACCTCACCTTAACCCTTACCCTAATCCTCACCCTAACCCTCACCCTAACCCTAATAATCACCTTTACCCTTACAGTCACCCTCAGCCTAACCCTCACCCTAACCCTAACCCTCATGCTAACCCTAAGCCTAACTGTAACCCTAACCATCACGCTAACCCTAAACCTCAACTTCACCCTCAGCCTCAGCCTAACCCTAAATCTAAGCCTGACTGAAACCCTAAACTTCACCCTCACCCTTGTCCTCACCCTAAACCTAATGCTAACCCTAACCCTCATCCTAACACGAACACTAACCCTCACAATAACCCTAACCCTATCCCTAACCCTCATTCTAACCATAACCCTCACCCGAACCCTAACCCGAACAATAACACTTACCCTCACACTAACACTAACCCTAACTCTTACACTAACCTTCACACTAACCCTAACCATCACCCTACCCGTAACACTCACCCTAACCCTAACCCTAACCCTCACCCTCACCCTAACCCTAACCCTCATCCTCACCCTAAACCTCACACTAACCCTAAAACTAATTCTCAATCTAAACCACACCCTCACCCTAACCCTAACTCTAACCCTCACCCTAACACTAACACTCACATTTACCGTAATCCTCACTCTCAGCCTAACCCTCAACTTTACCCTTACTTTCACCCTCACCCTAACCCTCACACTAAACCTCACCCTCACCCTCACCCTCAGCCTAATCCTACGCCTAACCCTAACCCTACCCCTCACAATCACACTCACCCTCAGCCTAACCCTAGCCCTAACACTAACACTAACCATAGACCTCACCCTAACCCTAATTATAACCCTAAACCTCACACTAATCCTCAACAAAAACTAATCCTCACCCCCACCCTCACCCTCAGCCTAAGCCTAAACCTAACCCTAACACTCACCCTCACATTCATCCTAACCCTAATCCCGACCCAAAACCTAAGGCTAACTCTAACCCTAACCCTAAACCCAACCCTAATCCTCACCCCCACTCTCACCCTCAGCCTAACCCTAAGCCCAACACTAAATCTAACCCGAACTCTAAACCTAAACATCACCCTGAACCTAACCCTATCTCCAACCCTAACTCTAAACCTCACCCTAACCCTAACCCTAACCTGGACCCGCAACCTAACCCTCACCGTAACTCTAACACTAACCCTAACAATAACACTAACCCTAACCCTAAACCTCACCCTAATCCTAACCCTCATCCTCACCCTAAACCTCACACTAAAACCTAACCCTAATCCTCAATCTAACCCTCACCCTCACAATAAACCCTAACCCTCAACCTTACACTAACCCTCACCCTAACCCTAACCCTCACCCTTATCTTAACCCTCCCCCTCAGCGTAATACTCAACTTTACACTTACCATCACCCTCACCCTAACCCTCACCCTATCCCTAAACCTCATGCTAACCTTCAACTTAACTGTAACCCTAACCATCACCATAACCCTAACCCTCACCCTCAACGTCACACTCAGCCTAACCCTAAGCCTAAGCCTAACCCTAACGCTCACCCTCACCCTCACTCTAGCCCTCACCCTAACACTAATCCTAACCCTAACCCTCATCCTAACCCTCACCCTAATCGTAACCCTAACCATCACCCAAAAATTAATCCTCACCCCCACCCTCACCCTCAGCCTAACCCTCAGCCTAAGCCGAAGCTTAAACCTAACCCTCACAGTCACCCTCACCTTAACCCTAATCCTAAACCTAACCCCAACCCTAACCCTAAACCTCCAACTATCCCTCATCTTAACCCTCACCGTAAACCTTTCCCTAATCCTAACTCTAACCCTAACCCTAACCCTCCCCCGAAACCTAAACCTCACCCACAAACTAACCCTAACCCTAAACCTCACTGTAAACCTCAACCTAACCCTAACCCTCACCTCACCCTCACTGTAAGTCTAACCCTAACCTTAACAATAACACTAACCCAAACACTAAACCTAAACCTAACCCTAACCATAAACCTCACCCTCAGCCTCACCCTCATCGCAAACTTAACCCTAACCATAACACTAACAATAACCCTAACCCTAACCCTAATCCTCACCCTAAACCTCACCCTAATCCTAACACTAATCCTCAATCTAAACCTCACCCTCACACTACCCCTAGACCTAACCCTCACCCTAACACTAACCCTCAGCCTTACAGTAACTCTCACCCTCAGCCGAACCCTAACATTTATTCTTACCTTCACCACCACCCTAACAATCACGCTAACCCTAACCCTCACCCTAACCCCAACTGTACCCCTAAACCTCACCCTCACCATAACCCTAACTCTAACCCTAACCATAACACTAAACCGCACCATAACCCAGAGTCACCCTCACCCTAACCCTAATCCTAACCCTAACCCTCATCCTAACCCTCAACCTTACCCTAAACCTAACCCTAACCTAAACCTATCCCTCACCTTCAGCCTCAGCCTCAGCCTAACCCTAAGCCTAACTTTAAACCTAACCCTAACCCACACACTCAACCTCACCCTACCCTAATCCTAACCCTAACAGTCCCTCTAACCCTTACCCTCACAATAAACCTCACTCTAACCCTAACCTAAGACTAACCTTAACACTAATCCTCACACTAACCCTCACATTAAGCCTAACTCTAACCCTAAACCTCACCCTCACCCTAACCCTAACCCGGACCCACAACATCACCCTCACCATAACTCTAACCCTAACCCTAACAATAACACTAACCCTAACCCTAACCCTCACCCTAACCCTAACCCTCATCCTCACCCTAAACCTCACACTAAACCTAACCCTAATCCTCAATGTAACCCTCACCCTCACAATAAACCCTAACCCTCACGCTTACCCTAACCCTAACCCTCACCCTTAACTTAACCCTCCCTCTCAGCCTAACCCTCAATTTTACCCTTACCATCATCCTCACTCTAACAATCAACCTACCCCTAAACCTCATGCTAACCTTCAACCTAACTGTAACCCTAACCATCACCATAACCTTAACCCTCACCCTCAACATCACCCTCAGCCTAACCCTAAGCCTAACCCTAACCCTAACCCTCACCCTCACCCTCACTCTAGCCCTCACCCTAACACTAATCCTAACCCTAACCCTCATCCTAACCCTCACCCTAATCGTAACCCTAACCATCACCCAAAAACTAATCCTCACCCCCACCCTCACCCTCAGCCTAACCCTCAGCCTAAGCCGAAGCCTAACCCTAACCCTCACAGTCACCCTAACCCTAATCCTAAACCTAACCCCAACCCTAACCCTAAACCTCCACCTATCCCTCACCTTAACCCTCACCTTAACCCTTTCCCTAATCCTAACTCTAACCCTAACCCTAACCCTCACCCTAACACTCTCTCCCCCTAACACTAACCCTCACACTAACACTAACCATAACCCTAACCCTAAACCTCACCTTTACCCTTACCCTCACCCTCAACCTAGCCCTCAACCTAACGCTAACTCTCATCCTCACCCTAAACCTCACACTAACCCTAACCCTATACCTCACCCTAAGCCGAACCCTCACCCTCACCCTCACCATCACCCTCACCATAACTCTAAACATAAGCTTAACAATAACACTAATCCTAACCCTAAACCTAACCTAACCCTAACCGTAATCCTACCCCTAAACATCACCCTCAGCCTCACCATCACTGCAAAGGTGTCCTTAACCATAACATTAACAATAACCCTAACCCTAACTCTAATCCTAACCCTCACCCTCACCCTAACCCCAATCCTAATGCTAACCCTCACCCTAACCCTAACCCTCACCCTCAACTTAATCCTACCCCAAATCCAAAACCTCACCCTAAACCTAATCCTCACTCTCACCATAACCCAAACACTCACACCTATTTTCACCCTCAAACTAATCCTAAACCTAACCCTAAACCTAACCCTCACACTCACCTCACCCTCACTGTAACACCAACCCTAACCTTAACAATAACACTAACCCAAACCCTAACCCTAAACCTAACCCTAACCATAAACCTCACCCTCAGCCCCACCCACATTGCAAACTTAACCCTAACCATAACACTAACAATAACCCTAACCCTAACCCTAATCCTCACCCTAAACCTCACCCTAATCCTAACACTAATCCTCAATCTAAACCTCACCCTCACAGTAACCCTAAACCTAACCCTCACCCTAACACTAACCCTCAGCCTTACAGTAACTCTCACCCTCAGCCCAACAATAACATTTACTCTTACCTTCACCACCACCCTAACACTCACGCTAACCCTAACCCTCACCCTAACCCTCAACCTAACCCCAACTGTACCCCTAAACCTCACCCTCACCATAACGCTAACTCTAACCCTAACCATAACACTAAACCGCACCATAACCCACAGAGTCATCCTCACCCTAACACTAATCCTAACCCTAACCGTCATCCTAACCCTCAACCTTACCCTAAACCTAACCCTAACATAACCCTATCCCTCAACTTTAGCCTCAGCCTCAGCCTAACCCTAAGCCTAACTTTAAACCTAACCCTAACCCACACACCCAACCTCACCCTAACCCTAATCCTAACCCTAACAGTCCCTCTAACCCTTACCCTCAAAATAAACCTCACCCTAACCCTAACCTAAGACTAACCTTAACACTAATCCTCACACTAACCCTCACATTAAGCCTAACTTTAACCCTAAACCTCACCCTAACCCTAACCCTAACTCTACCCCTAATCCTAAACCTAAACCTCACCCTAACTCTAACCCTAACCCTCACACTCACCCTCACCTTGAATGTAACCCTAAACCTAAAAATCACAATAACCCTAACCCTAAACCTAACCCTAAACCTCACCCTAACTATAACCCTCACCCTAACCCTAACCCACACTCTAACACTTACCCTCACCCTAACACTAACCCAACCATAACACTAACCCGCACACTAAACCTAACCCTCACCCTAACCCTAAAACTCACCATAACCCTAACCTTACCCTCACCCTCACCCTCAGCCTAGCCCTCATCCTAACCCTAATTCTAACCCTAACCCTCACCCTAACCCTAACATCATCCTCACCCTAAACCTCACACTAAACCTAACCCTAATCCTCAATCTAACACTCACACTCACCCTAACCCCTAACCCTCACCATTACCCTAACCCTCATCCTAACCCTAACCCTCACCCTTATCTTTACCCTGACCCTCAGCCTAACCTTCAACTTTACCCTTACCATCACCAACAACCTATCCCTCACCCTATCCCTAAACCTCAGGCTAACCTTCAACCTAACCGTAACCCTAACCTCACCCTAACCCTGACCCTCACCCTCAAACTCACACTCAGCCTAAACATAAGCCTAAGCCTAACACTAACCCTAACCCTCACCCTCAAACTAGCCCTCACCCTAAACCTAACCCTCAACCTAACCCTCCCCCTAACCCTAACTCTAACCTTAAACCTCACCCTAACCCTAACTCTAACCCTAAACCTCACACTCGCCCTAAACCTAAACCTAACTATAACCCTAAACCTCAGCCTAACCCTAACCCTAAACAGCACCCTCACCATAAACTTCACCCTAACCCTAACCCTAAACCTCACACTCAACGTAGCCCTCAACCTAACCCAAAACCTAATCGTAACCGTCACCCTAAACATAACCCTCACTGTAACCCAAAGAATCACACTAAACCTAACCCTCAGCCTCAACCTCACCCTCTGCCTAACCCTAAGCCTAACACTAAAACTAACCTTAACCCACACACTCACCCTCACCCTAACCCTAATCCTAAACCTAAACATAACCATAACATCACCCTAACACTATCACTCACTCTAACCCTAACCCTAACACTAACCCGATCCCTAACCCTCACCCTAACCCTAACTCTAACACTCAACCTCACCCTAAACCTAACACTAAACCTCACCCTAACCCTAAACCTAAACCTCACCCTCACCCTAGCCATCACTCTAACCCTAATCCTAACCATAACCGTCATCATAAATCTCACCCTAACTGTAATCCTAACCCTCATCCTAACCCTAAACTTCACCCTCAACCTCACTCTCAGCTTAACACTTACCCTAAACCTAAACCTAACCCTAACCCACACATTCACCCTAACCCTAACCTAACACCAACCCTAACCCTAACACTCACCCTAAGCCTAAATCTAACCTTAAACCTCACCCTCACCCTAACCATAACACTAACCTAATCCTAATTCTAAACCTCACCCTAACCCTAACCCTAACCCTCACCCTCACCCTCACCCTCACCATAAACATAACCCTAAACCTAAAATTAACAAAAACCCTAACCCTAACACTAACCCTCACCCTAACTATAACCCTCAACCTAACACTTACCCTCACCCTAACACTAACCTTAACCCTAACGCTAAACCTCACACTAACCCTAACCCTCACCCTAACCCTAGCCCTCACCCTATTCCTAATTCGATCCCTTACCCTCAACTAACCCTAACCCTCATGTTCACCCTAAACCACAAACTAACCCAAACCCTAATCCTCAATCTAAGCCTCACCCTCACCCTAATCCCTAACCCTCACCCTTACCCTAACCCTCACCCTAACCGTAACCCTCACCCTTATCTTAACCCTGACCCTCAGCCTAACCCTCAACTTTAAACTGACCATCACCCACACCCTAACCCTCACCGTATCCCTAAACAGCATCCTAACTTTCAACTAACCATAACCCTAACCATCACCCTAGCCCTAATTCTAACACTAACCCTAACCCTAAACCTGAATCTAACCCTCCCCCTAACCCTAACAGTAAACTTAACCCTAACACTAACACTCACACTAACCCTAAACCTCACCCTAAGCCTAAACCTCACCCTAACCCAAAACCTAACCCTCAACCTCACCCTAGCCTTCACCCTAAACCTAATCCTAACCCTAACCCTGATCCTATCCCTCACCTTCATCCTAACCCTAACCATCACCCAAACACTAAGCCTCACCCTCATCCTCACACTCAGCCTAAGCCTAAACCTAACCCTAACACTCACACTCACCCTCACTCTAACCCTAATCCTAAACCTAACCCTAACCCTAACGCTAAACCTCAACCTATCCCTCATACTAACCCTAACCCTCACAGTAACCAGAACCCTAATGCTGACCCTAACCCTCCCCCTAATCCTAACACTAACCCTAACCCTCACCCTAACTCTAACCCTCACCCTAACCCTAAACCTCACCCTAAACCTAAGCTTAACACTCACCCTCACCATAATCCCAAACCTAAGCCTAAGCCTAATTCTAACCCTAACACTCACATTCACACTCACCCTAAACCTAATCCTAACCCTAAACCTATCCCTAAACCTCAACCTAACCCTCACCCTCACCCTAAGAATAACACTAACCCACAACCTAATCCTAACCCTAAACCTCACCCTAAAACTCACCCTAACCCTAACCTTCACCCTCACCTTCACCCTAACCGTAACTCTAACCTTAACCCTAACAACAACACTAACACTAACCCTAACTCTAAACCTACCCCTAACCATAAACCTCACCCTCAGCCTCACCCTCACTGCAAAATTAATTCTAACCATAACACTAACAATAACCCTAACCCTAACCCTAACCCGAACTCTAATCCTAACCCTAACCCTAAACCTAATCCTCACCCCCACGCTCACCCTCAGCCTAAACCTAAGCCAAACGCTAAAAATAACCCTAATTCTAACCCTAAACCTTACCCTCACCCTAACCCTATCTCTAACACTAACCCTAAACCTCACCTAACCCTAACCCTAATCCTCAACCCCACCCTCTCACTATTAGCCTAACCCTAACCCTAAAACTAATCCTAATCCTCACCATCACCCTCACTCTAAACCAAACCCTCACCCAAACCCTAACCCTATGCCTAACTCTAACCCTAAGCCTAACCATCACACTCACCCTCAACCTAACCCTAATCCTAAACCTAACCCTATCCCTATCCCTCACACTAAACTTCACACCAGCGGTCAACCTAACCCTCATCCTAACCCTAACCCTCATCCTAACCCTCAATCTAACCCTAACTCTAACACTCACCCTAACCCTAATCCTCACCCTCAACCTCACCCTCAGCCTAACCCTAAGCCTAACACTAAACCTAACCCTAACCCAAACACTCACACTCACCATAACCCTAATACTAATGCTAACTATCACTCTAACCCTAACTCTCAAACTAACCCTCACCCTAACCCTAACCTAACACTAACCCTAACCCTAACCCTCACACTAACACTCACCCTAAGCCTAACTCTAACCCGAAACCTCACCCTCACACTAACCCTAAATCTAACCCTAATCCTAACCCTAAATCTGACCCTAACCCTAATCCTAAACCTAACCCTCACCCTCACCCTCACCCTCAATGTAACCCTAAACCTAACAATAACAATAACCCTAACCTTAACCCTCACCCTAACTATAAACCTCATCCGAACCCTAACCCTCACCCTAACACTTACCCTCACCCTAACACTAACCTTAACCCTAACACTAACCGTCACACTAACCTTAAACCTCACCCTAATCCTGAAACTCATCCTAACCCTAACACTAACCCTAACCCTCATCCTCTCCCTAGCTCTCAACCTAAACATTATTCTAACCTTAACCCTCATCATAACCCTAACCCTCATCCTCATCATAAACCTAACCCTAAACCTCAATCTAACCCTCACCCTCAGCATAACCCCTAACCCTCACTCTTACCCTAAGCCTCACCCTAACCCTAACACTCACCCTTATTTTAATTCTTACTCTCAGCCTAACCCTCAACTATACCCTTACCATCACCCTCACTCTAACCCTCACCATATCACTAAATATCATGCTAACCTTCAACCTAACGGTAACACTAACCATCACCCTAACCATAACCCTCATCCTCAACCTCTACCTCAGCCTAACCCTAAGCCTAAGGCTAACCCTAACCCTAATGCTCACCCTTACCCTAGCCCTCACCCTAACCCTAATCCTAACCCTAACCTTCATCCTAACCCTCACCCTAATCCTAACACTAACCATCACCCGAACCCTAAACCTCACCCCCACCCTCGTCCTCATCCTAACCCTAAGCCTAAGCCTAAGCCTACCCTAACACTCACACTCACCCTCACCCTAACCCTAATCCTAAACCTAACCCTAACCCTAACCCTAACCCTCTCCTTAACCTTCCCCCTAACCCTAACTCTAACCCTAAATCTCACCCTCACCCTAAACCTAATCCTCATCCTAACCCTAAACCGTCACCTAACCCTAAACCTAAGCCTCACCCTCACCCTCACCCTAACCCTCACCATAACTCTATCCCTAACCTTAACAAAAACACTAATCCTAACCCTAAACATAACCCTAACCCTAATCCTAATCCTAAACCTCACCCTCAGCCTCACCATCACTGCAAAGGTAACCTTAACCATAACACTAAAAATAAGCCTAACCCTAATCCAAACACTCACCCTCACCCTAATCCTAATCCTAACCCTAACCATCACCCTAACCCTAACCCTCACCCTCACCTTAATCCGAACCCAAATCTTAACCCTCACCCTAACTGTAATCCTCACCCTCACTGTAACCATAACCCTCACACCTACCTTCACCTTCAACCTAAACCTAAGCATAAACCTAAACCTAACCCTCACACTCATGCTCACCCAAACCCTAATTCTAACCCTAAGCCTATCCCTAAACCTCAACCTAACCCTCACCCTCACCCTAACACTAACTCTAACCCTAACCCTACCTCTCACACTATCCCTCACAATAAACCAAATTCAAACTCTAAAACTCACCCTCAACCTAACCCTAACCCTAAACCTCACCGTAAACTTCACCCTAAACCTAACCCTCACCCTCACCCTCACTGTAAATCTAACCCTAACCCTAAAAATAATACTAACCCTAACCCTAACCCTAAACCTAAACATAACCATAAACCTCACCCTCAGCCTCACCCTCACTGCAAACTTAACTGTAACCATAACACTAACAATAACCCTAACCCTAACCTTTACACTCATCCTCACCCTAAACCTCACCTTAACACTAATCCTCAATCTTACCCTCACCCTCACACTACCCCTAACCCTAACCCGCACCATAACCGTAACCCTAATCCTCACATTTACATTAATCCTCACTCTCAGCCTAACCCTCAACTTTACCCTTACTGTCACCCTCACCCTAACCCTCACACTAACTCTCACCCTAATGCTAACCCTCTCCCTGACCATAACCCTAAGTATCACCCTAACGCTAACCCTCACCCACACCCTAACTTTAACACTAACCCTCACACTAACCCTCACCCTAACCCTAACACTCACCCTAACTCTCACACTCACCCTAACCCAAATCCTAACCCTCACCCTCACCCTAGCCCTCACCCTAACCCTAATTCTAACCCTTACCCTCACCTAACCCTAACCCTCATCCTCACCCTAAACAACAACACTAACCCTAACCCTACTCCTCAATCTAACCCTCACCCTAATACCTAACCCTCAACCTTAACCTATCCCTCACCCTAACCGTAACCCTCACACTTATCCTAACCCTCACCCTCAGCGTAACCCTCAAATTTACCCTTACCATCACCCTTACCCTAACCCTCACCCTATCCCTAAACCTCATCTTAACTTTCAAGCTAACCGTAACCCTAACCATCACCCTAACCCTAACCCTAACACTAACCCTAACCCTAAGCCTGACCCTAACACTCCCCCTAAACGTAACACTAAACATAAACCTAACACTAACACTCACACTAACCTTAACCCTCACCTTAATCCTAAACCTCACTCTAACTCTAACCCTCACTCTCACCCTAGACCTCACCCTAACCCTCACCCTAAACCTAACCCTAACCATCACACGAAAACGAATCCTGACCCACACCCTCACCTTCAGCCTAAGCCTAAGCCTAACCCTAACACTCACCCTCACCTTAACCCTAACCCTTAAACTAACTATAACCCTAATATTAACCCTAACCCTAAACCTGACCCTAACCTTCCCCCTAACCCTAACACTAAACCAACCCTAACACTAACACACTAACCCTAAACCACACCCTAACCCTAAACCTCAATCTAACCCTAACCCTAACACTCACCCTCATCCTAATTCTAACCATAAGCCTAAGCCTAAACCTAATCCTAAACCTCACATTCACCCTCACCCTAACCCTAATCGTAAACCTAACCCTATCCCTAAACCTCAACCTAACCCTCACCCTCACCCTAAGACTAACACTAACCCTAAACCTAACCCTCACCCTAACCCTCCCACTAACCCTCACTCTAAACCTAAAACTCACCCTCAACCTAAATCTAACCCTAAATCTCACCCTAACCCTAACCCTCACCCTCACGCTCACTGTCACCGTAACTGTAACCCTAACACTAACACTAAAACTAACATTAAACCTAACCCTAAAGCTAACCCTAACCATAAACCTCACCCTCAGCCTCACCCTCACTGCAAACTTAACTTTAGACATAACACGAACAATAACCCTAACCCTAACCCTAACCCTAAATCTAACCCTAACCCTAACCCTATCCCTAATCCTTACCCCCACTCTCACCCTCAGCCTAACCCTAAGCCCAACCCTAACACTAACCCTAACTCTAACCCTAAACATCACCCTCACCCTAACCTTATCTCCAAGCCGAACTCTAAACCTCACCCAAACCCTAACCCTAACCCTCACCCACAAACTCAGCCTCACAGTAACTCTAACCCTAACCCTAACAATAACACTAACCCTAAACCTAACCATCACCCTAACCCTAATCCTCACCCCCACCCTCACCCTCAGCCTAACCCTAACAGTAACACTAACACTAACACTAATCCTCACCCTACCCCTCACCCTAAACCAAACCCTAACCCTAAACCTAACCCTAACCCTAAGCCTAACCCTAACTCTAACCCTAAAACTCACACTGACCCTCAACCTAACCCTAATCCTAAACCTAACCCTATCCCTAACCCTAAGCCTCACACTAACCCTAACCCTCACCCTCAACCTCAGCCTCAGCCTAACACGACGCAAAAATCTAAACCTAACCCTAACCCACACACTGACCCTCACACTAACCCTAATCCTAACCCTAACCCTCATCCTAACCCTCAAACTTACCCTAAACCTAACCCTCACCTAACCCTCACCCTCACATTCAACCTCAGCCTCAACCTAACCCTAAGCTTAACTCTAAACCTAACCCTAACCCAAACACTCAACCTCACCCTAACCCTAATCCTAACCCTAACCCTCCCTCTAACCCTAACGCTCACACTAACCCTCACCCTAACCCTAACCTAACACTAACCCTAACCCTAATCCTCACACTAACCCTCACGCTAAGCCTAACTCGAACCCAAAACCTCACCCTCACCATAACTCTACACGTAATACTAAACCTAAACCTCACCCTAACTCTAACCCTAACACTCACCCTCACCCTCACCCTCAATGTAACTATAAACCTAACAATAACAATATACCTAAACCTAACCCTAACCCTCACCCTAACACTTACCCTCACTCTAACACTAACCCTAACCATAACACTAACCCTCACACTAACCCTAACCCTCACCCTAACCCTAAAATTCACTCTAACCCCAACCTAACCCTAACCCTCACCCTCACCCTAGCCCTCATCCTAACCCTAATTCTAACCCTAACCCTCACCCTAACCTTAAACCTCATCATCACCCTAAACCTCACACTAACCCTAACCCTAATCCTCAATCTAACCCTCACCCTCACCCCAACCCCTAACCCTCAACCTTACCTTAACCCTCACCCTAACCCTAACCCTCACCCTTATCTTTACCCTGACCCTCAGCGTAATCCTCAACATTACCCTTACCATCACCCTCACCTTAACCCTCACCCTATCCCTAAAACCCATGCTAACCTTCAACCTAACCGTAACCCTAACCTCACCCTAACCCTAACCTCACCCTCAACCTCACCCTCAGCCTAAACATAAGCCTAAGCCTAACACTAACCCTTACCCTCACCCTCAACCTAGCCCTCACCCTAAACCTAACCCTCACCCTAACCCTCCCCCTAACCCTAACTCTAACAGTAAACCTCACCCTAACCCTCACCGTAACCCTAAATCTAACCCTAAACCTCACACTCACCCTACCCCTAACCCTAAATATAACCCTAAACCTCAGCCTAACCCTATACCTAAACCTCACCCTCACCATAAACTTTACCCTAAAGCTAACCCTAAACCTCACCCTCAACGTAGCCCTCAACCTAACCCTAAACCTAACCGTAACCGTCACCCTAAACATAACCCTCACTGTAACCCAAACACTCACACTAAACCTAACCCTCAGCCTCAACCTCACCCTCAGCCTAACCCTAAGCCTAACACTATACCTAACATTAACCCACACACTAACCCTAACCGTAACCCTAATCCTAATCCTAACCATAACCATAACCCTCACCCTAACCCTATCACTCACCCTAACCCTAAACCTAACACTAACCAGATCCCTAACCCTCACTCTAACCCTAACTCTAACACTCAACCTCACCCTCACCATAACCCTAACACTAAACCTCACCCTAATCCTAACCCTAAACCTCACCCTCACCCTAGCCATCACCTAACCCTCATCCTAACCCTCACCCTAACCGAAATCCGTACCCTCACCCTAACCCTAACCCTCACCCTCAACCTCACTCTCAGCCAAAAACTAAGCCTAACCCTAAACCTAATCCTAACCCACACACTCACCCTAACCCTAACCTAATATTAACCCTAACCCTAACCCTCACTGTCACCCTCAACATAACCCTAAACCTAAAATTAACACAAACCCTAACCCTAACCCTCACCCTAACTATAACCCTCACCCTAACCCTAACCCTCAACCTAACACTTACCCTCACCCTAACACTAACACTAACACTAACCCTAATACTAACCCTCACACTAACCCTAACACTCACCCTAAGCCTCACCCTCACCCTAACGCTAACACTAACTCTAACCCTCACCCTGATCCTAGCCCTCACCGTAACCCTAATTCTAACCCTTACCCTCACCTAACCCTAACCCTCATCCTCACCCTAAAACAGACACTAACCCTAACCCTAATCCTCAATCTAACCCTCACCCTCACCATAACCCCTAACCCTCACCCTTATCTTAACCCTCACCCTCAGCCTAACCCTCAACTTCAACCTTACCATCACCCTCACCGTAAACCTCACCCTATCCCTAAACATCCTAACCTTCAAGCTAACCATAACCCCAACCATCACCCTAACCCTAATCCTAACACTAACCCTAAACTTAACCCTGACCCTAATCCTCCCCCTAACCCTAACACTAAACTTAACCCTAACACTAACACTCACAATAGCCCTAACCCTCATCCTAAGCCTAAACCTCACCCTAACACTAAACCTAACCCTCACCCTCACCCTAGCCTTCACCTTAACCCTAATCCTAACCCTAACCCTCATCCTAACCCTCACCCTCATCCTAACCCTAACCATCACCCAAACTCTAAGCCTCACCCTCACCCTCACCCTCAGCCTAAGCCTAAACCTAACCCTAACACTAACAAATACCCTCAACCTAACCATATTCCTAAACCTAACCCTAACCCTAACCCTAAACCTCAACTAAACCCTCACCCTAACCATAACTTTCACACTAACCCTAACCCTAACTCTGACCCTAACCCTCCCCCTAACCCTACCACTAAACCTAACCCTACACTAACACTCACACTAACCCTAACCCTCAACCTAAACCTAAACCTCACCCTAATCCAAAGCCTAACACTCACCCTCACCATAATCATAAACCTAAGCCTAAGCCTAACCCTAACCCTAACGCTCACATTCACCCTCACCCTAACCCTAATCCTAACCCTTAACTTATCCCTAAACCTCAACCTAAACCTCACGCTCACCCTAAGACTAACAATAACCCTAAACCTAACCCTCACCCTAACCCTCCCACTAACCCTCACTCTAAACCTAAACCTCACACCTAACCTAACCCTAACCCTCAACCTCACCCTAAACCTCACCCTAACCGTAACCCTCACCCTCACCATAACTCTAACCCTAACCCTAAAAATAACACTAACACTAACCCTAATCCTAAACCTAAACCTAACCATAAACCTCACCCTCAGCCTCACCCTCACTGCAAACTAAACCTAACCATAACACTAACAATAACCCTAACCCTAAGCCTAACCCGAACTCTAACACTAACCCTAACGCTAATCCTAATCCTCACACCCACCCTCAACCTCAGCCTAACGGTAAGCGTAACCCTAACACTAACCCGAACTCTAACCCTAAACCTCACCCTCACCTTAACCCTATCTGTAACACTAACCCTAAACCTCACCTAACCCTAACCCTAAAACTCACACGTACCCTCACCCTCACCCTCACCTTAACTCTAACCCTAACACTAACAATAACACTAATCCTAACCCTAACCATCACCCTAACCCAAATCCTCACCCCACCCTCACCCTTAGCCTAACCCTAACACTAACACTAACACTAACTCTAATTCTTACCCTCAACCTCACTCTAAATCAAACCCTAACCATAACCCTAACCCTAATCCTAACCCTAACACTAAGCCTAACCCTCACACTCACCCAAAACCTAACCCTAATCTTAAACCTAACCCTATCCCTAACCCTAAACCTCACACTAACCATCACCCCAGCGCTCAACCTAACACTAATCGTAACACTAACCCTCATCCTAACCCTCAATCTAACCCTAACTCTAACTCTCACCCTAACCATAACCCTCACCCTCAACCTCACCCTCAGCCTAACCCTAAGCCTAACATTAAACTTAAGACTAACCCACACACTCAACCTCACCCTAACCCTAATACTACCCCTAATTATCATTCTAAACCTAACCCTCACCCTAACACTAACCTAACACTTACCCTAACCCTAACCCTCACACTAACACTCAACCGAAGCCTAATTCTAACCCTAAACCTCACCCTCACCCTAACCCTAACTCTAACACTAATCCTAACCCTAAATCTCACCCTAATCCTAACCCTAAACCTAACCCTCACTGTCACCCTCACCCTCAACCTAACTCTAAACCTAACAATAACAATAACCCTAACCCTAACCCTCACCCTAACTATAACCCTCAAACTAAACTTAACCCTCACCATAACCCCTAACCCACACCCTTACCCTAAGCCTCACCCTAACCCTAACCCTCACCCTTATCTTAATTCTCACAGTCAGCCTAACCTTCAACTTTGCCCTTACCATCACCCTCACTCTAACCCTCACCCTATCCCTAAACCTCATGCTAATCTTCAACTTAACCTTAACCCTAACCATTACCCTTAACTTAACCCTTACCCTCAACGTCACTATCAGCCTAACCCTAAACCTAACCCTAACCCTAACCCTCAACCTCACCCTAGCCCTCACCCTAACCCTAATCCTAACCCTAACCCTCATCCTAACCCTCACCTTAATCCTCACCCTAATAATCACTCGAACACTAATCCTCACCCCCACCCTCATCCTCAGCCTAACCCTAAGCCTAAGCCTAAGCCTAACCCTAACACTCACACTCACCCTCAACCTAACCCTACTCCTAAACCTAACCCTAACCCAAACCCTAATACTCACCCTAACCCTCCCCCGAACCCTCACTCTAACCCTAAACCTAACCCTCACCAAAACCCTAATCCTCACCCTAACCCTAAAGCTCACCCTAACCCTAACCCTAACGCTCACCCTCACCCTCACCATAACTCTAACCCTAACCTTAACAAAATCACTAATCCTAACCCTAAACCTAACCCTAACCCTAATCCTAAACCTAACCCTCACCCTCAGCCTCACCATCACTGCAAAGGTAACCTTAACCATAACACTAACAATAACCCTAACCATAATCCAAACACTCACCTTCACCCTAATCCTAATCCTAAACCTAAAACTCACCCTAACCCTAACCCTCACCCTCACCTTAATCCTAACCCAAATTCTAACCCTCACCCTAACCCTAATCCTCACCCTCACCCTAACCATAACGCTCACACCTACCTTCACCCTTAACCTAACCCTGAGTCTAAGCCTAAACCTAACTCTCACACTTATCCTCAACCAAAACCTAATCCTAAACCTAAACCTATCCCTAAAGCTCAACCTAACCCTCACCCTCACCTTAAGACTAACTCTAACCCTAACCCTATCTCTCATCCTAACCCTCCCCATAAACATAATTCTAACTCTAAACCTCACGCTCAACCTAACACTAACCCTAAACCTCACGGTAAACCTCACCCTAACCCTAATCCTCACCCTCATCCTCACTGTAAATCTAACCCTAACCCTAAAAATAATACTAACCCTAACCCTAAACCTAAACCTAACCCTAACTATAAACGTCACCCTCAGCCTCACCCTCACTGCAAACTTAACTGCAACCATAACACAAAAAATAACCCTAACCCTAACCCTCATCCTCACCCTATACCTCACCCTAGCATTAATACTCAATCTTACACTCACCCTCACCCTACCTCTAACCCTAACCCTCACACTCACCTTAACCTTAACCCTCACATTTACCATAATCCTCACTCTCAGCCAAACCCTCAACTTTACCCTTACTGTCCCCCTCACCCTAACCCTCACACTAACTCTCACCCTCATGCTAACCCTCTCCCTGACCGTAACCCTAAGCATGACCCTAAACCTAACCCTCAACCACACCCTAACTTTAACACTAACCCTCACACTAACCTTCACCCTAACCCTAACACTAATCCTAACCCTCACACTCGCCCTCACCCTAAACCTAACCCACACCCTCAACCTAACCCTAAGCCAAACCCTTACCTTAACCTCACACTCATCCTCACCCTAACCCTAATCCTAATCCTAAACATAACCATAACCCTCACCCTAACCCTAACACTCATCCTAACCCTAACACTAACCCTAACCCTAACCCTCAACCTAACGCCAACCCTCAGCCTTATCTTAATTCTCACCCTCAGCCTAACACTCAACTTTACCCTAACCATCACCCTCACGCTAACCCTCACCCTATCCCTAAACCTCATGCTAACCTTCAACCTAACCGTATCCCTAAACATCACCCTAAACTTAACACTCACACTCAACCTCACCCTCAGCCTAACCCTAAGCCTAAGCCTAACCCTAACCCCCCCTCCCCCTAGCTTTAACCCTAACCCTAATCCTAACACTAACCCTCATCCTAACAGTCACCCTAATCCTAAACCTAACAATCAACCGAACCCTAATCCTCACCCCCACCCTCATCCTCAGCCTAACCCTAAACCTAAGAATAAGCCTAACCCTAACCCTCACAGTCACCCTCACCCTAACCCTATTCCTAAACTTAACCCTAACCCTAACCCTAACCCTCACCCTAGCCCTCTGTCTAAACCTAACTCTAACCCTAAACCTCACCCTCACCCTAACCCTAATCCTCACCCTAACCCTAAACCACACCCTAACCCTAACCCTAACCCTCACCCTCACCCTAACACTAACCATGAGTCTAACCCTAACCTTAACAAAAACACTAATCCTAACCCTAAACCTAACCCTATCCCTAATCCTAACCCTAACCCTCCCACGAACCCTCACTCTAACCATAAACCTCACGCTCAACCTAATCCTAACCCTAAACGTCACCCTAAACCTCAACCTAACCCTAAGACTCACTCTCACCGTAACTCTAACCCTAACCCTAAACCTAACACTAACACTAACAATAACCCTAACCCAAAACCTAACCCTAACCATAAACCTCACCCTCAGCCTCACCCTCACTGCAAACTTAACCCTAAACATAACACTAACAATAACCCTAACCCTAACCATAAACCTAACTCTAACCCTAACCTTAACCGTATCCCTAATACTCACCCCCACTCTCACCCTCAGCCTAAACCTAAGCCCAACCCTAACACTAACCCAAACTCTAACCCTAAACATCACCCTCACCCTAATCCTATTTCCAACCCTAACTTTAAACCTCACCCTAACACTAACCCTAAACCTCACCCAGAACCTCACCCTCACCGTAACTCTAACCCTAACCCTAACAATAACACTAAACCTAACTCTAACCATCACCCTAACACTAATCCTCACCGCCACCCTCACCCTCAGCCTAACCCTAAACCTAACACTAACACTAACTCTAATCCTCACCCTCACCCTAATCCTAAACCTAACCCTAACCCTCACCCTAACCCTAACCCTCACCCTCACCTTAATCCTAACCCAAATCCTAACCGTCACTGTAACCCTAATCCTCACCTTCACCGTAACCATAACCCTCAAACCTACCTTCACACTCAACCTAAACCTAAGCCTAATCCTAAACCTAACCCTCACACTCAACCCCACCATAACCCTAATCCTAACCCTAAGCCTATCCCTAAACCTCAACCTAACCCTCAACCTCACCCTAAGACTAACACTAACCCTAAACCTACCTCTCACCCTAACCCTCCCCATAAACCTAATTCTAAATCTAAACCTCACCCTCAACGTAACACTAACCCTAAACCTCACGGTAAACCTCACCCTAACCCTAACCCTCACCCTCACCCTCACTGTAAATCTAACCCTAACCCTAAAAATAATACTAACCCTAACCCTAACCTAAATCTAACCCTCACCATAAACCTCACTCTCAGCCTCACCCTCACTGCAAACTTAACAATAACCATAGCACTAACAAAAACCCTAACCCAAACCCTCATCCTTACCCTAAACTTCACCCTAATACTAATCCTCAATCTTACACTCACCATCACCCTACCCCTACACCTAACCCTCACCCTAACCCTAACCCAAACCCTTACAGTAACTCTCACCCTCAGCCTAACCCTAAAGTTTACCTTTACTGTCACCCCCACCCTAAACCTCACCCTAACCCTAACCCTCAGGCTAACCCTCACCCTAAGCCCAACTCTAACCCTAGACCTCACCCTCACCCTAACCGTTACCCTAACACTAAAACTCATCATACCCCTAACCCTAACCCTCACCATAACCCTAACCTAACCCTCACCCTAACCCTAACCCTCTCCCTCACCATCACCCCCAGCCTAAACCTAAGGCTAACCCTAACACTAACCCTAACCCTCACACTCACCCTCACCCTAACCCTAACCCTCACGCTCACCCTCACCCTCAGGCTAACCCTAAGCCTAACCCTTACCCTCACCCTCACACTCACCCTAACCCTACCATAATCCTAATCCTAACCATCACCATAACACTCACCCTAACCCTAACACTCACCCTAACCCTAACGCTAACACTAACCCTAATCCTAACCCTCAACCTAACCCGAACTCTAACACTAAACCTCACCCTCACACTAACCCTAACCCTAAACCTCATCCTAACCCTAACACTAAACCTCACGCTCACCCTAGCCCTCACTCTAACCCTAATCCTAACCCTAAACTTCATCCTAACCCTCACACTAACCCTAATCCTAACCCTCAAACTAACCGTAACCATCACCCTAAACCTCACCCTCAGCCTAACCCCAAGCCTACCCCTAAACCTAACCCTAAACCACACACTCAACCACACCATAACCCTAAACCTAACCCTAACATAACACTAATCCTAACCGTAACCATAACACTTACCCTAACCCTAAGATAAATCTAACCCTAAACCTCACCCTAAACCTAACCCTAAACCTCACCCTCACCCTCACCCTCAACATAAACCTAAACCTAAAATTAACAATAACCCTAACCCTAACCCTTAGCCTCACCCTAACTATAACCCTCACCCTCACCCTAACCCTCTCCCTAACACTTACCCTCACCCTAACACTAACCCTAACCCTAACACTAACCCTCACACTAACCCTAACCCTCACCCTAAGCCTAAACCTCACCTTACCCCTAAACCTAACACTCACCCTCACCCTAGTCCTCACCATAACCCTAATTCTAACACTTAACTTCACCTAAGCCTAACCCTCATCCTCACCCTAAACCACACACTAACCCTAACCCTAATCCTCAATCTAACCCTCAGCCGCACCTTAATCCCTAACCCTCACCCTTACTCTAACCCTCACCCTAACCGTAACCCTCACACTTATCCTAACCCTCACCCAAAGCTTAACCCTCAAATTTACCCTTACCATCACACTTACCCTAACCCTCACCCTATCCCTAAACCTCATCCTAACCTTCAAGCTAACCGTAAGCCTAACCATCACCTTAACCATAACCCTAACACTAACCCTAACCCTAACCCTGACCCTAACCCTCCCCCTAACCCTAACTCTAAACCTAAACCTAACACTAACACTCACACTAACCCTAACCCTCACCTTAACCCTAAACCTCACCCTAACCCTAACCCTAAACCTCAGTCTCACCCTAGCCCTCACCCTAAGCCTAATCCCAACTCTAACCCTCATCCTAACCCTCACCCTAATCCTAAGCCTAACCATCACCTGAAAACTAATCCTCACCCCCACCCTCACCCTCAGCCTAAGCCTAACCCTAACTCTAACACTCACCCTCACCTTCACCCTAACCCTAACCCTAATCCCTAACCTAACCATAACCCTAACTCTAACCCTACCCTAAACCCAACCCTAATCCTCACCCCCACTCTCACCCTCAGCCTAACCCTAAGCCCAACCCTAACACTAACCTGAAATCTAACCCTAAACCTCACCCTCAACCTAACCCTATCTCCAAACCTAACTCTAAACCTCACCCTAACCGTAACCCTAACCAGGACCCGCAACCTCACCCTCACCGTAAATCTATTCCTTAACCTAACAATAACACTAAACCTAACACTAACCCTCAACCTAACCCTAACGCTCATCCTCACCCTAAACCTCACACTGAACCTAACCCTAATCCTCAATCTAACCCTCACTCTCACCCTTACCCTAACCCTCACCCTAACCCTAACCCTCACCGTTATCTTAATTCTCACCCTCAGCCTAACCCTCAACTTTACCCTTACCATCACCCTCACTCTATCCCTCAACCTATCCCTAAACCTCATGCTAAACTTCAACCTAACCGTAACCCTAAACATCACCCTAACCTTAACCCTCACCCTCAACCTCACCCTCAGCCTAACCCTAAACTTAAGCCTAAACCTAACCCTAACCCTCACCCTCACCATAGCCCTCAGCCTAACCCTAATAATAACCCTAACCCTCATCCTAACCCTCACCCAAATCCTATCCCTAACCAACACCCAAACCATAATCCTCAACCCCACCCTCATCCTCAGTATATCCTTAAGGTTAAGCTTAAGCCTAACCCTAACCCTCACACTCACCCTCACCCTAACCCTAATCCTAAACCTAACCCTAACCCTAACCCTAACCCTCACCCTAACCCTCCCCCTAACCCTCACTCTAACCCTAAACCTCACCCTCACCCTAACCCTAATCCTCACACTAACCCTAAACTCACCCTAACTCTAACCCTCACCCTCACTCTCACCCTCACCATAACTCTAACCCTAACTATAACAAAAACACTAATACTAAGCCAAAACCTAACCCTCACTCTAATCCTAAACCTAACCCTCATCCTCAGCCTCACCATCACTGCAAAGGTAACCTTAGCCATAACACTAACAATAACCCTAACCCTAATCCTAACCCTCACCCTCACCCTCACCCTAATCCTAATCCTAACCCTAACACTCACCCTAATCCTAACCCTCACCCTCACCTTAATCCTAACCCAAATCCTAACCCTCACCCTAACCCTAATCCTCACCCTCACCGTAACCATAACCCTCCCACCTACCTTCACCCTCAACCTAATCCTAAGCCTAAGCCTAAACCTAACCCTCACACTAACCCTCACCCTAAAACTAACACTAACCCTAACCCTCACACTCACCCACACTCTAAACCTAACCCTCACCCTCAACCTAATCCTAAGCCTAAAGCTTACCCTAACCCTCACACTCACCCTCACCCTAACCCTAATCCTAATCCTAACCATAACCATAACCTTCAACCTAACCCTACACTAACACTAACCCTAACCCTAAACCTCACCCTAACCCTAACTCTAACACTAAACCTCATGCTCACCCTAACCCTAACCCTACACCTCACCCTAACCCTAACAGTAAAGGGCACCCTCACCCTAGCCCTCACTCTAATCCTAATACTAACCCTAACCCTCATCCTAAACCTAACACTAACCCTAATCTTAACCCTCAGCCTAACCCAAACCCTCACACTCAACCTCACGCTCAGCCTAACGCTAAGCCTAACCCTAAACATAACCCTAACCCACACACTAAACCTCACCCTAACCCAAATCCTAACCCTAACCCTAAATCTAACCATAACCCTCACCCTAACCCTCACCCTAACCCAAACCTAACACTAATCCTAACCCTAACCCTAACAGTAACCCTCACCCTAAGCCTAAATCAAACCGTAAACCTCACCCTCACCCTAACCCTATCTCTAACCCTAACCATAAACCTGACCTAACCCTAACCCTAAACCTCACCCACACCCTCACCCTCACCTTCACCTTAACTCTAACCCTAACCCTAACAATAACACTAACCCTAAACCTAACCATCAACCTAACCCTAATCCTCACCCCCAACCTCACCCTTGTTACTAACCCTAACACTAACCCTAATAATCACCCTCACCCTCACCCTCACCCTAAACCAAACCCTAACCCGAACCTAACCCTAAGCCTAACCCTAACCCTACCCATAACCTTCACACTCACCCTCAACCTAACCCTATCGTAACCCTAACACTCACACTATCCGTCACAGCAGCGTTCAAACTAATCCTATTCCTAACCCTAACCCTCTGCCTAACATTCAATCTAACCCTAACTCTAACCCTCACCATAACCCTAACCCTCACCCTCAAACTCACCCTCACCCTAACCCTAAGCCTAACACTAAACCTAACCCTAACCCTCACCCTCACCCTCACCCTAACCCTAACGTAACACTAACCCTAAACCTAACCCTCACACTAACACTCACCCTAACACTAACTATAACCCGAATCCTAACCCTAAATCTCACCCTAACCCTAAACCTAACCCTTACCCTCACTCTCACCGTCAACGTAACCCTAAACCTAACAATGACAATAACCCTAACCCTAACCCTCACCCTAACTATAACCCTCACCCTAACCCTAACCCTCACCCTAACACTTACCCTCACCCTAACACTAACCCTAAACCTAACACTAACTCTCACACTAACCCTAACCCTCATCCTAACCCTAAAACTCACCCTAACCCTAACACTAACAGTAAACCTCACCCTCACCCTAGCCCTCACCCGAAACCTAATTCTAACCCTAACCCTCATCCTAACGCTAACCCTCATCCTCACCCTAAACATCACACGAAACCTAACCCTAATCCTCAATCTAACCCTCAAACTCACCATAAACCCTAACCATCACCCTTACACTAACCCTCACCCTAACCCTAACACTCACCCGTATCTTAATTCTCACCTTCAGCCTAACCCATAGCTTTACCCTTACCATCATCCTCACTCTAATCCTCACCCTATCCCTAAACCTCATGCTAACCTTCAACCTAAGGATAACCCTAACATCACCCTAACCTTAACACTCATCCTCAACCTCAACCTCAACCTAACTCTAAGCCTAAGCCTAAGCCTAACACTAACTTTCACCCTCACCCTAGTCTTCAGCCTAACCCTAATCCTAACCCTAACCCTCATCCTAACCATCACCCTAATCCTAACCCTAACCATCACCCGAAGCCTCATCCTCAACCCCACCGTCATCCTCAGCCTAACCCTAAGCCTTAGCCTAAACCTAACCCTCACACTCACCCTCACACTAACGCTAATCCTAAAGCTAAACAAAACCCTAACCCTAACCCTAACCCTCAACCTAACCATCGCCCTAAACCTAACTCTAACCCTAAACCACACCCTCACCCTAACCCTAATCCTCACCCTAACCCTAAACCTCACCCTAACCCTAACCCTAACCCTCACCCTCACCCTCACCATAACTCTAACCCTAACCTTAACAAAATCACTAATCCTAACCCTAAACCTAACCCTTACCCTAATACTAACCCTAACCCGCACCCTCAGCCTCACCATCACTGCAAAGGTAACCTTAACCATAACACTAACAATAACCCTAACCCTAATCCTAACCCTCACCCTCATCTTAATCCTAATCCTAACCCTAACCCTCACCCTAACCCTAACCCTCACCCTCACCTTAATCCTAACCCAAATTCTAACCCTCACCCTAACCCTAATCCTCACCCTCACTGTAACCATAACCCTCACACCTACCTTCACCCTCAACCTAACCGTAAGCCTAAGCCTAAACTTAACCCTCACAATCCACCTCACCCTAACCCTAATCCTAACCCTAAGACTATCCCTAAACCTCAACCTAACCCTCACCCTCACCCTAAGACTAACACTACCCCTAACCCTACCTGTCACCCTAACCCTCCCCATCAACCTAATTCTAACTCTAAACCTCACCCTCAACGTAAACCTAACCCTAAACCTCACCGTAAACCTCACCCTCACCTTAACCCTCACCTTCTCTCTCATTGTAAATCTAAAGCTATCCCTCTAAATAATACTAACCCTATCTCTAACGCTGAATCTAAACCTAAAAATAAACCTCACCCTCAGCCTCACCCTCACCGCAAACATAACTGTAACCATAACACTAACAATAACCCTAACCCTCACCCTCATCCTCACCCTAAACCTAACCCTAACACTAATCCTCAATCTTACCCTCACCCTCACCCTACCCCTAACCCTAACCCTCTCCCTAACCCTAACCCTAACCCTCACATTTACCGTAATCCTCACACTCAGCCTAACCCTCAACTGTACCATTACTGTCACCTTCATCCTAACCCTCACACTAACTCTGAACGTCATGCTAACCCTCTCCCTGACAGTAACACTAAGCCTCACCCTAACCCTAACCCTCACCCATACCATAATTTTAAGACTAACCCTCACACTAACCCTCACCCTAAACCTAACACTAACTCTAACCCTCACACTCACCCTCACCCTAAACCTAACCCTCACCCTCAACCTAAACCTAAGCCTAACACTTAACTTAACCCTCACACTCACCCTCAACCTAACCCTAATCCTAATCCTAACCAAAACCATAACCCTCACCCTAAAACTAACACTCACCCTATCCCTAACCTTAAGACTATCCCTAACCCTAACCCTCACCCTAACCCTAACTCTAACACTACACCTTACCTTCACCCTCACCCTAACACTAAACCTTACCGTTACCGTAACAGTAAACGTCACCCTCACCCTAGCCCTCACTCCAATCCTAATCATAACCCTAACCCTCATCCTAACCCTCACCCTAACCCAAATCCTAACCCTAACCTTCACCCCAACCCTAACACTCAACCTCATCCTCAGCCTAACGCTAAGCCTAACCCTAACCCTAACCATAACCCTCACACTAACCCTCACCCTAACCCACACCTAACACTAACTCTAACACTAACCCTCACCCTAAGCCTAAATCTAAACCTAAAACTCACTCTCACCCTAACCCTAACACTCACCCTAATCCTAATCCTAAACCTTACCCTAACCCTAAACCTAACCCTCATCCTCACCCTCACCCTCAAGGTAACACTAAACCTAAAACTAATACCCCTAACCCTAACCCTAACCCTCACCCTAACTATAACCCTCACCCTAACCCTAACCCTCACCCTAATACTTACCCTCACCCTAACAGTAACCCGAACACTAACACTATCCCTTACACTAACCCTAACCCTCACCCTAAGCCTAAACCTCACCCTAAACCTAACCCTAACCCTCACCATCACCCTTACCCAAATTCTAACACTTACCCTCACCTAACCCTAACCCTCATCCTCACCCTAAACCACACACTAACCCTAACCCTAATCCTCAATCTAACCATCACCCTCACCCTAATCCCTAAACATCACCCTTACCCTAACCCTCATCCCAACTGTAACCCTCACTCTAACCTTAACCCTCACCCTCAGCCGAACCCTCAAATTTATCCCTACCATCACCATTACCCTAACCCTTACCCTATCCCGAAACTTCATCCTAATTGTCAAGCTAACAGTAACCCTAACCATCACCCTAACCCTAACCCTATCAATAACCCTAACCCTAACCCTGACCCTAACCCTTCCCCTAAAAGTAACACTAAACCAAAACCTAACACTAACACTCACACTAACCCTAACCCTCACCTTAACCCTAAATCTCACACTTACCCTAACCAAAACCCTCACCCTCACCCTAGTCCTCACCCTAACCCTAATCCTAACCCTAACCCTCATCCTAACCCTCACCCTAATCCTAAGCCTAACCATCACTGGAAAACTAATGGTCACCCTCACCCTCACCCTCAGCCTAAGCCTAACCCTAACCCTAACACTCACCCTCACCCTCACCATAACCCTAATCCTTAACATAACCCTAACCCGAAACCTCAAACTAACCCTAACCCTCCCCCTAACCCTAACACTAAACCTTACTCTAAAACTGACCCTAACCCTCCCCCTAACCCTAACACTAAAACTAACCCTAACACTAACATTCACACTAACCCTAATACTCACCCTAAACATAAACCTCAATCTCACCCTAACCCTAAATCTCACCCTCATCCTAATCTTAACCCTAAGCCTAAGCCTAAACCTAACCCTAACCCTCACATTCACCAACATTGTAAGCCTAATCCTAACCCTAGCCCTATCCCTAAACTTCAACCTAACCCTCACCCTCACCCTAAGACTAACATTAAACCTAAACCTAACCCTCACCATAACCCTCCCACTAACACTCACTCTAAACCTAAACCTCACCCTCAACCTAACCCTAACCCCAAACGTCACCCCAAACCTTACCCTAACCCTAACCCTCACCCTCACGCTCACCTCACCGTAACTCTAACCCTAACTATAACACTAACACTAACCCTAACACTAACCCTAACCCTAACCATATACCTCACCCGGAGCCTCACCCTCACTGCAGACTTAACCCTAAACATAACACTAACAATAACCCTAACCCTAACCCAAACCCTAAGTCTAACCTTAACCCTAACCCTAATCCTCACCCCCACTCTCACACTCAGCCTAACCCAAAGCCCAACCCTAACACTAACCCTAACTTTAATTATAAACATCACCCTCACCCTAACCCTATCTCCAACCCTAACTCTAAACCTCACCTTAACCCTAACCCTCACCCTCAACCTCAGCCTCAGCCTAACCCTAAGCCTAACTGTAAACATAACCCTCACCCACACACTCACCCTCACCCTAACCCTAATCCTAAACCTAACCCTCAACCTAACCCTCATCCTAACCCTAAACGTTACCCTCACCTTCAACCTCAGCCTCAGCCTAATCCTAACCCTCCCTCTAACCCTAACCCTTACACTAACCCACACCGTAACTCTAACTTAACACTAACCCTAACCCTAATCCTAACACTAACCCTCACCCTAAGCCTAACTCTAACCCTAAACCTCACCCTCACCCTAACCCTAACTCTACCCCTAATCCTAAACCTAAACTTCACCCTAACTCTAACCCTAACCCTCACACTCACCCGCAATGTAATCCTAATCCTAACAATTACAATAACCCTAACACTAACCCTCAACCTAACTATAACCCTCACCCTAACCCTAACCCTCACCCTAACCCTTACCCTCACCCTAACACTAAACCTAACCCTAACACTAACCCTGACACTTACCCTAACCCTCACCCTAACCCTAAAACTCACCCTAACCCTAAACTAACCCTGACCTTCACCCTCACCGTAGCCCTCATCCTAACCCTAATTCTAACCCTAACCCTCACCCTAAAGCTAACCCACATCCTCACCCTAAACCTCACACTAACCCTAACCCTAATCCTCAATCTAACCCTCACCCTCACCCTTACCCCTAACCCTCACACTTACCCTAACCCTCACCCTAACACTAACCCTCACCCTTATCTCTACCCTGACCCTCAGCCTAACCCTCAACTTTACCCTTACCATCACCCTCACCCTAACCCTCACCCTATCCCTAAACCTCATGCTAAACTTTAACCTAACCGTAACCTTAACCATCACCTTAAACCTAACCCTCAACCTTAACCTCACCCTCAGCCTAACCATAAGCCTAAGCCTAAGACTAAACCTAACCCTCACCCTCAACCTAGCCCTCACCGTAAACCTAACACTCACACTAAACCTCCACCTAACAATAACTCTAACCCTAACCCTCATCCTAACTCTAACTCTAACCCTAAACCTCACACTCGCCCTAACCCTAACCCTAACAATAATCCTAAACCTCAGCCTAACCCTAACCCTAAACCTCACCCTCACCCTAAACCTCACCCTAAACCTAACCCTAAACCTCACCCTCAATGTAGCCCTGAACCTAACCCTAAACCTAACCGTAACCATCACCCTAAACATAACCCTCACTGTAACCCAAACACTCACGCTAAACCTAACCCTCAGCCTCAACCTCAACCTAAACATAACCCTAAGCCTAACACTAAACCTAACATTAACCCACACACTCACCCTCACCATAACGCTAATCCTAATCCTGACCATAACTATAACCCTCACCCTAAACCTATCACTCACCCTAACCCTAACCCTAACACTAACCCAAACCTTAACCCTAAACGTAACCCTAACTCTAACACTCAACCTCACCCTCACCCTAACCCTAACACTAAACCTCACCCTAACCCTAACCCTAAAACTCACCCTCACCCTAGCCATCACCCTAACCTTAATCCTCACCATAACCCTCATCCTAAGCCTCACCCTAACCCTAATCTAACACTAACCCTAACCCTAACCTCACACTTACCCTCACCCTAATCCTAATCCTAACCCTAAACCTCACCCTAACCCTAACCCTCACACTCACCTTTATCCTAACCCAACCTAACCCTCACTGTAACCTTAATCCTCACGCTCACCGTAACTATAACCCTCAACCCTCACCTACCTTCACCCTCAACCTAACCCTAAGCCTAAGCCTAAACCTAACCCTCACACACACACTCACCCTAACCCTAATCCTAACCCTAAGCCTATCCCTAAACCTCAACCTAACCCTCACCCTCACCCTAAGACTAACTCTAAAACTAAACCTTCCTCTTACCATAACCCTCCCCATAAACCTAATTCTAACTCTAAACCTCACCCTCAACCTAACCCTAACCCTAAACCTCACCGTAAAACTCACCCTAACCCTAACCCTCACCAAACCCTCACTGTAAATTTAAACCCTAACCCTAAAAATAATACTAACACTAACCCTAACCCTAAACCTAACCTTCACCATAAACCTCACCTTCAGCCTCACCCTCACCGCAAACTTAAATGTAATCATAACACTAACAATAACCCTAACCCTAACCCAACCCTCATCCTCACCCTAAACCTCACCCTTACACTAATCCTCAATCTTACCCTCACCCTCACCCTACCCCTAACCCTAACCCTCACCCTAACCCTAACACTAACCCCTACAGTAAATCTCACCCTCATCCTAACCGTAAAGTTTACCCTTACCGTCACCCCCACCCTAACCCTCACCCTAACCCTAACCCTCACCCTAAGCCCAACACTACCCCTAGACCTCACCCTCACCCTAACCCTAACCCTAACACTAAACCTCATCATTCCCCTAACCCTAACCCTCAACCTAACCCTAAACCTCACCCTCACCCACACCCTCAGCCTAAACCTAGGGCTAACCCTATCACTCACCCTAATCCTCACACTCACCCTAACCGTAATTCTAAACCTCACCCTCACCCTAGCCCTCACCGTAACCCTAACCCTCATCCTCACCCTAAACCTCACACGAACCCTAAATTTAATACTCAATCTAAACCACACCCACAACCTAACCCTAACCCTAAACCTCACCCTATCCCTAAACCTTACATTTAACGTAATCCTCACTCTCAGCCTAACCCTCAACTTTACCCTTACTGTCACCCTCACCCTAACCTTCACACTAAACCTAACCCACATCCTAACCCTCACCCTGACCATAACCCTAAGCATCACCCTAACCCTAAACCTCACCCACACCCTAATTTTAACACTAACCCTAACACTCACCCTCACCCTAACCCTTACTGTAACCCTAACTCTAAAACTAAACCTCACCCTAACCCTAACACTCACCCTAACCCTAACCCTCGCCCTCACCTTCACCCTCAGCCTAAACCTAAGTCTAACCCTAACACAAACCCTAACACTCACACACACCCTCACCCTAACTCTAACCTTCACCCTCACCCTCACTCTCAGGCTAACCTAAGCCTAACCCTTACCCTAACCCTCACATTCACCCTAACCCTACCCTAATCCTAATCCAAACCATCACCATAACCCTCACCCTAAGCCTAACACTCACCCTATCCCTAACCCTAACACTAATCCTAATCCTAACTTTCAACCTAAACCTAACTCTAACAATAAACCTCACCCTCACCCTAACCCTAATCCTAACCCTAACCCTAACCCTATCACTAAACCTCACCCTCACTCTAGCCCTCACTCGAACCCTAATCCTAACCCTAACCTTCGTCCTATCCCTCACAGTAACCCTAATCCTAACCCTCACCTTAACCCTAACCCTCACCCTCAACCTCACCCTCAGCCTAATCCCAAGCCTAACCCTAAACCTAAACCTAACCCAGACACTCAACCTCACCGTAACCCTAATCCCAACCATAACCTTAACTATAACCCTAACCCACACACTAACCCTCACCCTAACACTAACCTAACACTAACCCTAACCCTAACACTCACACTAACCCTCACCCTAAGCCTAGCTCTAAACCTAAACCTCACGCTCACCCTAACTCTAACACTAAACCTAACCCTAAACCTCACCCTAACCCTAACCCTAAACCTCACCCTCACCCTCACCCTCAACATAAGCCAAAACCTAAAATTAACAATAAACCTAAACCTAAACCTAACCCTATCCCTAACTATAACCCTCACCTTCACACTAAACCTGACCCTCACCCTAACTCTAACACTAACACTAACCCTCACACTAACCCTCACCCTCACCCTAAGCCTAAACCTCACCCTACCGCTAACCTTAACCCTCAACCTCACCCTAGCCCTCACCCTAACCCTAAACCTAACCCTACACCTCATCCTAACACTCACCCTAAACCTAACCCTAACCCTCACCCTAACCCTAACCCTAACCCTCACCCTCATTCTCGGCCTAAGCCTAAGCCTAACCCTAAGCTTAAGCCTAACCCTAACCCTTACACTAACCCTCACCCTCACCCTAACCCTAACACTAACGCTAAATCTAACCCAAAACCTCATCCTCACCCTAAACCTAACTCTAAACTTAACCCTTAACATAAACCACACCATAAACATAACCCTAACCCTCACACTCACAGTAACTGTAAACCTAACCCTAAACCAAACAACAACCCTAAACCTAACCCTAACCCTCATTGTAACCATAAACGTCACCCTAACCCTAACCCTCACCCCAATATTTAACCTCACCCTAACACTAACCCTAACCCTAACACTAATCCTCACACTAACCCTACACATCACCCTAACACTAAACCTCACCCTAACCCTAAACCTCACCCTCACCCAGCCCTCACCCTAACCGTAACCCTCATCCTTAGCCTAAACCTAAAACTAACCCTAAAACTAATCCTCAATCTTAACCTCACCCTAACCCTACCCCTAACTCTAACCCTCAACCTAACCCTAACCCTCACCCTTAACTTTATCCTCACTCTCAGCCTAAAATTCAACTTTTCCCTTACCGTTTTCCTCACATTAACCCACACCCTAACCCTAACACTCATCCTAACCCTCACCCTGACTGTAACCCCAAGCATCACCCTAACCCTAACACTCACCCTCACCCTCAGCCTCAGCCTAGCCCTAAGCCTAAGCCTAAACCTAACCCTAAACCTAACCCTCACCCTAGCCCTCACCCTAACCCTAATCCTAAACCTAACCCTAACCCTAACCCTAAACCTCACACTCACCCTCAACCTAACCCAAATCATAAACTTAATCCTATCCCTAACACTAACCCTCAAACTAACCATCACCCCAGCGCTCACTCTAAGAGTAATCCTAACCCTAACCCTCATCCTAACCCTCAACTTAAACCTAACCCTAACCCACACCCTAACCCTAACACTAACCCTCACCCTCAGCCTCAGCCTAACACTAAGCCTAACCATAAACCTAACCCTAACCCACACACTCACACTCACCCTAACCCTTATCCTAACCCTAACCCTCACTCTAACCCTAACCCTCAAACTAACCCTAAACCTAACCCTAACCTAAAACTAACTCTAACCCTAACACTCACACTAACCCTCACCCTAATCCTAGCTCTAAACCTAAACCTCACCCTCACCCTAACTCTAATTCTAACCCTAATCCTAACCCTAAACCTCACCCTAACTCTAACCCTAACAATAACCCTCACCCTCATCAAAACGGTAACCTTAACCCTAACCCTAAAAATAACCCTAAACCTAAGCCTAACCCTCATTCTAACCATAACCCTCACCCTAACCCTAACCCTCATCCTAACACGTACCCTCACCCTAACACTAATCCTAACCCTAACACTAATCCTCACACTAACCCTATCCATCATCCTAACCTTACACCTCAACCTAACCCTAATCCTCACACTCACCCTAGCCCTCTCCATAACCCTAATCCTAACCCTAACCCTAATCCTAACCCTAAAGCTAACCCTAACCCTAACCATCACACTAAACCTAATCCTCATCCCCACCCTCACCCTCAGCCTAACCCTAAGCCTAATCCTAATCCTAACCCTAAACCTCACAATCACCCTCAATCTAACCCTAACTCTAACCCTAAACCTCAACCTAACCCTCACCCTAACCCTAACCCTAACACTAACCCTAACCCTAGCCCTCACCCTAACCCTCCACATAAACCTAACTCTAACCTTAAACCTCACGCTCACCCTAAATCTAAACCTAACCCTAAACCTCACCCTCATCCTCACCCTCTAACCCTAAACCTAACCCTAACAATAACACTAACCCTAAACCTAACCCTAACCCTCACCCTCACCGTAACCCTAAACCTAACCCAAGCCCTCACCCTAACCGTAATCCTAACGCTAACCCGTACCCTCAGCCTCATCCTCACTGTAAACTTAACCTTAACCATAACACTAACAATAACCCTAATCCTATCCCTAATCCTAACTCTCACCGTCACCCTAAACCTAACCCTAACTCTCACCCGAACCCTAACCCTCAACTTCACAGTAACCCTAACCCTAAACCTCATCCTCATCCTCACCCTCAGCCTAAACCTAAGCCGAAGCTTAACCCTAACCCTAAACCTCACACACACCCTCACCCTAACCGTAATCCTAACACTAACCCTAACCCTAACCCTCACCCTAACCCTCCCCCTAACTCTAACTCTAAACCTTAAACCGCACCCTCACCAAAACACTAACTCTAACCCTAACCCTAAACCTAAACCTCACCCTAACCCTAACCCTAAACCTCACCTTCACCCTCACCGTAACAGTAACCATAACCCTAACCATAACAATAACCCTAACCCTAACATTAACCATAAAACTCACCCTAACTCTAACCCTCAACTTTACCCTTGCTGTCACCTTCACCCTAACCCTCACCCTAAACCTAACCCTCATCCTAACCCTCATCCTAACCGTAACCCAAACCATCACCCTAACACTAACCCTCAACCTGACCCTCACCCTCAGACTAACACTAAGACTAACTCTAACCCTAACCCTCACCCTAACACTTACTGTCACCCTAACACTTACCCTAACCCTAACACTAACCCTCACACTAACCCTAACCATCACGCTAAACCTAACACTCACCCTAACCCTATCTCTAAACCTCACCTTCATCCTAGCCCTCACCCAAACCCTAACCCTCATCCTCACGCTAAAACTCACACTAACCCTAAAACTAATCCTCAACAGGAACCACACCCTCACCCTAATCCTAACAATCATCTTCACCTTAACCCAATCCTCACATTTACCCTAATCCTCACTCTCAGCGTAACCCTCAACTTTACCCTTACTGTCACTCTCACCCTAAACCTCACACTAACCTTAAACCTCATCCTACCCCTCACCCTGACCGTAAACCTAAGCATCAGCCTAAACCTAAATCTCACCCACACCCTAAACCTAACACTAAACCTCACACTATTGCTCACACTAACACTGAGTCTAACCCTAAACCTCACCCTCACCCTAACCGTAACCCTAACCCTCACCCTCATCCTCAGCCTAATCCTAAGTCTAACCCTAACCGTAATCCTCACACTCAACCTCACCCTAACCCTAACCCTCACCCTCACCCTCACGGTAACAGTAACCATAACCATAAGCATAACAATTACACTAACCCTAACACTAACCATAACCCTCAACCTAACACTAACCCTCACCCTAACACTTACCCTTACCGTAAAACTAACCCTAATCCTAACACTAACCCTCATACTAACCCTAACCATCACCTTAACCTTAACCCTCAATCTAACTCTATCCCTAACCCTCACCCTCACCCTAGCCCTCACCTTAACCCTAACCCTCATCCTTACCCTATAACTCACACTAACCCTAATACTATTCCTCACACAAACCCTCACCCTATCCCTAACCCTCAACTTTACCCTTGCTGTCACCTTAACTCTAACCCTCACCCTAAACCTAACCCTCATCCTAACCGTAACCCAAACCATGACCCTAACACTAACCCTCAACTTGACCCTCACCCTCAGAATAACACTAAGCCTAACCCTAACCCTAACCATCACCCTCACCCTAGCCCTCACCCTAAACCTAAACCAAACCCTAACCCTCATCCTAACCCTAACCCTAACAATAACCCTAACCCTAACCCTAACCCTCGCCCTAACACTTACTGTCACCCTAACACTAACCCTAACCGTAACACTAACCTTCACACTAACCCTAACCATCACGCTAACCCTAACACTCACCCTAACCCTAACCCTAACCCTCACCCTCACACTAGCCCTCACCCTAATCTTAACCCTCATCCTCACGCTAAACCTCACACTAACCCTAAAACTAATCTTCCACCTAAACCACACCCTCACCCTAATCCTAACACGCACCTTTACCCTAACCCAATCCTAACATTTACCCTAATCCTCACTCTCAGCCTAACCCTCAACTTTACGCTTACTGTCACCCTCACCCTAAACCTCACACTAACCCTAACCCTCATCCTAACCCTCACCCTGACCGTAAACCTAAGCATCACCCTAACCATAAACCTCACCCACACACTAAACCTAACACTAAACCTCACACTACTGCTCACACTAACACTAAGTCTAACCCTAAACCTCACCCTCAACCTAACCCTAACCCTCACCCTCACCCTCAGCCTAACCTAACCCTAACCCTAATCCTCACACTCACCCTCACCCTAACCCTAATCCTAATCCTAACCGTAAACATAACCCTCAAACTATACCTAACACTCACAATAACCCTAAGCCTAACACAAACCCTAACCCTAACCCTCACCCTAACCCTAAATCCACCAGTAAACCTCACCCTCACCATAACCCAAACCCTAAATCTCACCCTAACCCTAACCCTAAACCTCACCCTCACACTAGCCCTAACCCTAATCCTAACCCTAACCCTCATCCTAACTCTCACCCTAACCCTAATCCTAACCATCAACCTAAACCTAAGCCTTACCCTCAACTTCACCCTCAGCCTAAACATAAGCCTAACCCTAAACCTAACCCTAACCCAAACATTCACCCTCAACCTAACCCTAATACTAACCCTAACCCTAACTCTAACCCTAACCCTCACACTAACCCTCACCCTAACCCTAACCTAACACTAACCCTAAACCTAACCCTCACACTAACCCTCACCCTAAGTCTAAATCTAACACTAAACCTCACCCTCACATTAACCCTAACTCTAACCCTAATCCTAACCCTAAACCTCACACTCACCCTAAACCTAAACCTAACCCTCACCCTCACCCTAACCCTCACCCTCACCCTCACCCTCAACCTCAGCCTAACCCTAAGCCTAAGCCTAACGCTAACCCTAATCCTCACACTTACCCTCACGCTAACCCTAATCCTAACACTAACCCTAACCCTAACCCTAACCCACACCCTAACCCTCCCACTAACCCTAACTCTAAACCTAAACCTCACCCTCAACTTAACCCTAACTCTAACCATAATCCTAAACCTAAACCTCAGGCTAAGCCTAACCCTGATGCTCATCCTCAACCTCACTGTACCAATAATATTTACCCTAACCCTAAAAATAACACTAATCCTAACCTTAACCATAACTCTCACCATAACACTAACCCTCATCCTAACACTTTCCTTCAACCTAAAACTAACCCTAATCCTTACACTAACCCTCACACTAACACTAACCATCACCTTAAGCCTAAACCTCAACCTAACCCTATCCCTAACCCTGAACCTAACCCTAGCCCTCAACCTAATGCTACCCTTCATCCTCACCCTAAACCTCACACTAACCCTAACACTAATACTCAATCTAACCCTCACACTCACCCTAACCCTAACCTTAATCCTCACCCTAACCTTCACCCTAACCCTAATCCTCACCTTTACCCTTACTATCACCCTCACCTTAACCCTCATCCTAACCCTGACCCTCATCCTAACCCTCAGCCTAACTGTAAATTTAACCATCACGCTGACCATAACCCTCAACCTCACCCTCACCTTCAGCCTAAACCTAAGCCTAACCCTAACCCTAAAACTCACCCTCAACCTAGCCTTCACCCTAACCCTAATCCTAACCCTAAACCTCATCCTAACACTAACCCTAACCCTAACACTAACACTAACACTAATCCTCACACTCAACCTAACCCTAACCCTCACCCTCATGCTCGGCCTAAGCCTAAGCCTAAACCTAAGCTTAAGCCTAACCCTACCCCTCACACTAACTGTCACCCTAACCCTAACACTAACACTAACGCTAACTCTAACCCTAAACCTCACCCTCACCCTAACCCTAACTCTAACCCTAACCCTAAACATAAACCTCACCCTAAACCTAACCCTAAACCTCTCCCTCACTGTAACCGTAACCCTAACCCTAACAATAACCCTAAACAAAACCCTAACCCTCATTCTAACCATGACCCTCACCCTAAACCTAAACCTCAACCTGACACTAACCCTCACCCAAACACTAAACCTAACACTAACACTAATCCTCACCATAACCTTAACCGTCACCCTAACCATAAACCTCACCCTAACCCTAACCCTCACCCTAGCCCTCACCATAACCCTAACCCTCATCCTCACCCTAAACCTCAGACTAAACCTAAAACTAATCCTCAATCTTAACCTCACCCTCACCCTAACCCTAAACCTAACCCTCAACCTAACCCTATCCCTCAGCCTTACCATAATCCTCACTCTCAGCCTAACCTTCACTTTTACCCTTACCGTCACCCTGATTCTAACACTCACCCTAACCCTAACCCTCATCCTAACCCTCACCCTGACTGTAACTCTAAGCATCACCATAACCCTAAACCTCACCCTCACCCACAGCCTCAGCGTAAACCTAACCCTAAGCCTAAACCTAACCTTAAAACTCACCCTCACCCTAGCCCTCACCCAAACCCTAATCCTAACCCTAACCCTAATCCTAACCCTAAATCTAACCATAACCCTAACCATCACCCTAAACCTAATCGTCATCCCCACCCTCACTCTCAGCCTAACCCTAAGCCTAAGCCTAACCCTAACCCTAACCCTCACACTCACCCTCACCATAACCCTAATCCTCAACCTAACCTTAAACCTAACCCTAAACCTCAACCTAACCCTCACCCTAACCCTAACCATAACACTTACCCTAAACCTTACTCTAACCCTAAATCTCACCCTCACCCTAAACCTAACCCTAACCCTAAACCTGACCCTCACCCTCACCCTCACCATAACTCTAACCATAACTCTAACAATAACACTAACCTTAACCCTAAACCTAACCTTAAACCTCACCCTCACCCTAACCCTAAACCTCAACCTCAGCCTCACCCTCACTGTGAACTTAACCTTAACCATAACAATAACAATAACCCTAACCCTAATCCTAACCCTCACCCTCAAACTAACCCTAACTCTCACCCTAACCCTAAACCTCACCATCACAGTAACCCTAACCCTAACACTCACCCTAACCCTAAACCTAACCCTAATCTTAAACCTCGCCATAATGCTAACTCTAAACCTCACCCTCACCCTTGCCCTCATCCTAACCCTAAACCTAACTCTAAACCACATCCTAACCCTCACCCTAACCCTAACCCTAACCTCAACCTAACTGTAACCCTCACCTTCAACCTTACCCTCAGCGTAACCGTATGCCTAAGCCTAACCCTAACCCTAACACTCACACTCACCCTCACCCTAATCCTAACACTAACCCTAACCCTAACCCTCACCCTAACCCTCCCCCTAATCCTAACTCTAAACCTAAACCTCACCCTCAACCTAACCCTAACTCTAATCATAACCCAAAACCTAAACCTCACCCTAACCCTAACCCTAACCCTCCCCCTCCCACTCACCGTAACCATAAACCTATCCCTAACCCTAAAATAACCCTAACCCTAATACTAATCCTAACCCTAACCATAACTCTCACCCTAACCCTAACCCTCACCCTAAAACTAACCCTAATCCGAACACTAACCCTCACCCTAACCCTAACCATCACCTTTACCCTAAACCTCAACCTAACCCTATCCCTAACCCTCACCCTCACCCTAGCCCTCACCCTAACCCTACACCTAATCCTCACCCTAAACCTCACACTAACCCTAACACTGATACTCAATCTAACCCTCACCCTCACCGTAACCCTAACCCTAATCCTCACCCTAACCCACAACTTAACTCTAGCCCTCACCTTTACCCTTACTGTCACACTTACCCTAAACCTAACCCTAACCCTAACCCTCAGCCTAACAGTAACCGTAACCATCACCCTAAACCTAGCCCTCACCCTCACCTTCAGCTTCAGCCTAACCCTCAGCCTAAGCCTAAACCAATCACTAAACCTGACACTCACCATAGCCCTCACCCTAACATTAATCCTAACCCTAACCCTCATCCTAACCCTAAACCTAACCATAAACTAAACCAGCACTCTAAACCTAATCCTCATCCCCACACTCACCCTCAGCCTAACCCTAAGCCTAAGCCTAACCCTAACCCTAAGGCTCAAACTCACCCTCACCCAAACCCGATTCCTAACACTAACCCTAAATCTAAACCTAAACCTCAACCTAACCCTCACCCTAAACCTAACACTAACCCTAACCCTCACCCTCACCTTAGTCCTCACCCTAACCCTCACACCAAACCTAACCTTCACCCTCACCCAAACCCGAACCTTAACCCTCACCCTAAACCTACGCCTAAAGTTAACCCTAAACCTCACCCTAACCCTGACACTAAAACTCACAATCACCCTAGCCCTCAACCTAACTCTAATTGTAACTCTAAACCTCATCCTAACCCTCACCCTAACCCTCATCCTAACCCTAAACCTAATTTTAACCCTCAAACTAAACCTAACCCTGACCCTCACCATAACCCTAACACTAATCCTCAACTTAACCCTAAACCTAACTGGAGCCCTAAACCTCACCCTAACCCTAACCCTAAACCTCACCCTCACGATAGCCCTCACACTAAACCTAATCCTAAACCTAACCCTCATCCTAACCCTCAACCTCACACTCAGCCTAACCCTAAGTCTAACCCTAACACTAACCCGAACCCTAACCCTCATACTCACCTTCACCCAAACCCTAATCCTAAAACTAACCCTATCCCTAACCCTAAACCTCACCCTAAAACTCACCCTATCCCTAAAACTAATACTAAGCCTAACACTAACCCTCACACTAACCCTCACCTTAACACAAACTCTAACTCTAAACCTCACCCTCACCCTAACCCTAACCCTCACCCTCACCCTCTCCCTCAGCCTATCCCTAAGCTTAAACCTAACCCAAACCCTAACAGTCACACTCACCCTAACCCTAACACTCAGCCTTACCCTAAGACTAAGCCTAAGCCTAAACCTAACACTAACCCTCATCCTAACCATAACCCTCACCCTAACCCTAACACTCACACTAACCCTAACCCTAACCCTAACCCTCACCTTCACCCACACCCTCACCCTAACCCTAACCCTCACCCTCACCCTAAATCAAACCCTAGCCCTAAGCGTCACCCAAACCCTAACCCTCACCCTCACCCTCAACCTAAACCTAATCCTAAAACTAATCCTATCCCTAACCCTAGCCCTCACACTAACCCTCAACTTAGTGCTCACCCTAAACCTTATCCTAACCCTAAACCTCAACCTAACCCTCACCCTAAGCCTAACGCTCACCCTAAACCTAATTCTAAGACTCACCCTCATGCTAGGCCTAAGCCTAAGCCTAAGCCTAACCGTAACCCTCACCTAACCTTAACCTGAACACTAACCCTAACTCTAACACTAAACCTCACCCTAACCCTAATCCTAACTCTAAACCTCATCTTAACCCTAACCCTCACCCTCACACCAGCCCTCACCCTAATCCTAACATTAATCCTCATCATAACCCTCACCCTAACCCTAACCCTAACCCTCACCTTAACCCTATCCCTAACCCTCAACCTAATCCTAACCTTCACTCTCACCATAACCCTATCCCTAACCATCACCCTAACCCTAAACTTAACCCAAACCCTAACCCTCACCCTAACCCTAACCCCCACTCTTAACCTCACCCTCAGCTTAACCCTAAGCCTAACCCTAAACCTAACCATAACACACACACTCACCCTTACCCTAACCCTAAATCTAAACCTAAACCTACCCCAAAACCTCAATCTAACCCTCACAATCACCATAACATTAACACTAACCGAAAGCCTAACCATAACCCTCATCCTAACCCTAACCCTAATCCTAACCCTCACAGTCACGCTAACCCTTACCCTAATCCTAAACCTAACCCTAAGCCTAACCCTCACCATCACCCTAACCCTCACCCTAACCCTAAATCTAACAATAACCCTAACCCAAACCCTCAAAATCAGCCTCACCCTAACCCTAACTCTAACCCTAAAAATGACTCTCACCCTAACCCTAACCCTAACCCTAACCCTAACCCTTAACCTCACCCTAACCCTAACCCTAACCCTAATCCTCATCCTCACCCTAGCCCTCACTCTCACCCTAATCCTAACCCTAACCCTCATCCTAACCCTCACCCTAACCCTAAACCTCACAGTCACCAAAACCCTTAACCTACCCCTCACCCTAACCCTAAATTTAACCCAAACCCTAACTCTCACCCTAATCCTAACACTAACCCTCACCCTAAGCTTAACCCTCACACTCAGCCTCAGCCTCAGCCTAACCTAAGCCTAAGCCTAACCCTAACACTAACTCTTACACTCTCCCTAACCCTAACCCTAATCCTAATCCTAACCCTAACCCTCACCTTATCCCTCACCTTAACCCTAACCCTAACACTAACCCGAAACCTAACCCTCACCCTGAGCCTCACCCTAGCCCTAACTCTAACCCTAAATCTCACCCTCACCTTAACCCTAACGCTAAACCTCACCCTAACCATAACCATAAACCTCACTCTCAATCTAGCTCTCCCCCTAACCTTAACCCTCATCCTAATCCTCCCCCTAACCCTAACCTTAACCCTCTCCCTAACCCTAACTCTCACCCTCAGCCTCACCCTCAGCCTAAGCCTAAGCCTAACCCTAACCCTAACCATCACACTCACCCTAAACCTAACACTAATCCTAAAGCTGACACTAACCCTAACTCTCACCCTCACTCAAACCCTCACCTTAACCCTAACCTAACATTAACCCTAACCCTAACCCACACCCACAGCCTCACCCTAACCCTAACTCTAACCATTAACGTCACCCTGACCCTAACCCTAACCTAACCCTAAACCCAACCCTAACCCTAAACCTAACCATCACCCTCACCCTAGCCCTCCACCTAGCCGTAATCCTAACCGTAAAACTCATCCTAACCCTCCCCTATACCTAAGCATAACGCTCACCTTAATCCTAACGTTCTCACCCTCAACCTCACCCTCAGGCTAACCCTAAGCCTAACCCTAAACCTACCCCTAACACACACACTCACCCTCAGCCTAAATCTAAGCCTAATTCTAAATATAACCCTAACCCACACACTCACCCTCACCCTAAACCTAATCCTAACCCTAACCCTAACCCTAACCTTCCCTCTAACTCTCACCCTAACACTAAACCTAACACTAACCCTAAACCTAACCCTCAACCTAACCCTCACCCTAACCCTGAGTCTAACCCTAAACCTCACCCTCACCCTAACCCTAACTCAAACCCTAACCCAAACCCTAAAACAAACCCTAACCCTAACCCTAACCCTCACCCTCACCGTAACCGTAAATATAAACCTTACCCTAAGAATAAACCTAACCCTAACCCAAACAATAACCCTAACTCTAACCCTCATCCTAATCATATCCTTCACCGTAACCCTCACCCTCACCCTAACACTTACCCTCAACCTAACCCTAACCCTAACGCTCACACTCACCCTAAACTTTACCCTAATCCTAATGCTAACCCTAAGCCTAACCCTCACACTCACCCTCACCCTAACCCTAACCCTAACCCTAACCCTCAACCTAACCCTAAACTTCACCCTCACCATAACCCTTACCCTAACCCTCAACCTAATTCTAAACTAAACCTGAATCCTAACTCTCAACCTAACCCTAACCCTAACACTCACCCTAAACCTAACCCTCACCACACCCTCAAACTAACCCTAACACTAACCCTAACCCTAACCCTCAACCTAACTCTCACCCTAACCCTAACTCTAACCCTAAACCTCACCTTCACCCTAAACCTAATGCTACCCCTAACCCAAACCCTAAACCTCACCCTAACATTAACCCTAATCCTCACCCTCAACCTCACAGTAACTGTAACCCTAAACCTAAACCTAACAATAACCCTAACCCTAATCCTAACCCTCACCCTAACCATAACCCTCACCCTAACCCAAACCCTCACCCTAACACTTACCCTCACCCAAACACAAACCCTAACCCTAAAGCTAACCCTCACACTAACCCTAACCCTAACGCTAAACCTAAACCTCAACCTAGCCCTCACCCTCACCCTAAGCCTAACACTAACCCTAAGCCTAAACCTCACCCTCCCTCTTCCCATAACCCTATATCTAACCGTAAACCTCACCCTCACCCTAACCCTAACCTTAACCCTAAACACCACCCTAACCTTAACCCTAATCCACACCAGTACTCTCAACTTCACAATATCTATAACCCTAACCCTCACAGTAACCCTAACCCTAACCCTAACCATCACCTTAAACATAATCCTCACCTCCACCCTCACCCTCAGCCTAACCCTAAGCCTAAGCCTAACCCTCACCCTAACCATCACACTCAACCTCACGCTAAACCTAAAACTAACCTTAACCATATCCCTAAAGCTCAACCTAACCCTCACCCAAAACCTAACCCTAACCCTAACCCTAAATCTCAACCTAACCCTCCCCCTAACCCTAACTCTAACCCTAAACATCAACCTCACCCTAACCCGAACCCTCACCCTAACCCTAACGCTAAACCTCACCCTAACATCCCCCTAACCCTAACTCTAACCCTAAATCTCACCCTCACCCTAATACTAACCCTAACTTTAAACCTCACCCTAATCCTAACCCTCACCCTTACCCACCACCTCAAAGTAACTCTAACCATAACCCTAAAAATAACACTAACCATAACCCTTACACTATCCCTAACCCTAACCATAACCCTCACCCTCAGCCTCACCATCACCGCAATCTTAACCCTAACCATAACACTAACAATAACCATAACCCTAAGCCTAACCCTAATCGTCACCCCCACCCTCATTCTCAGCCTAACACTAAGCCTAAATATAACCCTAACCCTAACCTCAGAGTAAGCCTAACCCTAACCCTAACCCTATACCTAAACCTAAACCTAAACTGAAATTTATCACTAATCCTAAGCTTTACCCTCACCCTAATCCAAACCCTAACCCGAACCCGAACCCTAACTCTAAGCCTAAGCCTAAGCCTAACCCTAACCTTCACACTGACTCTACCGTAACCCTAATCCTAAACCTAACCATATCTCTAAACATCACCCTAACCGTAACCCTCACCATAGCCTTCACCCTAACCCTAATCCTTACCCTAAACCTCATCCTAACACTCACCCTCACCCTAAACCTAACCCTCACCCTCATGCTCGGCCTAAGCCTAAGCCCAAACCTAAGCCTAACCGTCCACCTGACCCTCACCCTAACCCTATCCCTAACACTAACCCGAACTCTAAACCTAAACCTCACTCTCACCCTAAGCCTGTCTCTAACCCTAAACCTCATCCTACCCTAACTGTAACATTCAGACTCACCCTAACCGTAACCCTCACCCTAAACCTAACCCTCAACCTAACACTTACCCTCACCGTAACCCAAAACTTAAAACTAACACTGACCCTCACACTAAGCTAAACGTTACCCTAACCCTAACACTAACCCTAATTCAAACCTAAACCGCACACTAACCCTCACCCTCACCATAAACCTAAGGCTAACCCTAACCCTAAAACTAACCATCACACTCACCATAACCCTAACCCTAATCCTAATCCTAACCCTAACCCTAACCCTCACCCTCACCCTAAAGCTCACCCTAACCCTAAACCTAAAACTAACCCTAACCCTAACCCTCACCCTCAGTCTCACACTAAACCTAATTCTCACCCTAAACCTCACCCTCACCCTAACCCTAATGCTAAACCTAACCCTAAACTTAACCCAAACCCTAATGCTCCCCCTAACTCTCACCCTAACCCTAACACTAACACTAACCCTAACTCTAACCCTAACCCTAAAACTAAACCTCACCCTAACCCTAACCCTAAACCTCACCCTAACCCTAACCCTCACCCTCACCCTCACCCTCAGCCTAACCCTAAGCCTAACCCTAACCCTAACCCTAAACCTCACACTAACCCTAACCCTAAACCTAAACCTAATCCTAACCCTAACCCTATCCCTCACCCTCACCCTAAACCTCACCGTAACCCTAACCCTAATATTAACCCTAACCCTAACCCTCACCTTCAACCTCACCCTCAGCCTAACCTTAAGCCTAACCCTAAACCTAACCCTAACACACACACTCACCCTTACCCTAACCCTAATCCTAACCCTATCACTAAGCATCCCCCTAATTCTCACCCTCACCCTAACCCTAAGACTAAGCCTAACCCTAACCCTAAACCTAACCCTCACTCTAACCCTAACTCTAACCCTAAATCTCACCCTCACCCTAACCCTAACTCTAACCCTAAACCAAACCCTAAACCTCACCCTAACCCTAACCATAACTGTAACCCTAACATTCACCCTAACCCTAACTCTAACCCTTATCCCCACAATCACCCTCAGCCTAACCCTAAGCCAAAGACTAACCCTAAACCTAACCCTCACACACACCATCACCCTAAACCTAATCCTAATACTAAACCTAACCCTAACCCTAACCCTCCTCCTAACTCTCACCCTCACCTTAAACCTAAGACGAAGCCAAACCCTAACCCTCACCCTAACCCTAACTCTAACCCTAAATCTCACCATCACCCTAACCCTAACTCTAACCCTAAACCAAACCCTAAACCTCACCCTAACCCTAACCCTAACCCTAACCCTAACATTCACCCTAACCCTAACTATAACCTTAACCTCACCCTCACCCTATCCCTAACCCTAACCCAATGCTAAACATCACCCTAAATCTAAACATTACCCTAACACTTACCCTCACCCTAACACTAACACTAACACTAACACTAACCCTCACACTAACGCTAACCATAATGCAAAACATAAACCTCACCCTAACCCTAACCCTAACCCTCAACTTCACCCTGGCCCTCACCCTAACCCTAACCCTCACCCTCACACTAAACCTCACACTAACCCTAACACTAATCCTCAATCTAACCCTCACCCTCACCCTAAAACTAAACCGAACCCTCACCCTTACCATATCCCTCACCCTCAGCCTAACCCTCAACTTTTCTCTTACTGTCACTCTCATCCTAACCCTCACCTTAAACCAAACCCTCATCCTAAACCTCAACCTAACCATAACCCTAACCATCACACTAACCCTAACCCTCACCCTCACTATCCCTAAACCTCACACTCACACTAGCCCTCACCTAACCCTAATCCTAACCGTAACCTTCATCCTAACCCTCAACCTAACGATAACGTGAAGCATCACTCTAAACCTCATCCTTATCCCCACCCTCACCCTCAGCCTAACCCTAAGCCAAAGACTAACCCTAACCCTATCCCTCACAGTCACCCTCACCCTAACCCTAATCCTAACCCTAACCCTAACCGTAACCCTAACCCTCCCCCTACCTCTCACCCTCACCCTAACCCTAAGACTAAGCCTAACCCTAACCCTCACCCTAACCCTAATTCTAACCCTAAATCTCACCCTCACCCTAACCCTAACTCTAACCCTAAACCAAACCCTAAACCTCACCCTAACCTTAACCCTAACCTTAACGCTAACATTCATCCTAACCCTAACTCTAACCCTAAACCTCACCCTCACCCTAACCCTAACACTAAGCCTAATGCTAAACGTCACCCTAAACCTAAACCTTACCTTGAAACTTACCCTCACCCTAACACTAACACTAACACTAACCCTCACACTAATGCTAACCATCACCTTAAACCTAAACCTCACCCTAACACTAACCCTAACCCTCAACTTCACCCTGGCCCTCACACTGACCCTAACACTCACTCTCACACTAAACCTCACACTAACCCTAAAACTAATCCTCAATCTAACCTGCACCCTCACCCTCAGCCTAACCCTCACCTTTACTCTTACTGTCACCCTCATCCTAACCCTCACCTTAATCCAAACCCTCATCCTAAATGTGACCCTAACCATAACCCTATCCATCACAATAACCCTAAACCTCACCCTCACCTTCAGCCTCAGCCTAACCTAAGCCTAGGCCTAAACCTATCCCTTAACCTCACACTCAGCCTAGCCCTCACCCTAACCCTAATCCTAACCCTAACCCTCATCCTAACCCTCAAACTAACGATAACCTGAACCATCACTCTAAACCTAATCCTTATCACCATCCTCTAGCTCAGCCTAACCCTAACCCTAACCCTCACCCTAGCACATACCCTAACCCTAATCCTAACCCTAACACTCACACTAACCCTCACTCTAACCCTAAACCTAAACCTCACCCTTAATCTAAACCTCACCCTCACCCTCAGCCTCAGCCTAACCCTAAGGCTAACACTAACCCTAACCCTCACACTCACCTTCACCTTAACCCTAATCCTAACCCTAACCCCAACCCTAAACCTAACACTAACCCTAACCCTAACCCTCAACATAACACTAACCCTAACACTAACACTCACCCTAGCACATACCCTAATCCTAATCCTAACACTAACACTCACCCTAACCCTCACTCTAAACCTAAACCTAACCCTAACCCTCACTCAAATGCTAACCTTCAACCTAACCCTACCCCTGACCCTCACACTAACCCTAAACCTCACCCTAACCCTCACACTAACCCTAACTCTAACCCTAAACCTCACACTTGCCCTAACCCTAACACTAACCGTAACCCTAAAATTCACCCGAACCCTAACCCTAAACCTCAACCTCACCCTAAACCTCACCCTCACCCTAACACTAAACCGCACCCTCACACTAACCCTCACCCTAACCCTAACCATAACCCTAACCCTCAACCTAACCATAACCCTCACCGTAACCCTAACACTCACACTAACCCTAACCCTAAACCTCACCCTCACCCTCACCCTCACCCTAAGTCTAACCATCCCCCTTACCCTAAACCAAACCCTAACCTTAACTCTCACCCTAACCCTAAGCCTAACCCTAACCTTAACCCTAATCCTCACACTCACCCTCAACCTAAACCTAATCCTAAACCTAAACCTAACCCTCACAGTAACCCTCACCCTAGTGCTCACCCTAACCCTAATCCTAACCCTACACCACATCCTAACCCTAACCCTCACCCTCAGCTTAACACTAACATGAATCCTAATCCTAACTCTAAGCCTAACACTCACCCTTACCCTAAACCTCACCCAAACCTTAAATCTGAAAATAACCCTAACCCAAACCCTCACAATCAGCCTCACCCTAAACCTAACTCTAACCCTAAACCTCAATCTCACCCTAAACCTAACCCTAACCATAAACCTCACCATAACCCTAACCCTAAACCTCATCCTCACCCTAGCCCTCACCCTAACGCTAATACTAACCCTAATCCTCACCCTAACACTAACCCTAACCCTATCCATCACCCTCACAAAACCCTTACCATACCCCTCACCCTAACCCTAAACTTAACACTAACCCTAACTCTCACCCTAACCCTATCCCTAACACTCACCCTAAGCCTAACCCTCACTCTCAGCCTCAGCCTAAGCCTAAGCCTAACCCTAACACTAAACCTCACACTCACCCTAACTCTAACCCTAATCCTATTACTAACCCTAAGCCTAAACCTCACCCTCACCCTATCACTCATCTTAACCCTAACCCTAACAATAACCCTAAACCTAACCCTCACCCTCAGCAACACCCTAACCCTAACTCTAACCCTAAATCTCACCCTCACTATAACCCTAACCCTAAAACTCACCCTAATCATCACCATAAACCTCACCCTCACCCTAGCCCTCCCCCTAACACTAATCCTAACCCTAACCCTCATTTTAACCCTCCCTCTAATCCGAACCTTAACCCTCAACCTAACCCTAACCCTCACGCTCACCCTAACCCTAAACTTCACACTCACCCTCACCCTCAGCCTAAGCCTAAGCCTAACCCTAACCCTACCCCTCACACTCACCCTAACCCTAACCCTAATCCTAATGCTGAACCTAACCCTAACCCTCACCCTCACCCTAACCCTCACCTTAACCCTAACCCTAACATTAAACCTAAACCTAACCCACACCCTCAGCCTCACACTAACCCTAACTCTAAACCTAAAGGTCACCCTGACCCTAACCTTAAACCTAACCCTAAACCTCACCCTAACCCTAAACCTAAACCTCAACATCACCCTAGCCCTCACCTTAACCCTAATCCTAACCATAAACCTCATCCTAACCCTCCCTCTAAACCTAAGCATAACCCTCACTTTAACCCTAGCGTTCTCACCCTCAACCTCACCGTAAGCCTAAGCCTAAACCTAAACCTAAATCTAACCCTAACACACACACTCACCCTCAGCCTAACCCTAAGCCTAAGCCTAACCCTAACCCTAACCCTCACCCTAAATCTCACCCTAACCCTAACCCTAACACTAACCCTAACCCTAACCCTCAACCTAACCCTCAACCTAACTTTGACTCTAACCCTAAACCTCACCCTAACCCTAACCATAACTCTAACCCTAACCCAAACCCTAAACCTCACCTTAACCATAAACCAAACCCTCACCCTCACCTTAACCATAAATATAAACCTTACCCTAACAATAACACTAACCCTAACCCTAACAATAACCCTAACCCTAACGCTAACGCTCATCCTAACCATATCCATCACACTGACCCTAACCCTCACCCTAACACTTACCCTCCTCCTAACCCTAAGCCTAACCCTCACCCTCATCCTAACACTCACCGTAACCCTAATTCCAACACTAACCCTAACCATAACCCTCACCGTCACCCTCACCCTAACCCTAGCTATAAACCTAAACCTCACCCTCACCCTAACCCTAACGCTAACAATAACCCTAAGCCTAACCCTAACCCTCACACTAACCCTCACCCTAACACTAACCCTAACCCTCACACTCACCCTCACCCTAACCCTAACCCTAACCATAACCCTAACCCTCAACCTAACCCTAACCCTAACCCTAACTCTACCCCTAAAACTCACCCTCACCCTAAACCTAACTCTAAACCTAACCCAAAGCCTAAACCTCACCCTAACCTTAAACCTAACCCTCACCCTCACCCTCAGCGTAACTGTAACCCTAAACCTAACCCTAACAATAACCCTAACCCTAATCCTAACCCTCACCCTAACCATAACACTCACCCTAACCCAAACACTCAACCTAACACTTACAATCACCCTAACACTAACCCTAACCATAAAGCTAACCCTCACACTAACCCTAACCCTAACCCTAACCCTAACCCTAACCCTAACCCTAACCCTAACCCTCACATTAACCCTAACCCTAACCCTAACCCTAAAACTCAAACTAACCCTGACCCTCACCCTAACCCTAACACTAACCCTAGCCCTAATCCTCACTCTCCCTCTCCCCCTAACCCAATATCTAACCATAAACCTCACCCTCACCCTAAACCTAACCTTAACCCTAAACACCACCCTAACCCTAAAACTAACCCTCACCCACACCATCAACTTCAACATAATTGTAAACCTAACCCTAACAATAACACTAACCCTAAACCTAACCATCACCCTAAACCTAATCCTCACCTTTACCCTCACCATCAGCCTAACACTAAGCCTAAGACTAACCCTCACCCTAACCCTCAGTGTCACCCTCAACCTAACCCTAATCCTAACCCTAAAATTATCTCTAAACCTCAAACTAACCCTCACCATCACCCTAACCCTAACACTAACCCTAACCCTAAACCTCACCCTAACCCTCCCCCTAACCCTAAATCTAACCCTAAACATCACCCTCAACCTAACCCTGACCCTAACCTTAAACCTCACCCTAAACCTCACCGTAACCCTAACCCTCACCCTTACCCACCACCTCACTGTAACTCTAACCCTAACCCTAATAATAACACTAACTCTAACATTAACACTAACACTAACCCTTACCCTAAACCTAACCCTAACCCTCAACCTAACCCTAACCCTCACCCTCACCATAACACTAACCCTAACCCTCACCCAAAACCTAAACCCAACCCTAATCCAAAACCTCACCATAATGCTAACCCTAAACCTCACCCTCACCCTTGCCCTCATCCTAACCCTAATCCAAACCCTAAACCTCATCCTAACCCTCACCCTAACAATAAACCTAACCCTCTACCTAACCCTAACCCTAACCCTCAAGCTAACCCTAACCCTCACCCTCACCCTCACCCTCAGCCTAACATTACTCCTAAGCCTAACCTAACCCTCACAATCACCCTCACCTTAACCCTAATCCTAACACTAACACTCACCCTAACCCTCACCCTAACCCTCCCACTAACCCTAACCCTAAACCTAAACCTCACCCTCTCCCTAACTCTAACTCTAAACCTGACCATAAACCTAAACTCACCCTAACCCTAACCCTAACCGTCACCCTCACCGTAACAGTAACCCTAACCCTAACAATAACCCTAACCCTAACCCTAACAGTAACCCTAAACATAACCCTCACCCTAATGCTAAACCTCAGCCTAAAACTCACCCTAATACTAACACGAACCTTCACACTAACCCTAACCATCACCTTAACCCTAAACCTCAACCTCACCCTATACCTAAACCTCAACCTCACCCTAGCCCTCACACTAACCCTAACCCTCATCCTCACCCTAAACCTCACACTAACCCTAACACTAATACTCAATCTAACCCTCACGCACAGGCTAACCCTAACACTAATCCTCATCCTAACCCTCAACCTAAGCCTAACCCTCAGCTTTACCCATAATGTCACCCTCACCCTAACCCTCACCCTAACCCTAACCCACATTCTAACCCTCACCCTAACCGTAAACCTAACCATCACACTAACCCTAACCCTCATCTCACCCTAGCCCTCACCCTAACCCTAATCCTAACCCTAACCCTCACCCTAACCCTAATCCTAACCCTAAACCTCATCCTAACACTCACCCAAACCCTAACCCTAACTTCACCCTTATGCTCGGCCTAAGCCTACGCCTAAGCCTAACCGTACACCTGACCCTCACCCTAACCCGAACCCTAACACTAACCCTAACTCTAAACATAAACCTCACTCTCACCCTAATCCTAACTCTAACCCTAAACCTAAATTTAAACCTCATCCTAATCCTAATCCTAACCTTTAACCTCACCCTCAATGTAACCCTCACACTAACTCTAACCCTCACCCTAACACTTACCCTCACCTTAACCCAAACCCTAACACTAACACTGAACCTCACACTAACCTTAACAATCACCCTAACCCTAAAGCTAAACCTAACCTTAACCCTACCCCTCAGCCTAGCCCTCACCCTAACCCTAACCCTCATCCTCCCCCTAAAACTCACCCTAACCCTAACACTAATCCTCAATCTAACCCTCACCCTCACTCTACACCTAACCATAAACCTCACCCTAACGCTAACCCTCACCCTTACAATAACCCTCACGCTCAGCCTAACCCTAACATGTACCCTTACCGTCACCCCCACCCTAACCCTCACCATAACCCTAACTCTAATCCTCAATCTAACCCTCACCCTCACTCTACCAATACACTTAAGCTCACCCTAATGCTAACCCTCACCATTACAGTCACCCTCACGCTCAGCCTAACCCTCACGTTTACCCTTACCGTCACCCCCACCCTAAACCTCACCCTAACCCTAAACCTCATCCTCATGCTCGGCCTAAGCCTAAGCCTAACTGTAAACCTGACCCTCGCCCTAACCCTAACTGTAACACTAACACTAACTCTAAACCTCAACCTCACCCTCACCCTCACCCTCAGCCTAAACCTAAGGCTCAACCTAACCTTAACACTAACCCTCACACTCACCCTAACACTCATCCTAACCCTAACCCTAACACTAACCCTAACCCTAATCCACACCCTCAGCCTCACCCTAACCCTAATTCTAACCCAAAACCTCAACCTCACCCTAACCCTAATGCTAAACCTAACCCTAACCCGAAACTTAAACCTCACCCTAACCCTAAGCCTCACAATCACACTCAACGTAACCATAGCCCTAACCTTAACACTATCCATAACACTGACCCAAAACCTAACCCTCAACCTAACAATTAACCTCACCCTAACACAAACCCTAACCCTAACATTAACCCTCACACTAACCCTAACTCTCACCCTAACCCTAAGCCTCACCCTAACCCTAAACCTAACAATAAACCTCACCACCACCCTCATCCTAACCTTCACTTGCACCCTAACCCTAACCCTAAACCTCATTCTAACCCTAACCCTCACCCTCACCCTCACCGTAAACCTAACTCTAAACTTAACAAACACCCTAAACCTAACCTTAACCCTCACCCTAACATAACCCTCACCCTAACCCTAAGCCTCACCCTAACACTTACCCTCACCCTAACATTAACTCTAACTCTAACACTAACCCTCACAGTAACCCTAACACTCACCCTAACCCTAACTCTCACCCTAACCCTAAACCTCACCTTAACCCTAACCCTAACCCTCAGCCTCACCCTAGCCCTCACCCTAACCCTAATTCTAACCCTAACCCTCAACCTAAACCTAACCCTCATCCTCACCCTAAACCTCACACAAACCCCAACACTGATCCTCAATCTAACCCTCACCCTCACCCTAAACCTCACCCTAACCCTTACCCTAACCCTCACCCTAATCCTAACTCTCACCCTTAAGGGAACACGCACCCTCAGCCTAACCCTCACCTTTACACTTACTTTCACCCTCACCCTAACCCTCACCCTAAATCTAACGCTCATCCTAACCCTCAACCTAACCCTAACCCTAACCATCACCCTAACCCTAATCCTCACCCCCATCCTCACCCTCAGCATAAGCCTAACCCAAACCCTAACCCTCACACTCACCCTCCCCCTAACCTTAATACTAACTCTAACCCTAAACCTAACACTAACCCTAACTCTAAACATAAACCTCACACTCACCATAACCCTAACTCTAACCCTAAACCTAAACTTAAACCTCATCCTAATCCTAATCCTAACCTTCACCCTCACCCTCACCGTAACCTCACCCTAACCCTAACCCTCACCCTAACACAAACCCTAACACTAACACTGACCCTCACACTAACCCTAACCATCACCCTAACCCTAAAGCTAACCCTAAACTTAAACCTAGCCCTCACCCTAGCCCTCAACCTAACCCTAACCTTCATTCTCCCCCTAAACCTCACCCTAACCCTAACACTAATCTTCAATGTAACCTTCAACCTCACTCTACCCCTAACCTAAACCTCACCCTAATGCTAACCCTCACCCTTACAGTAACCCTCACCATCAGCCTAACCCTCACTTTTACCCTTACCGTCACCCACACCCTAACCCTCACCCTAACCCTAAACCTCACCCTCATGCTCGGCCTAAGCCTAAGCCAAAACCTAAGCCTAAATGTAAACCTGACCCTCACGCTAACCCTAACCCTAACCCTAACACTAACTCTAAACCTCAACCTCACCCTCAGCCTAAACCTAAGGCTAAACCTAACCTTAACACTAACCCTTACACTCACCCTAACACTCACCCTAACCCTAACCCTAACACTAACCCTAACCCTAATCCTCACGCTCAGCCTCACCCTAACCCTAATTCTAACCCAAAACCTCAACCTCACCAAAACGCTAACGCTAAAGCTAACCCTAACCCGAATCCTAAACCTAACCCTAACCCTAACCCTCATCTTCAACGTCACCCTCAGCCTAACCCTAAGCCTAACCCTAAACCTAACCCTAACACGCACACTCAACCTTTCCCTAACCCTAATCCTAAACCTAACACTAATCCTAACCCTAACCCTCCCCCTAACTCTCACCCTCACCCCAACCCTAACTCTAAGCCTAACCCTAACCCTCAACCTAACCCTCACCCTAACCCTAACTCTAACCCTTAACCAAACCCTAAACCTCACCCTAACCCTAACCCTAACACTAACCCTAACATTCACACTAACCCTAACTCACCCTAAACCTCACCCACACCCTAAACCTAACCCTAAGCCTAATGCTAAACCTTACCCTAAACCTAAAATTTACCCTAACACTTACCCTCACCCTAACACTAACACTAACACTAACCCTCACACTAACGCTAACCATCACCCTAAACCTAAACCGCATGCTAATCCTAACCCTAACCCTCAACTTCACCCTGGCCCTAACCCTAACACTCAACCTAGCACATACCCTAACCCTAATCCTAACCCTAACACTCACCCTAACGCTAACCCTCTCCTGACCCCTACCCCTAACCCTCACACTAACCCTTAACCTCACCCTAACCCTCACCCTAACCCTATATCTAATCCTAAACCTCACACTCGCCCTAACCCTAACCCTAAACATAACCCTCATCCTCACGGTAACACTAACACAAATCCTCACCCTCACCCTAAACCTCATCCTCACCCTAACCCTAAACCTCACCCTCACACTAGCCCTCACCCTCACCCTAAACCTAACCCTAACCCTCACCCTAACCATAACCCTCACTGTAACCCTAACACTCACACTAACCCTAACCCTAACCTCACCCTCATCCTCACCCTAACCCTAACCCTAACCCTCACCCTCACCCTAAACCAAACCCTAATCCTAACCCTCACTCTAACCCTAAGCCTAACCCTAACCCTAACCCTAACCCTCACAATGACCCTCAACCTACACCTAATCCTAAACCTAACAATAACCCTCACAGTAACCCTCACCCTAGCGCTCACCCTAACCGTAATCCTAACCCTAAACCTCATCCTAGTGCTCACCCTAACCCTAACCCTCACCCTAACCCTAACCCTAACCCTCACCCTCATGCTCGGCCTAAGCCTAACCCTAAGCCTAAGCTTAAGCCTAACCCTAACCCTCACACTAACGCTCACCCTAAACCTAACCCTAACACAAAAGCTAAAACTAACCCTAAACCTCACCCTCACCCTAACCGTAACTCTAACTCTAACCCTAAACATAAACCTAACCCTCACCCTAACCCTAACCCTCACCCTCACCGTAACCGTAACCCCAATCTTAACCCTAACAATAACCCTAACCCTAACCATCATTCTAACCATAACACTCAACCTAACCCTAACTCTCACCCTAACATTTAAACTCACCATAACACTAAACCTAACCCTAACACTAGCACTCACACTAACCCTAACTCTCACCTTCACCCTAGCCCTCACCCTAACCCTAACCCTCATCCTCACCCTAAACCTCACACTAACCCTAAAACTAATCCTCAATATAAACCTCACCCTCAACTTAACCCTAACCCTAACCCTCACCCTAACTCTAACGCTCACCCTTACCTTAATCCTCACTCTCAGCCTAACTCTCACTTTCACCATTAATGTCACCCTCACCCTAACCCTCACCCTAAGCCTAACCCTCATCCTAACCCTCACCCTCAACCTAGACATCACCCTAACCCTAATCCTAACCCTAACCCTAACCCTAACCATCACCCTTAACCTAATCCTCAACCCCACCCTCACCCTCAGCCTAACCCTAAGCCTAAGCCTAATCCTAACCCTAACCCACACACTCAGCCTCACCATAACCTTAATCCTAATCCCAACCCTAACACTAACACTAAACCTCAACCTAACCCTCACCCTAACATTAACCCTAACATTAACCCTAACCATAACCCTCCCCATAACCCTCCCCGTAACACTAACTCTAACCCTAAACCTCACCCTCACACTAACTCTAACTCTAACACTAAACCTAAACCTAAACCTCATCCAAACCTTAACCCTAACAATAACCCTAACCCTAATCCTAACCTAACCCTAACCCTAACCCTAACACTAAACCTAACCCTAACCCTCACCATAACCCTAACCCTAACCCTCAACCTAACCCTAACCCTCACCCTCACCGTAACTCTCACCCTAACCCTAAAACTAACCCTAACCCTAAACCTCAACCTAAGGCTAACCCTAACCCTCACCCTCACCCTAGCCCTCACCATAGCCCTAATCCTAAACCTAAACCTCACCCTAACCCTAAAACCCTAACAATCACCCTAACCCTAACCCTTACCATCATCCTAACGCTCGGCCTAAGCCTAAGACTACGGCTAACCCTAACCCTAAACTTCACACTCACCTTCACCCTCATCCTCACAGTAACTCTAACCCTAACCCTAACAATAACACAAACCCTAAACCTAACCCTAACCCTCACCCTCACAATAACCCTCACCCTAACCCAACCCCTCACCTTAACACTAACCCTAACCCTAACCCTAAACTTCAAACTAACCCTAACCCTAACCCTCACCCTCAGCCTCAACCTCACTGTACAATTAACCTTAACGATAACACTAACAAAAATCCTAACCCTAACACTAAATCTAACCCTCACCCTCACCCTAACCCTAACCCTAACCCTCACCCTCACCCTCACCGTAACCCTAACCCTAAACCTCACCCTAACCCTAAACCTAACCCGAATCCTAACCCTCTACATAATGCTAACCCTAAACCTCACCCTCGCCCTTGCCCTCATCCTAACACTAATCCTAACCCTAAACCTCATCCTAACCCTCACCTTAACAATAAACCTAATCCTCACCCTTACCCTAACCCACATTCTAACCCTCACCCTAACTGTAACCCTAACCATCACACTAACCCTAACCCTCAACCTCAACCTCAGCCTCAGTCTAACCCTGAGCCTAAGCCTAACCCTAACCCTCACCCTCACCCTCACCATAGCCCTCACCCTAACCCTGACCCTCACCCTAACACTTACCTTTACCTAACACTAACCCGAACCCAAACACTAACCCTCACACTAACACTAACCCTAACCCTAAAACTCACCCTAACCCTAACCCTAACCCTCACCCCCACCCTCACCCTAAGTCTAACCCTAACTTTAACAATAACACTAATCCTAACCCTAAACCTAACCTTAACAATAAACCTAACCCTCACCCTCACCCTCAGCCTCACCTTCACCACAAACTTAACCGTAATCATAACACTAAAAATAACCCTCATCCTAACCCTAAACCCTAACCCTAACGATAAACCTAAGCCTCACCGTAACCCTAACACTCACCCTCACACTCACCCTCTCACTAACCCTAATCCGAATCCTAACTCTAACTCTAACACACACACTCACCCTCACCCAAACCCTAACCCTAACCCTAACACTAACCCTAACCCTAACCCTCACCCTAACCCTCACCCTTCCCCTATCTCTAACCCTAAACCTCAAACTCACACCGACCTTAACCTTGAACCTAACCTTAAACCTCACCCTAAACCTAACACTAAACCTCAACCTCATCCTAGCCCTCAACATAACCCTAATCCTAAACCAAACCCTCATCTTAACCCTAATCCTAACCCTAAACCTAACCCTAACCCTAACACTAATCCTAACTCTAACCCTAACCCTAACACTAACCCTAACTCTAAACATAAACCTCACTCTCACCCTAACCCTAACTCTAACCCTAAACGTAAACCTAAACCTCATCCTAATCCTAATCCTAACCTTCACCCTCACCCTCACCGTAACCCTCAACCTAACCCTCACCCTCAACCTAACACTTACCCTCACCCTCACACAAACCCTAACACTAACACTGACCCTCACACTAACCCTAACCATCACCCTAACCCTAAAGCTAACCCTAACCTTAAACCTAGCCCTCACCCTAGCCCTCACCATAACCCTAACCCTCATCCTCACCCTAAACCTCACCCTAACCCTAATACTAATCTTCAATGTAACCCTCACCCTCACTCTACCCCTAACCATAAACCTCACCCTAATGCTAACCCTCACCCTTACAGTAACCCTCACCGTCAGCCTAACCCTCACATTTACCCTTACCGACAACCCCACCCTAACCCTCACCCTAACCCTAAACCTCACCCTCATGCTTGGCCTAAGCCTCAGCCTAATCTTAAGCCTAACCGTAAACCTGTCCCTCACCCTAACCCTAACCCTAACACTAACACTAACTCTAAAACTCAACCTCACCCTCACCCTCACCCTCAGCCTAAACCTAAGGCTAAACCTAACCTTAACACTAACCCTTTACACTCACCGTAACACTCACCTAACCCTAACCCTAACCCTAACCCTAACCCTAAACCTCACCCTCATGCTCGGCCTAAGCCTAAGCCTAATCCTAAGCCTAAATGTAAACCTGACCCTCACCCTCAGCCTCAACCTAACTCTAATTCTAACCCAAAATCTCAACCTCACCCTAACCCTAACGCTAAACCTAACCCTAACCCGATCCCTAAACCTAACCCTAAACCTAACCCTAACCCTCACCCTAACCCTCACCTTAAACCTAAACCTAACTCTAACACTAACCCTAACCCTAACCCTCACCTTCAACCACACCCTCAGCCTAACCCTAAGCCTAACCTTAACCCTATCCCTAATCATAATCCTCGCCCTCAGCCTCACAATCACCACAAACTTAACCCTAACCATAACACTAACAATAACCCTAACCCTAACCCTAACCCTAATCCTCACCGCCACCCTCTCCCTCAGCTTAACCCTAAGCCTAACCCTAACCCTAACCTTAACCCTCACTGTAACCATAACCCTAACCCTAAACCTAACCTCACCCTAAACCTAACCCTAACCCTCACACTCACCCTCACCCTAACCCTAATCCTAAATGTCAACCTATACCTTACCCTAACCCCCACCCTAAGCCTCACACTAGCCCTCACCCTAACCCTAATCCTAACCCTAAACATCATCCTTAACCTCACCCTAACCCTAACCCTAACCCTAACCCTCACCCTGACCCTAACCCTCACCCTCAAGCTCGGCCTAAGCCTAAGCCTAAGCCTAAGCCTAGTCCTAACCCTAACCTTCACCCTAACCCTAACCCTAACACTAAGCCTAACTCTAACCCTAAACCTCACTCTCACCCTAACCCTAACTGTAACACTAAACCTAAATCTAACAGTATCTCTAACCCTAACCCTAACCCTTATCCTTACCATAAGCCTCAACCTAACATTTACCCTCAACCTAACACTCACTCTAACCCTAACACTAACCCTAACCATCACCCTAACCCTAACTCTAACCCTCATCCTAACAGTAACCCTCACCCTCAACATCACCCTCAGCCTAACCCTAAGCCTAAACCTAAACCTAAACCTAACAAAAACCATAACCCTAATCCTAGCCCGCACACAAACCATAACCCTCACCCTAACCCATACCCTCACTCTAACACTTACCCTCACCCTAACACTAACCATAACCCTAACACTAACCCTCCAACTAACCCTAACCCTAACCCAAAACCTCAACCTAATCCTGACCCTCACCCTAACCCTAACAATAACTCCCCTAAACCAATATCTCACCCTAAATCTCACCCTCACCCAAACCCTTACCCTAACCCTTACCATAAACCCCACACTAACCCTAACCCTAACCCTAACCCGGACCCTCCCCATCACCGGAACTCTAATCCTAACCCTAACAATACCACTAAGCCTAACCCAAACCATCACCCTAACCCTAATCTTCACCCCCACACTCAACCTCATCCTTACCCTAAGCCTAAGCCTATCCCTCATCCTAATGCACATACTCATCCTCACCCTAACCCTAATCCTAAACCTAACCCTATCCCTAAACCTCAACCTAAACCTCACCCTCACCCTAACCCTAACACTAACTCTAACCCTAAATCTCACCGTAACCCTCCCCCTTACCCTAAACCTCCCCTCCCCCTCAACCTCATTGGAACGCTAACCCTAACCCTAACAATATCATTAACCCTAACCCTCACCCTAAACATAAACCTCACCCTCAGCTTCAACTTCACAGCAAACTTAACCCTAACCATAACACTAACAATAAACCTAACCCTAACCCTAACCCTATTCTGCACCCCCACCATCACCCTCACCCTCAGCCTAAGCCTAACCCTAACTCTAACCATCACCATAATCCTAACCCTAACCCTCAACCTAACCCTAATCCTTAGCCTCACCCTCACCCTCAATGAAATCCCTAAGCTTAACCCTAACACTAAACCTCACACTCACCCTCACCCTAACCCTAATCCTAAACCTAACACTATCCATAAGCCTAACCCTCACCCTAAACCTCACCCTAACCCTCACCCTAACTCTTACCTTCACCCTAACACTAACCCTAACCCTACACTAACCATAAACTTCACCCTCACCTTATCCCTCACCCTAACCCTAAATCTACCCCTAAACCTCACCCTCACCTAACCCTAACTCTAAACCTAACCCTAACACTAAACCTCACCCTAACCCTAAACCTAACCATCACCCTCACTCTCACCGTAACCTTAAACCTAACCCTAACTCTAACAATTACATTAACCCTAACCCTAACCCTCACCCTAACCATAACCCTCACCCTAACGGTAATCCTCACCCTAGAACTTACACTCACCCTAACACTAACCCTAACACTAACACTAAGCCTCAAGCTAACCCTAACATTCACCCTACTCCTAAACCTCACCCTAACCCTAAACCTCACCCTCACCCTAGCCCTCACCCTAAACCTAATTCTAACCCTCACCCTCAACCTAAACCAGACCCTCATGCTCACCCTAAACCTCACACTAACCCTAACCCTAATACTCAATCTAACCCTCACCCTAACCCTAACCCTAACCCTTACCCTAACCCTAAACCTAACCCTTACCCTCAGCCTTATCTTAACCCTAACCCTCAGCTTAAACTTCACTTTTACCCTTACAATCATCCTCACCCTTATGCTCACCCTAACACTAAAACTCATCCTAACCCTCACCCTAAACTTAAACCTAAACATCACCCTAACCCTAAGCCTCAACTTCAATCGCACACTCAGCCTAAACCTAAGCCTAATCCTAAGCCTTACCCTAAACCTCACCATCACACTAGCCCTCATCCTAACCCTAATCCTAACCAACACACTAACCCTAATCCTCACCCCACCCTCACCCTCAGCCTAACCCTAAGCCTAAGCCCCACCCTAACCCTAACCCTCATGTCACCGTAAACCTAACCCTCATCCTAACCCTCACGCTATCCCTAACCCTAACGCTAAACCTCACCCTAACCCTAACACTCACCCTCACCTTAACTCTAATCCTAACGCTAATCCTCATCTTAACCATCACCCTAACCCTAACCCTAACCCCCACCATAACCCTATGCCTAACCCTCAACCTAACCCTAACACTCACTCTAACCCTAACCCTAAACCTCACCCTAACCCTAACTCTCACCCTCACCCTCACCCTCAGCCTAACCCAAAGCCTAACCCTAAACCTAACCCAAACCCTCAGAC